>NC_092509.1:82158099-82497266 GCF_047511675.1 Marmota flaviventris | reverse complement strand
GTGAAAATCCAAGCAAATACAAGATTTGGGGTGGGGAGTGCAAGGAATAAACAGTCAATTCACAGCTAAAGAAATTCAGTCACTTGTCAACCTGAAGTCAGACTGAAGAATCAGTCAAAAAAACTTGAAGTGATGGCTACAGTATTGAAGAGGTAGAAATATACTGTTGCTGACAGAAAATTAGTTTTTCAAATGACCATAGACGACTCTAATGAACTATATTTCTCAAGAGTTAGGTTTTTGAAAGTTCTCCATTAATATACATGTTTAAGAAAATAGGTATGTTTAACCCGATTTAAACATTCATATGTCAAAACATTTTATGATATCCCAATAGTATGTACAGCTTTTATGTATCAGTTAATGAATTTAAGTTAATATGGCAAACCTGTATAGTACACATTCACTTTGACATATCAGTTTGGAGAATCTGTTCTACAGAAACGAGCAGAAATGTATAGGTTTCTTTATAGAAATAGATTGATATTTATTGACACAGTATATAGTGGATGAAGAATTGCTGGAGGAACTCTAAATTTCTTTGAATAGGTTAACAAATTATTTTATCCCATTATAAAAAAATCAATGTTATGGTTTTATTATTATCTTCTTTACATCCATGATACTTCTTTCCCTTAAGAAGTTCCAAGCTAACAGTAGTTCTATGTGTGTATACTTGAATATGGTCATATCAACATGGAAGGAGGAAAGGATGGATGTGAGATAAGCTAACATTGACTACCACAGGAAGATATATAATAAGACAGGTAACCAATATTTTGGAAATAAATGCAAACTAAATTGCAAGGCAGGCTGATAGAATGCCAACGGATACTTCAGCTGGGTTCTCCAGATGTTAATACAGCAAATGTGGCAAAAAATTATCTCAATATAAATTTCTAAGCCAACTGAGTGCAAGTTGTAAACATGATGCCTAAGTATTTCAGTCTTTCCTAGACTGTAGTCTCCCACATAACCACAGGACAATTAGATATTAACATTGATTCAATACCATTGTCTACCCTGAAGATCTTAAAACTTCAATTATTTTTCATTCCAAGATTTTTTTCTCCCATCCAGAATTAAGGATTGAATGTTTTGTTCTTCAGGTCTCTTTAGTCCACCTTCAATCTGGGAACAGTTCCTCAGTCTGTTCTTTGTCTTTCCTGACAGTTGTGAAAAGTACAAACCAGAATGCCCTTCAATTGGGTTTCTCTGGCATTTCCTCATTAGATTCTGGCAGGAATATCAGAGGCAATCTTGAGTTTAGCTCAGGCAACATATCGTGAAGACTGTCAATTTGTCCAGTGATATAAATTTTGATCACCTGCTAAGTTGCTGACCTTAAGTACAAGGTATCTAATTGTGTGTAGTTGGTAGATGTAAATGTTTCAGCAAACTAGTTTTATTCATTGCTCATTCTTCCCAGTTTTAATTATGACTGATGGAATTAGAATGCAGCCATTTGCCCCCCATCATTCCTTTTACATTTATTAATTTGCAATCCACTGGAAGGAATTATTTGCCTTTTTTATGTTTTATTACTACATCAGTATGCTCAGATCTGTTTTATGCAATAGGCTTTCATCTGTTATCAATACACATTTTACTATCAAATTGTCAGTAGGGACACCTGCAGTCTGGTTCTCTGGCTCCTGTTTTTTTTTTTTTTTTTTTTTAAGAATTTTAATATTTGTTTTTTTTTTTTTTAATTTTTAGTGGGCACAACATCTTTGTATGTGGTGCTGAGGTTCGAACCCAGGCCGCACGCATGCCAGACGAGTGCGCTACCAATTGAGCCACATCCGCAGCCTGGCTCCTGTATAAAAAATACAGGAGTTTTCGCTTCGCTCCGGGCAGAGAAGCTGAATGTGTAATCAGCAGTGGATTGTAAGTACCCGAGGCAAAGAAAGCTCAGTGCGCCCCGCCTTCCTTTTTTTTTTTTTTGAGTATTTTTTATACAGGGAGAGTTTGTGGATTGGGATTGTTGGCTGGGCTGTGGTTTCTGTGCCGAAAATCCACTCCGTGGGAGCCGCCATTTGCTCTCTGATTGCTGTCTTGATGGCTCTGTCTACATTGTCCGGCAGCCGCATCTAGAGGTTGGAGCTGGGCTGCGTGTGGAGCCCTGTCCGCCGAAGGCTGGACCGCGGCCTCGAGCGCCTGGGTCGCCTGTTCGCCGCTGCAACTTCGGGCAGAGCCTGCTCTGGGGTCGTTCTGCATCCCCCTGCAAGGGGACCCATGCTCTGGAGGAGGGGGCTGGAGAGCCGCGGCGGCAGCCGCTTGGGCCCCGGGGGCGGGCACCGGGCAGCAGCGCCGCTAAGGTCGCGCCCGTGAACGCGGCCCTGGGGCAGAGGCGATGACGGCAGGGTTTCATTTCTAGAAATCTGGACTGGAAACAGAAGCAGCTGTTTGTATAATCCCAAGAACTTGCTTATGCCAGCAAGCTGTAAGGGCAACATGAATATAATTGAGATCTAACATGGCAGCGGGCGGGGAGAGATCAAATCTCTGACCTCAACTGCGTGGGCATAGGGAGCTGTAAATTGTATAAATGCCGATTCCTCAGGATCACTAGGCAATTCTGAGCTGACGTGGATCTGGGGCGTACAGTCTGGGCACCTCAGAACACACACACTGAGCCCGGATCGGCTGCATTCAAGCTCCGGTTCGCCTGCTTCTTGTGACTCAGCACTAACAATCCTGCTGAAATAACTGGTCGGCCCTTCTGAACTTACAGAGGTAAAAGCCAACCGAGCCTTCATAGGCAGTGGCCACAGGATTGAAACGGGGCTTGGGAGAGACAGTCAGGACCCACCCGTTGCATTGGTGACCCGGCAAAGGGAACGAACGGTCACCATTTGCATGGGATACCACCTTGGCAGAGAACTGACGTCACGGGCGGAGGAGATAACTGCATTGAAACCAGCGCGACAGGGCTCCCAGGAGCAGCAGACCTGGCGTGTAGCCAGTATTGTGAGCGTCACGGGTGAGCGTGGCCTGGCTTGAGGAAACAAGAGAAGGCCCTAGGCACTCAGGATTGGAGACCCGCCCAGTCTGTGAGGAAGAGCTGCTGCACAGTGATTGGTTCCCACCTCTTGAGAGAAGCTTGAACCAGTGGGCACAGCTCCACCTACTGGAAGAGAAGTTAATCGAACTCTGACTGCATTTATTATTTTTTCTTTCTTTCATTTTCAATTTTTTTGTTGTTCTTTAACTTTTTTTAATGTTTTTAATTTTTTAAAAATTTAGTTTATTATTATTTTTTTAATTTTTAATTTTCATTATTTTTATTATCATTATTTTTGTAAAACAAAATTTTTTCTTTTATTTCTTTATTTTCTAATTTTTTTGTGTGTGTTTTGTTTGTTTCTTTTGTCTTTTCATTTCTTTTCAATTTTCTTATTCCCCCTTCCTTGAATTCTACCTGCCTACTCTTTCTCTTTAGTGACTTCTTCCCTTCCCTTCTAATATAAATTTATTTGATGCTTGGGAGGAAAGATAAGAGTAAACAGTAACTCAGCAGTCAGAACAAGAAGTAACATGAGCAGCATAAAAAAGCAAGGAAGAAAAGGAGTACAAACAATGAAGGACAGCCTAAATATTCAGGAGGACCTAGAGTCAGCAGAGAAATGGTCATATAAAGAACTCAAGGAATACCTTAGACAGATGGAATGGAACCTTAAAGAGGATACGAGACAGCAAATCCAAACAGTGAAAGAACACTTCGAAAATGAATTACATAAACAGATAAAAGAAGAAGTTAAGCATCTTTATCAGGAGATAGAGATTATAAAAAAAAAAATCAAACAATAATTCTAGAAATGAAGGAAACGATAAACCAAATTAAAAACTCAATTGAGAGTATCACTAACAGAGTGGAGCAAGTAGAAGCCAGAACGTCAGATAATGAAGACAAAATATATCATCTTGAAAAGAGCCTAGCCAACTCAGAAAGGCTGGTTAAAAAATCACAAGTGAAACATCCAAGAGATATGGGATAACAAAAAAACAAACCTACAAGTCTTCGGGATAGAAGAAGGTACAGAGATTCAAACCAAGGGAATGAGTAACCTACTGAATGAAATAATTACAGAAAACTTTCAATAAAAAAGGAAATGGATATACAAATTATAGATGCATACAGGACACCGAGCACACAAAATCACAGTAGACCAACGCCAAGACACATTGTTATGAAGATATCCAATATACAGAACAAAGAGAAAATATTAAAAGCTACAAGAGAAAGGAGGCAGATTACATTCAGGGGTAAACCAATAAGGTTAATGGATTTTTCATCACAGATGCTGAAAGCGAGAAGATCCTGGAACAACGTATTTCAAACACTGAAAGACAATGGATGCCAACCAAGAATTCTGTATCCAGCAAAATTAACCTTCAGGTACGACAACGAAATAAAAATCTTTCATGATAAACAAAAGCTAAAAGAATTTGCAGCCAGAAAATCAGCATTGCAAAGCATCTTGAGCAAAACACTACACGAGGAAGAAATGAAAAACAATAACCAAAACCATCAGTGGGAAGTGCCTCTGTAAAGACAGAGGGCGGGGGGAAAGCTAACCATGGAGAAACAAACTAAATTAAATTTAATAAAAAAGAAGATAAATAATCAAACATGGCTGGAAATACAAACCATATATCAATAGTAACTCTAAACGTTAATGGCTTAAACTCTCCAATAAAGCGACATAGGCTGGTAACATGGATTAAAAAAACAAATCCAAGAATATGCTGCCTCCAGGAGACACATCTGATTGCAAAAGACATACACAGGCTGAAGGTGAAAGGTTGGGAAAAAATATACCACGCACACGGTCCTCGTAAGCAAGCAGGGGTGGCCATCCTCATAGCGAATAAAATCGACTTCAAGACTAAGTTAATCAAAAGGGATAAGGAAGGACATTATTTACTGTTAAAAGGAACCATTCACCAACAAGACATAACAATTATAAATATTTATGCACCAAATAATGGTGCTGTGACGATCATAAAACAAATTCTCCTCAAGTTCAAGAATCAAATAGACCACAACACAATAATTATGGGTGACTTCAACACACCTCTCTCACCATTGGACAGATCCTCCAAGCAAAAGTTGAATAAAGAAACTATAGATCTCAATATCACAATCAATAACCTTGACTTAACCGACATATATAGAATATATCAACCATCATCGAGTGGATATACTTTTTTCTCAGCAGTACATGGATCCTTCTCAAAAATAGACCATATATTATGCCATAGGGCAACCCTCAGTAAATATAAAGGGGTGGAGATAATACCATGCATTTTATCTGATCATAATGGAATGAAACTGGAAATCAATGATAAAAGAAGGAAAAATCCTACATCACATGGAAAATGAACAATATGTTACTGAATGATCAATGGGTTACAGAAGACATAAAGGAGGAAATCAAAAAATTCTTAGAGATAAATGAAAATACAGACACAACATATCGGAATCTATGGGACACAATGAAAGCAGTTTTAAGAGGGAAATTCATCGCCTGGAGGTCATTCCTCAAAAAAAGGAAAAACCAACAAATAAATGAGCTCACACTTCATCTCAAAGCCCTAGAAAAGGAAGAGCAAAACAGCAAATGTAGCAGAAGGCAAGAAATTAAAATCAGAACAGAAATCAATGAAATTGAAACAAAAGAAACTATTGAAAAAATTAACAAAACTAAAAGTTGGTTCTTTGAAAAAATAAATAAGATCCACAGACCCTTAGCCATGCTAACAAAGAGAAGAGAGAGAACTCAAATTACTAACATACGGGATGAAAAAGGCAATATCACAACAGATGCTACAGAAATACAGAAGACAATTAGAAATTATTTTGAAAACCTATATTCCAGTAAAATAGAAGATAGTGAAGACATCGATAAATTCCTTAAGTCATATGATTTGCCCAGACTGAGTCAGGAGGATACTCACAACTTAAACAGACCAATATCAATAGATGAAATAGAAGAAGCAATCAAAAGACTTCCAACCAAGAAAAGCCCAGGACCGGATGGGTATACAGCGGAGTTTTACAAAACCTTTAAGGAAGAATTAATACCAATACTTTTCAAGTTATTTCAGGAAATAGAAAAAGAGGGAGCTCTGCCAAATTCATTCTATGAGGCCAACATCACCCTGATTCCGAAACCAGACAAAGACACCTCAAAGAAAGAAAACTACAGACCAATATCTCTGATGAACCTAGATGTAAATATCCTCAATAAAATTCTGGCGAATCGGATACAAAGGCACATCAAAAAAATTGTGCACCATGATCAAGTAGGATTCATCCCTGGGATGCAAGGATGGTTCAATATACGGAAATCAATAAATGTTATCCACCACATCAATAGACTTAAAGATAAGAACCATATGATCATTGATAGATGCGGAAAAAGCATTCGACAAAGTACAGCATCCCTTTATGTTCAAAACTTTAGAAAAACTAGGGATAACAGGAACTTACCTTGGCATTGTAAAAGCTATCTATGCTAAGCCTCAGGCTAGCATCATTCTCAATGGAGAAAAATTGAAGGCATTCCCCCTAAAATCGGGAACAAGACAGGGATGCCCTCTATCACCACTTCTATTCAATATAGTTCTCGAAACACTGGCAAGAGCAATTAGACAGACGAAAGAAATTAAAGGCATAAAAATAGGAAAGGAAGAACTTAAATTATCACTATTTGCAGCAGACATGATTCTATACCTAGAAGACCCAAAAGGGTCTACAAAAAAACTACTAGAACTAATAAATGAATTCAGCAAAGTGGCAGGATATAAAATCAACACGCATAAATCAAAGGCATTTCTGTATATCAGCGACAAAAGTTCTGAAACGGAAATGAGGAAAAACACTCCATTCACAATATCCTCAAAAAAAATAAAATACTTGGGAATCAACCTGACAAAAGAGGTGAAAGATTTATACAATGAAAACTACAAAACCCTAAAAAGTATAAGATCTTAGAAGATGGAAAAATATACCCTGTTCATGGATAGCCAGAACTATCATCATCAAAATGGCGATATTACCACCAAAAGTTCTCTATAGGTTTAATGCAATGCCAATCAAAATCCCAATGGCATTTCTTGTAGAAATAGATAAAGCAATCATGAAAGCAATCATGAAATTCATATGGAAAAATAAAAGACCCAGAATAGCAAAAGTAATTCTAAGCAGGAAGTGTGAATCAGGCGGTATAGCGATACCAGATTTCAAACTATATTACAGAGCAATAGTAACAAAAACAGCATGGTACTGGTACCAAAACAGGCAGGTGGACCAAAGGTACAGAATAGAGGACACAGAGACTAATCCACAAAGCTACAACTATCTTATATTTGATAAAGGAGCTAAAAGCATGCAATGGAGGAAGGATAGCATCTTCAACAAATGGTGTTGGGAAAACTGGAAATCCATATGCAACAAAATGAAACTAAATCCCCTCCTCTCGCCATGCACAAAAGTTAACTCAAAGTGGATCAAGGAGCTAGATATCAAATCAGAGACTCTGCATCTGATAGAAGAAAAAGTTGGCTCCGATCTACATATTGTGGGGTCGGGCTCCAAATTCCTTAATAGGACACCCATAGCACAAAAGTTAATAAGAATCAAAAAATGGGACTTACTTAAACTGAAAAGTTTTTTCTCAGCAAGAGAAACAATAAGAGAGGTAAATAGGGAGCCTACATCATGGGAACAAATTTTTACTCCTCACACTTCAGATAGAGCCCTAATATCCAGAGTATACAAAGAACTCAAAAAATTAGACAATAAGATAACAAACAACCCAATCAACAAATGGGCCAAGGACCTGAACAGACACTTCTCAGAGGAGGACATACAATACATGAAAAAATGCTCACCATCTCCAGCAGTCAGAGAAATGCAAATCAAAACCACCCTAAGATACCACCTCACTCTAGTAAGATTGGCAGCCATTATGAATTCAAACAACAAGTGCTGGCGAGGATGTGGGGAAAAGGGTACTCTTGTACATTGCTGGTGGGACTGCAAACTGGTGCGGCCAATTTGGAAAGCAGTATGGAGATTCCTGGGAAAGCTGGGAATGGAACCACCATTTGACCCAACTATTGCCCTTCTCGGACTATTCCCTGAAGACCTTAAAAGAGCGTACTACAGGGATACTGCCACATCGATGTTCATAGCAGCACAATTCACAATTGCTAGACTGTGGAACCAACCCAGATGCCCTTCAATAGATGAATGGATTAAAAAATGTGGCATTTATACACCATGGAGTATTACGCAGCACTAAAAAAATGACAAAATCATGGAATTTGCAGGGAAATGGATGGCACTAGAGCAGATTATGCTTAGTGAAGCTAGCCAATCCCTAAAAAACAAATACCAAATGTCTTTGATATAATGAGAGCAACTAAGAACAAAGCAGGGAGGAAGAGCAGGAAGAAAAGATTAACATTAAACAGATACATGAGGTGGGAGGGAAAGGGAGAGAAAAGGGAAATTGCATGGTAATGGAGGGAGACCCGCATGGTTATACAAAATTACATATAAGAGGTTGTGAGGGGAATTGGAAAATAAACAAGGAGAGAAATGAATTACAGTAGATGGGGTAGAGAGAGAAGATGGGAGGGGAGAGGAGGGGAGATAGTAGAGGATAGGAAAGGTAGCAGAATACAACAGTTACTAATAGGGCATTATGTAAAAATGTGGATGTGTAATCGATGTGATGCTGCAATCTGTATTTGGGGTAAAATTGGGAGTTCATAACCAACTTGAATCTAATGTATGAAATATGATATGTCAAGAGCTTTGTAATGTTTTGAACAACCAATAAAAAAAAAATACAGGAGCAGATCTCCCTTATTTTTCTTGAGCATTTGCTTACTTTCTGGCAGATTCATTTTTTACTTTTCTTCTAGGCCCTAGGATTAATCACTTTTTAAAGGAACTCTGATTTATTTTATTGAATTTAGAAATGGAGATGGGGAGGGGATTTCAAAATGGTAGAATAGAGGTATCTAGCACTCACCTCCACAAAGAGCCTTCACAGTAAAAAGTATATAGTTCCATTTTAAGGTGAGTGATCATGGAAGAATCCTGGAGATCAGCAAGAAGGAAGACTGAAGCTTTGTAAGGTTCAGAAGCTTGAGACAGTAGTGTAGGAAAGTGGGGGCAGGATATCCTGACATCTGTCACCGGGCTCCATAGCCAGGGGATGGGGAGTCTCCCTTTTGTAGGGAGAAGGGTAAAGACCGTCCCATCAACCTGAACGCTGGCAATTCTAAGCGACAGTTTTTACAATATTCATAGGATTATAGCTCAATTAGCTAATAACCTGGAGAAGGATCTCATATCTCCTGACATCCGAAGTGCTATAGGCAGAAGTTATCCTAGGAAGTGGGATATTCTGAGCTTGGATTGCACTACAGAGCCAGAAAACCCTGTGCATTCCCACCTCTGGCACTCCAGACATCCCACTGCATGGTTTAGTGGGTAGCCACCTCAAAAACTCCTGACCCAGCAGAAACTCTGACCCAATTCTTCTGGGGGGCATGCACTGTGTGAATGGGTGGTATGTTATGGAAAGGAATGGGAAGAGCTTTACTCTCAAGAATCAGGAGCTGAAGGGGCTTGTGCTCTGAGATCAAGGGCATGGCCAAGCACCCAATTAGGGAAGTTTCTGCTATTACATTCTAGAATAGCTTTTTTATGCTCTTATAATCTTTATCTTAGGTATTTAAAGATGTGAATGTTCCTTTGGAATGACATTCCATTAAATTATGTTCTCTTGATTCTTATTTGAATTTTGTCAACCCTAGATGGGTTATTTCAAAAGAACTGTCTTCAAGTTCAGTATTCGATCTTCTCCTTGATCTACATTGTTGAATTTCAACTGGATTATTTGATTTAGATCTTTGTAACAAAGGTTTCTGTTTGGTTTCCTTTCTCAAACCTGAATTTCTAATGGGTATCCTGAATTGTCTTCCTAATATCACTTAATGGATTCTTTGTTTTCATGGATTTCATTGAATTTCTGTTCTATTTTAGTAGACATCTAGTTTCTTTGGGATTTATGTTCTTTTGGAAATCATTACCTTGTTTGTTCATGTTTCTCATGCTCTCTCATTGAGCTTTGTGTATCTGGAAGATCAGACATAGCTCTACCACTTACATGGTGTGGCCTTTCGTAGTATGACTCTTTAATATGTATTTTAGGGTGTCAGTTTGTCATGAAATGTGGACTGGGTACCATATTGTGGTTTACCTGTTTGTGATTAGTGAAATATTGGCACAGTGCATCAGAGACTGAGTTACCCATGTCTATATGACTTATATAATAGACACTAGCAGTTCAGGCAGAGATGGTATTTACAACAGTGGGTGTGGGGTGATTACTATGTGGCTGCTTCTACAATGGGCAATCCTCGGGTGATGGCGTTTCCACAGGAGCTGCAACTGATAGCTCTGTGACTAGCAAGGGCCTTTGGCACTGAAGAAATAGTGGTGAGTTGCCCAAAGCTTCCCTCTGAAAGGCCAACAGCATGGACCCAAATATGGCATGGGGAGAGGCAGAAATAGAAACTACAGCACACTTCCTCGCCATGGTGGTCATGCCCAATCCTGACAGTAGAATATGGTCCGACAAGGTATGGGATGACCAGTGGGGACAGTACGAATATGAAACTGCAACAGGAACAGTGCAGTCCTCTCTACTGTGAGTGGTAGTACCTGCCTCAGAGTGAGATCTCATCCAGAGCTGGGCAAAGTACTGTTCTTGCCCTGCTGTACATGCCTGGTGTCGAGTCAATGGCCAAGGATTCTCTCCTCTAGATGCATTAAGCATTGGCCACCTAGGTGTGGGTGTGGAATGTGGCTGGATTCCAGCTATGTTTTACCTGGTTCCCACTTGGTTATGCAAGCTTAGGAGAGGGCAATAGCCAGAGCCATAGTGTTGCTCAAGATCGCCTAAGCATGCCCCTACTGGGAAGCAATTCCTGGAACTTTGGTATTCCTAGCTCTGTGTCCATAGTGAGCAGTTAAGCACATTTCAGGGGAAATGTGGGTGTCTGGTCTCAGTCCTGGGACTGGCATAATAGAAAAGTTCAACAATCTAGATCAAGCATAAGATCAAATATTGAACTTGAAGATCTTTTGAAATCATCCCTTCTGGGGGTGACAAAACTCACAAAATAAGAGAATATAGTTTAATGGAATGTCATTAAATGTCATTCACATCTTTGAATACCCAAGATAAAAGAGCATAGAAAAGCTATTCCAGGATGTAATAGCAGAAGCTTTCCTAATCTGGAAAGATGTGGACCATCCAGGTACAAAAAGTTTGTAGAACCTCAAGTAGACATGACCAGGAAAAAAAAAATCTCCAGAGCATATTATAGTCACACTGTCAAAATACAAGAACTGAGAACAAAAATACCTGAGTAGACCATTAATAAGCAATAAAATTGCATCAGAAAAATTAAAGAAATGCCCAGATCTAGATGGATCAAATTCACAGCTGAATTTGGCCAAATTTTTAAGCAGGAACTACACCAGGTTTGTTCAAGTTATTTCATAAAATTAGAGGGGAAGAACTTTCTTCTGAGTCTTTTCTATGATATCAGGTTTCAGTAACAGGGTAATGCTAGTAAGAATGCTGTTGTATTTATAGAAATACAGAATATCATTCATGAACATAAATGCCAAGATTCTCAACAATATCAGCAAATTAAATTCAACAGCACACCAAAAGAATCATACAGCATGATCATGCTGGTTTTATTCCAGGGTTGCAAGAATGGTTCAACACATGCAAGTCAAATATACCATAACAAAAAAACCCATGTTCTTCCATATGTGCAAAAACAGCATCCGATAACATTTAATACATTTTCATAAAATTCCTGAACTAATTAGGTACAAAAGGATCTAGATTCAACATAACAAAGGATATGTTTTGGGGTGGGGGGTGCTGGGGATGTAGCTCAGTACTTAAGCATCCACAGTTCAATCCTTGCTTAAAAATTAACATGACAAATGTGTCTACTATCAATACTGCCGGTTACTAGAGAGGAGTCCTGCTTCCTCTTATGTTGAGTTCTCATGTTGAGCTATAACATTAGTGAAACACACCAAGGCAAGCCTATAAAACAGGATTTAAGGAGGCCTAACAGACTTCACCAGGGAGAGAGAGGGGGCCATATCTGGTAACCTGGAGAGAAGGGAGAGCCTTCTGCCTTTGTATGTCCTAGGCTTCCTTTGTGCTCCTGCCATCTTCCCCTTATCTCCTACCTTCCTGCATAAGTGACTAGGCTCAGGAGAGGGCTCAAATGGGATGGCCAAAAGGTGAGGAGCAGATGGACAGGGGAAGGATCAAATGGAGCGATCTAGGCAGGAAGCAGCCCAGGACACATTAACAAATTTTACAACTCCCTATAGGGAGTGACAATTCCTGGGACAGGTTACCTTAGCAACCGGTTGGAGCAGGGGCAGGTTATCTGGATAATGGTGGAGGAAGGGTTCTGAAGGCATTAACATTTCAATTCCTCAGAGGCAGTCTCCAACTTTCTGGGCCCAAATAAGTCTCCTTTATCTTTGATCCTATCCCCCACTTATCTATACTGAGTATCTTTAATTCTGGGTTCACTATTAATGATCTCATCTCCTACAGTACTAAAGGTGTGGCCAGACAAGTTAGGAATAAGAAACGCATAACAGGAAAGGGTAAGGTCAAATGACCTCTACAGATAAACCTAAACACCTCACCGAAGAAATTCAGCAGAGGCTATGCAATTAATCTCGCCTGCAAAAAAGCAAACCAAACCAAAAAACAAACCCACTAGCTTTTCTACAATTTTTTATTTTACTTTTTATTCTAATTCATTATATATGACAGCATGCATTTAAATATAGAGCACATTTTTTCATGTCTGTATACAAAGTATGATCACACCATTCGTGTCTTCATACATGTACTTGGAATGAGGGACTGAGGGACGCTACCCTATCTTTATACCCCTTGCCCCCTCCCGTACCCTCCCCTTGCCTTTGCCCTATCGAGAATTCATCTAATCTTCCCATGCTTCCCCCTCCCAAGCCCACTATGAATCAGCCTCCTTATATCAGAAAACATTTGGCATTTGGTTTTTTTGGGATTGGCTAACTTCATCCATTTACCTGAAAATGCCATGATTTTATTCTTATTGCTGAGTAATATTCTATTGTGTTTGTACACAATTTTCTTTATCCATTCATCTACTGATGGGCATCTAGGTTGGTTCCAGATTTACCTATTGTGAATTGTGCTGCAGTAAACATTGATGTGGCTGTGTACCTGTAGTATGCTGTTTTTAAGTCCTTTGGGTATAGACCAAGTAGTGGGATAGCTGGGTCAAGTGGTGGTTCATTTCAAGTTTTCCACAGTCTCCATACTGCTTTCCATATTGGCTGCACCAATTTGCAGTCCCATCAGCAATGTATGAGCGTACCTTTATCCCCACATCCTCGCCAACACTTACTGTTTGTATTCTTAATAGCTGCCATTCTGGAGTGAGATGAAATCTTAGAGAAATGCAAATAAAAACTACTCAACTACTCTAGAAACTAGAGATGTTGAACACTTTTTCATATGAATTTGAGAAAAAAATCATGAAAGTAATCTTATGGCCAAAGTCATGTCATAAATATAAGATACCTAGGAATAAATCAAATGAAAGATCTCTAAAGTTGCAAACACTACTGAAAAATTTTTAAGACACTAAAAAAGGAAAAAGCTACTGTATTCATCAATTGGAAGAATATAGTTAATCGGTTTCAGTATATGGACACTTTCAAAGATTCAAAATATATTCATCAAAATACCAATCCCTGTTCGTAACACTGGGAAAAATGAGACACTCATTAAAAAAGTCCCAAATGACCAATCTTAAGAACAAAGCTTGACACATCACAGTACCCAATTTCAATATATACTGCAGAGTCATAGTAGGGCATGTTATTGGAATAAAAGCAGATACATTGATCAATGGATGGAAAATTCCAGAAGTAAACCCACACATGTGATTCTCAAAGATGTCAAAAATACAAAGATAACCTCTTATATAAATGGTGCTGGAAAAACTAGATACCCACATGCAGAAAACAAACTTGAAGCTCATCCTGTATTTAAAAAAAAAAAAAGGATAAAAGACCTGACTACTAGAATAAAGCAGAAAAAACTACCCAGGACATTTACAGGTGATGATTTTCTGGATAGAACCTTAAAAGCATAGGAAACAAGACTGACAAATGAAATTCCATTAATCTAAATTTTCTGCACAGCAAAGGGAACCATAAACACAATAGACAAAACTGTCCACAGAATGGGAGAATGTTTTCCAACTATTTGTTTTTTTAAATTTTATTATTTTTCTTTTTAAAGGTTTAGGTGGATACACCTTTATATTTTTATGTAGTGCTGAGGATTGAACCCTGTACCTCATGCATGCTAGGTGAGCACTCTACCGCTGAGCTACAACCCCAGCCCCCTGACAGATGTTTAATATCGAGAATGTATAAAGAACAAAAACCCCCATGTAATCCAGTTTAAGAACTGGCCAAATAAATGATCTGAATACACACTTAAAACTAGATATAGTAACCGCTGACACATATGATCAGTTTTTAGCCATGAAATCATGAGATACCATTTCTATTAGAATGGGCATCTTCTTTGTTTTGATAATGCCAAACAGGTCGAGTAAAAGATTCTTATACCCTGTTGATGCAAATATCAGTACTGTCAGTATGGAGAACAGCATAGAGGATGCTCAACAAGTTAAAAAACAGATCCATTGTATCATCCAGCTATCTCTTCCTGCAAAGAAGTGCAATTAGCCTGCCAAAGAGATACCTGCAGACCAATGTTTATTGCAGCATTATTCACAAAAATTAGGATAGCAAATCAGTCTAAGTGTCCCTCAACAAATGAGTGGATAGAGAAAATGTGGTAGTCAAACAAAAATGAAATATTGTCATTGTTAGGTTGGTGGTGGCGACTTAGTGGCAACTTCGAATAAAGCAGCCCACGCTGGAAAAGAACATCAATCAGATGCTGGCGGAAACGCCTGTCAATCAGCCAGATCTCCTGACTAACACCTGTCAATCAGCAGGACCCCCTGGCCAATCCTGGAGTTCAGCCAACTCCCCTGACCAACTCCAAGGGGGCAAGGGACCCTAGAGACACCTTTTCCTGTCCCAAGCCCTTCCCTTCCTGCTCTAAGCCCTATAAAAGTCCAGTCGGGTCGAGCTTCCCCGCGGTTTCTCCTCAGACCCTTCCCCTGTCCCCTCTGTGGGTCTGATCGAGGTCTGCCCCGAAGTGATATCTCAATAAAGCCTGTTCAGCGGCCCTTTTAAATCCACCTCCTTTGGCAGCTGCCTGCCCAGCCTGATCTGACAGTCATCTTCAGCCAAATGGATGCAACTGAAGGAGATCACATGAAAGGAAATGAATCAGACTAGTACCACACTCTCATTTTGTAGAAACTGAAAAGTCAATCCGTCAATTGAAAAGTGATTATGGGAGGTTTGGAACAGTGTCAAGATATGAAAGGGTGGTCTTTTACAATTATTGTGTGCTTATTCATGTATCAAAATATCACACTGAACTTTATTTTATGCATAATGTTGATTAGAAAACATAACAGAAATAAAAAGACATTCCAAATAATGCCACAGAAATACAGTCATTAGGGTTATGAAAAAACTGCATGCCAAGAAACTGGAAATCCCAGACGAAATGGCCAATTTATGGACACACGACCTACCAAATTGATAAACTAACAGAGTTTGAACCAGTAAGACCCCCCCCTCCCCCAAAAAAGGCCATGACCAGATGGGTTCTCTCCAGAATTTTTCCTAATTTTAAGAATCCTGCCAGTTTCTAACTAAAAATAACCAGTAAAAAAGAAATTGTAGACCAATTCCGAACAAAGATGCAAAATATTCAACAAAGTACAAGCAAATTGAGTTCAATAAGAATTTGAAATTATCATACAACAATACCTGCATGCCTGTGTTTGTGGCACAAAGATAGCTAAGATGTGGGATTAGCCTCATGCTCATCAACAGATGAAATGTGGTACTTATATACAATGAAATATTCAGTTCTTAAAAGTAATGAAACCCTGTAATTCGCAGCAGAATGAATACAACTGGAGGTAATTTAGTTAACATAAGGCAAGGCAAACGCAGAAGTACCCAAGTTCTTTCATATGTATAAGCTAAAAGGTGACCTGAAAATAGAAGGGTGATGGTGAGTTTGGTAAGCCTTTGGTGGTGAGCATGGAAAAAGGGTGAATGGATTTGACAACTGCTTCCTATTTTCCACATAAATATCACATTGAACTCCATCGGTGTATACTTTTAATGCATATTAATGAAAAAGACAGTGCTAAGTGTCATTTCCATTGGGATGGCCTTGCTTCTGGGCCTTTACAGTGGCCAGAGCTAGACATATCTGTGTTTATATAGATAAATATCTGTGTGTGTATGCTTTTACAAAATTATGAATTTACACCAGTGCCTCCACTAATACAAAAAAAAAAAGATTTCTTTTCCCCCCCTCCAAATTTTAATTTTTACCTGATGGTGGCAAGTATCGATAGTGAGAACTACCGTCTATAGTCTTTTCATCCCAACCCCCCCTCCATTGCCTGGGTCCCAGCCCTGGCGGACTCCAACTTCCCCAGGAGTCCTGGTTCTACAGACTGCTTCAGCCCCTTTTCAAAGGAAGGGAAATGAAGCAATAACTGATTGCTTAAGAGACAGAACAGGGGCAAAGTGAAGACATTTTAGAACAAAATTTAAGAAGCCAAGTACAACAAAAATGAAATCCTTAGCCAGTCAGCTAGATAGATGCATATAACACCTGAAGCCAGGCAAGTAAAGTATGAACCTAAAATGATAGAAGTTCCCGGGGGCTATATTCAACAAGCGACTTTTTCTTATAAGTACCGCGCGCTAACCGATTGCGCCACTGGAGCTCCAGACTTTTTCAATAATTTAAAAGTATGTAGCTAGATGCTGTTGCCTTAAAATATTTAACTTGGTAAGTATGTATTAATTTAGTATGTATTCACTTAGTAATCTGTTAACATGTAGTAAGTACCCAAAAAAGTTTCTAGCTTGTTAGGTTTTAAAAGTAATTTTGAATGGTTCCATTGCTTTCTATAAAGGTAGAATTTTACCTCTATGGTAATACTTATTAACCTCATTGTATATTACCTAGGTGAGAAGTTTGTATGGAAAACAGCAACAGATCTTTTCTCCAACTGACTTACACAATTGGTACTGTATGCAGAACACTTTCCTGTACTCGCTTTACATCAGAGCTTAACAAGACTGATAGGATGTAAGTGGACTTTTTGAAATTATATCAACATAAGAGAACCAAACTTTCATGAGTAATAAATCTTAAAACCCAGTCTTTCAAAAGTGGGATGCTGAACTAATGTTTCATATTATGTATATCTGGGAACCCCAGGGTACAAACACTAGGCACTCTTTGCTAAGACATATCACATGTCAGTGGGGTACTATATGGGCTTTTAAATCCAAGTGTTGCCTGGAAGCTGAACTGTATAGGTTCCTTTCTTGGCTACATTTTTTTCCTCCCCTCCGTTGCTAGCTAAGTCTAAACTACTATCATCTGTCACCTGGATCTCCCAAGCACTATACCTGCTTCCACTTTTACCTTTTTGCTGCCAATTTTCCAGGCAACCATTGATATGAACTATTTATAATATATATGACATTTTACTTTGTGTGTGTATAATCTTTCAATATCTTACATTTAGCTTGAAATCCAAGCTATCGTGGTCTAGAAAGGGCCCAAAAAACAGTCTGGTCATTTCTCCAATTCTCTGTGCTCCAGCTACACTGATGTTCTATTTCCAGGATATACCTAAGACCTCAGGGTCCCTGCAACTTTTGACTAAAAGGAACCTTCTTCCCCCCACCTTAGAATTTTCCATAGGATCTGTAAAGGCCACTTAGAAGAGGGAACTCTTGATCTGAAGGGAAAACGATAGCAAAATCTTTCTTATCAAAGATCATGTACCAACTCCCTCCCATTGGCATCCCTGACCCGACTTGGTTACTTTTTGTTTTGAAGCCTACATCATGCACTGGAATTATCAGTCTTCCCTCTTCATTGTTATCAAGTGCACACATGGATCATTAGCAAGTTTATTACCTTAGGTATCCCCGTTCCTGGTCCAAATGCACTTTAAGGAGTTGCATGCAGGCAATTTATTCTGGAGGAAAGTGATCATATAAAATGATTGTGAAAGACTTTGGAAAAGTACAATAGGAAAGAAGACAGCACCAGGGTCTTCATGTCATCACCACTTAGCTTGGAACTCAATCCCACTGGAACTTTCTAGGCCACAGAATGCATGCTTGGATTTGTCAAAAAAAAAAAAAAAAAAAAAAAAAAAAGCACTTACATGCTGTCCAGCCAGGCCCACATTATTCAAGTGTGAGGACGTCTACCTCTCACTTGCATATCACACATGTGTAAATACCAGACTGGTTTCCAGTCATCCCTTGCTCCAGCATCAGAGAAGCCCTGGGTAAGCAGTGGGAATCAAATTCAGCAGAGGTCTGGCCCTATAGATTCCACCTGGGGGACACCGTCTTAGCAATGGCTGGAGTAAATGGTAGTTCAAAAGAAAAGTGGCAGGGCACAAGAGTGTCCCATATAGAAGACTCAGTACTTTCCCCCCTTCTCTCCACTGTTCAAAGAGAATCTCAAGAATCAGCTACTCACATACTTTGATTTGAAAAGAAATTTAGTTAAATAAGTTTAATTAAAGATGGTAGTATGAGGGCTTAGAAAGGACTGGGGCCAATCCAAAGGAAGCAAGAAGGGCCAGAACATAAGGGGCCAGGAAATACATTGAATTTATAGTTTTGCTTGATACACTCAAGTGCCTGGCACAGATGCACTTAAAGCCTTTCTTGATAAGGGATGAATGAAAAATATGGAAATCTGACAAGTAATCTAACTAGCAATGCCTAAGGAATATAAACCATTTGTCAACATTCATGTTTCCTCGTCACTTATGTATCTTCAATAGCCTGGAATGTATGCTTGAATATCTCAAGCATCAAAAAGAAATACCATCTTTTCATATATGTGAACATACATGTATTTGATGGTATAGGCTCTTTTCATAGTTCATTCCATTTTCATTAAAAAAAGTGCTAAATGAACAGGAGATATTTCTATTTTAAGGGTTGTATGAGTCAGATCCAGAAATATATCTTGTATTACTGTTTAAAATAAGGGTGGCAGCATGCTCCTTACTCTACCTGGGCTTTTCTGACATTCGTATGCATTGAAATATGCTTTTAACACATGTATGTCTACTTATAACACTCTTGCAACCAGATATTCCCCAGTTCATGCCTGCTTTCCAAGTAAGGTTAAAAGCCGAGAGAACACATCTATTTCTGCTCTATCCTCAATGTTGGCAGAACACCCAGAATATAGCAAGTACCCAATGAATAGTTGAATGCTTACACACATTATCTCCATTATCTCATTTATATGTATTTTCTTAGTACTTCTGTAAGAATGATGCGCCCCCCCCCACACACACACTATACAGCAGCTGAAAACACTGAAGCCCTTAAAGGAGTTCCCAAGATCCTCTAAAAAAGATAATTTTTAGAACAAATGTCATGCCACTCTGTTAACTGCACAGAAATTGCTTTAAAGAGCTAATATATATTTATTCTTTGTCTCATCATTGGTTGTTTTCTGATACCCTTAGCAAAATCAAACATAAGGAAAACCAGCCCAGGAGGTACTGTGGATAAAGGTCTTGCTTAATGACCGACCCTGTGGGGGAAGAAATGGTAGCTTAATAAGCCAGCAATACAAGGAACTATGAAGATCAATAAGATACTTCTTTAGCATCCTGTGTAGATCTCCATTAATGCTTGAAGAGAAAAAGGTGAATGCCAAGTGTAAATACATTTGGCTTGTATTCATTGGGGCCAGCCAGGCATGATGTTTAGGCACAGTCCCCTATACTCATTTTTGTTTAAAATTTCACAATTGCTTCAGGAGCTAGTTGTGACCATTGTCCTCATTAAAAAAAAAAAAAAAAATCAAAGCTCAAAATATCAAATGGCCCGAGGACACTAACAGAAAATTATACATCCATTATATGACCAAGTGAACTGTTGTGTGTCTGTGGATGGACAATTAGGAAGACAGGTTTTGTAAAATAGAGATGTCAATTAAATATATTATCCTTTTAAATAGACCTCTTAAATTGTTGATTGTACCTTGAAGTTAGGACTTAAAATTCGAATGATCAATTTGAAATCCCATTCCCTTCCACTAAGATTGCAGAGACTTGCATTTTTCTACTATTCTACTAGAAAGGTTGCTTTGAAGCTAATCAAACCTGTTAAATAATTTTCCAGGTGTCTAATGAAGAACCAATTAATCCTATTACTCAACAAATATAATGCAATTTTAAATATCAAATTCAGATTCAAGGTGAGCTATCTGAAAAGATCTACATGAAGCTATAGAGAGCATGTGGATCCTTATTTTAGGGTGCATTAGTGTAATATTTCAGAGAAAGTACACCTTTATTTTAATCTTAGTGACATTTAGAAACATCTTTAAAAGCGTTTAACTGCCCCATAATTTTACTTGGCAGCACCAAGGCAGTTTGAGTAAGTGAGAAAATTTAAAACATAACATGGATATTTGGAGTTAGGTCTGTCCCTTCCATTCTCCTTATAGCTCTCAAGTGTATGCCTGATGTAGAATTTAGGGAGGGTTCCCTGCTGAGGCTCCTCATAATGAAGCAATGATAAAACAGATTAGGTGTAAATCACATCAGCTGCGCTCCCCCCTCTGCTTCTATTGATTTGTCAAAACACTATCATGGAAAAAGCACAAATGAAAACAACTATTTTCTGTCTGTACCTAAGACAGCATGATTTGGGGGAGTGTTTGCCCACGGAGCCAGCGATTCTGCGACTATAAAGCCCTCTTAGCCATTCTCCTGGAGTTCTGTGAGCCAGACTGCCTCGCGCGATCTCTATCATGTTTTGCTGTGTTCTGTGTAAGGCTCTCTCTTCCAGCTAAGGATTTAAAGCTCGCTCTCATGTACACAAAAATCAGATTTATATCTTTGTACCACAAAATGAAGCAATTATTTCGTCTTAGATACCGCTTCCTCTGCACTGGCACCAGCGCTACCCACTGTTGTCAGCAAGGCGGTGACACGGGTGCACGCTTCATTAAATAGAGCCCCGCTGATACTGACCATTGATCCGGCAGCCAGCTCAGGTGCGTTCTGGACACAATATCTTCTCCCTCCGCTCTGTACTTCTCTCCAGGGATAACCAATCAGAAGAAACGACCCTCATTGCCTAGTGTTTTGAGCAGCAGTTTGATTTCAATTGCTAACCCGTCCACCAGCTTGGTAAATCAAACTTCAAACTCGTAAGGGCGAAAAGAACACGCAGCCTGCTTATGGGTAGCTGTGTATACCTGCTTATGCGTGTGTGTGTGTGTGTGTGTGTGTGTGTGTGTGTATGTGTTCATTGTGCTCCAAGATCTGGTCTTTCCATAGATTAAGCCACAGGAATTGATACGGTAAGTTTAAAATGAGGAATTCAAAAGTATTCACTCTTTAGAACCAAAGTAATATTCTTTAAGCATACTGTTATTTCCTGAAATCTAGGATTACACATCCAATGCCAGATATGCAAAAAGAGCAAACAAATTTGATCCATGTTGTTAGACACTGTTCCCGTTTTCGCATTTCTGAAGGCAACATAGAAAAGTGTGATTTTTAAAAACATCTATGTTATAAATAAGATGCTGATTTCTTTTGATAAAGTTTCAGATAAAAATCCCTTTTTCTCAACCTCTGCTAAATTCAAGGCAACAGAAATGATAACAGATCTAGATACTAATCTTACTGCAAGCCACCTAGGAGGATTGGGTATGAAAACATCCTCTACCAGTTTACCTTAGGCTCTGACCATGTCATCCATTCTTAAATATCTGCTAAGCCCCCAATGATGTTCTCAGCGTTTACAGGCATGGTCCAGTTTAACTACAGAAATCTGTTAACTCTGCAGTTTGTGTACATTGACTTACTGATCCATATCTTTAGAGACTTGAACTAGTTTGGAATTTTATATGACAAAGCTTTTCATTTTCAGGATCTGTTATTTCACTTAAAAAAAATCCAGAGTTTTTTTTTTTTTTTAATGATATTTCCTTTTAATCCTTAGGCACAAGCTACTGGTCATGACTTAGAATGTTTTCACAAATGATTTACTGATTATGAAAATAAAGTGATAATTTAGGAGTTTTATAAGCATGCCTCCTTCCCTACCCCCACAACAAAGTGTTCCCTCCATGGGAGTATTTTGTAAGTAAACTTAAAACATTAAAAATACATAAAATCCCATTTTTAAGTGACACCACACATTTCACACCCCAGGAATTCATTCAAGCTATTTCATGATAAGGGATTAAGTTTGTCATGAAGTCTCTGATGTACTATTTTGTGATTTTTTTAATCCTCCTTCTTAATGTATGCAATATTTAAGTAGTTTAGGGTTGTCTTAAGATTTTGCCTTATTTTAGTTGTTATCCATAGCCATCCTTTGGTGTAATTAGAGTGGGTTCTACAAAATGATCTGAGTGTGGCTGTGTTTTTTTCCTAGAAATTTCAATTATATTTAAAGTTTTGTTTTAATACTAGCTACGAAGATGGAAGAGGTTAATAACTGCAATGAAAGATCTGTGTGCCACATTAATGGTCAATAGGTTACAAAATTAGACACGTCTCAGAAAAATTACTCCATGCTCTGGCAATGGAAACCCATTTTCTTCATGTCAATAAAAGGAATGGCAACCATGAACAACAAGGTGACTTCATGCCTCCAAAGAAATATTTTTGGTTAGTTTACATTATTCTCTATTCATCATTTGAACTAGGGATTCTCAAATGATAAGGTCTTGCACTCCATCTCCCACTAGGTCACTAGAACCAGGTTTAAACATAAAACTGGAGGTTGGGGTGAGTAGGGAGAAGGTACCACTGGTACAAAGTTGGTAGAACTCAGATGCTGCTAAATATTGCAATGTACAAGGAAGTACATGAATACAGAACTATCCAGCCCACAAAGTCAATAATGTAGAAATGAAGAAATCCTCATGGACACTAGAGAACCATGCTGTGATACGGGAAATTAGGAACTAATTTCACTTCATACGTGAAGGTTTTATTATTCCTGCCAAGTTTATTTACACTGTACTGTCTATATCCATTACCAGGATAAGAGCTATTAATTATAGAGGAGTTCTTATATTTTTTCTTGAGAGAAAATTGTCTTAAGATCAGGTAGAATGCTCATTTTCCAAATTGGCTGTTGAGAAGTATGTTTGTCCCCTGGTTTATTTTCACCTAAACTGGGACCTTTCTGAAATGAGATGTGATATGGTTGAAAATGCTTCACCGAGAAGCCTAACTAATGATTAAAGACAGCTGGAAAGACAAAATTGAAATAACAGTCAATTGGGTTCCATTGGCGACAAGGACAACAAAAAGGAATTTTATTAGTAACGGCACTTCCTGTACTATTTTGTATTAAATCCAAACAAAATACAGATTTAAGTCAATTAGTGAGAGGACATGATTATTTCTTCAGATATTTGTGACTTAAGAATCAATGTATTGGGGGCTGGGGATGTGGCTCAGCAGTACAGCACTCGCCTAGCATGTGCAAGGCTCTGGGTTCCATCCTCAGCACTACATAATAAGTAAAAAAGGTACTGTGTCCAACTCCAACTAAAGAAAAATTTTTAAAAAGCCAACGTACTGTAAGTATATATGTAGCTATTTCAGTGTAGTCTTCATACATAACCAAATTTCACAACAGATAATCACACCCAGTAGGCTTCTGTATGTAATTCCACCTGTCACTTGTTTTTATTATTCCTGCCAAATTTATTGCTCTTCATCGCACTCATTCCCTGTTTTTCCTAAGAAGTGTTATATAATGGGTTACCCTTTGTAAAAATTTTGGAGTACTCATTTAGCTCAGTAGTAACAGGTTCTGAAGTTACTTATACATTATGCTTTGTGAAAAGCATGTTTTATAGGTAGAAAAGCTGATTCAGGTATTGCCTACTTTTGACAGTTTTGAGATACACCATAGAAGGCAAGTGCCCTGACAAGGATCTCCCTCCCTAGCTTGTCCTTCAGTATCTTACAGTTTTCACTTGGTTTACCACCAGTAATTACTAGACTATTGGGTGTCCTTGGGGCAGGACTAGGGTCTACTTTGTAGAATGTTGTAGCTTTAGTACTACAACCTGATGCTGGCCTGGCTGGCACCTTATGCATGTTTTTATTCATTTTCTACTGCTGCTATAATAAATTTAAAAGATACAAATGTATTATCTTACCTTGTGTAGGTCCAGAAGTCCCACAGGACACTCATCACGTAGCAGCTTGTTGTGTCCCTTCTGGAATCCCGTGGGGAAGAAAATGTTCTCTGTCTTCCAGCGCTCCCTGTTTTCCATGGTTCGTGGCCTCTTCCTTCATTTGGAAAGTCAGGAAGGAAACGCTAACCTGGCTGAGCTCTTCTTATACTGCCTGTTCTCTGACTGGCTGCAGCTGCAACAGGGTCTTTGCTTTTAGGAGCACGTGTGATTAGGTTGGGTTCAGCTGGATATTCCACGTTACTCTCCCAAACTCGAGGTCCTTAATCCTAATCATGTGTGCAAACACCCTTCACCAGGTAAAGTAGCAAATTCACAGGTTCTGAGGATTAGGGCACTGGGAGGACCGTGACAGTGATTAAGTAAAAACGTCTTTTGGAATTGTCTCACTAAATTAGAGAAGCAAACCCAGTCAACTACTTTTAACCTTCTGTTGGGCTCAGCGAAGTGTCTACCATTCTCCATAAGAACTTCTTGTTTGGGTAGCTCTCCATCCTTTTTCCTCGGTGTATCTCTGCCTGTTTTTCATCACTCCACCAAGTCACTAGTCCACAATTAATGGGAGCTAATGAGTGCATGAATCATCCTCAGGCTGAAACCATAAGTTAATTAAGTTCAGGTAAATATCCTTAGAACCATTATCCACAGTTGTTTCTTCTAGAAAAGAAAGCTCCTACCAGGTAGAATCTAAGAAACCTAGATCTCCCAGGTTCTAACTTAGTTATTAGCTATGGCATTATGCAGTCCTCAGATATATGCACTCACCCTGTAGTCTATGGATGAACACAAGACTGGTTATTGCTTACTTACAGAAGTCAAGACAGGCCCTGTATTTTGGCTCTCATGAGAGTAACATTTCTGGGAATTTTTTGGTGAAAGCTATTAAAAAACACAATGCTGCTTTGTTTGACAAATAGGATAAAACTCTCTCATGAAGGTTTTGACTGACTTCACATTTTAGGATGCATAACTGGCTAAGCACGAAACTTGTATCAAACTCTCAAGAAGTTAGAATTTTGCTGAAATTGGTAGTGGTTTGTGGAAAAAAGTCTTTGGAGTTCTGAGTAAAATACAAGATTTTTTTTTTTTTTGGTAGTCAGTGGGCTACATGCTAACAAAACTAACCAAGAAGAAATATTGTTGGCTTTGGAATGTCACTTATGTGGAATTGTTTTATAGCTTTGCTACTAAATTGCTCTCTAACCTTGGTTAGTATGGTGCAATAAACAGAGTTGTCCAGAGTTAATTTTGGAATCACTCTGGATAATGGATGGAGACTAGGCATCCTTGCCTTTTAAGCCGGTGAGTAGAGAAGTACCCAGGATCAATTCTCTGCAATTTTAGAGGCTTCTTCCTCACTCAAAAGTGATGAAATTTGTTCTAAATTCTGGTGGAAAATATTTGGTGAGCTCAGAAGGGACCATGTTGCATGAATGCAAATTAATCAGTCTACTAAATTTCCACTAGTGGGTTACTTAATCTCTCTGAGGCTCAGTGTCCCCATCTGTAGATTTGTTAAGATACCAGCTTCCATGAAATGTGTTGAGGATTTGTAGATACTATGTATAAAGTGCCTGTCAGAGAGCTTTGCACAGAGGAAGTGCTCAGTAGAAGGAAACCATAATGGTGATAGAGGTGATGAGGAAGGGGGAGAAGGAGAATAGTACTCTTAAAATCCTGTTTGGTTGCAATTACACCGTGAATTTTCAAAATATTTAATTTCTACATGCATCCTGGGAGCCAAGGGAGAGAAGGACAGGGAAAAGGAGAAAAGATAAGGGCTGAGAGAGAGTTGGCCATTGGCATGATGTGGTAAACACTTCTCATTGTGGGTGTCTAGACTAGAAGTTTGGAAACACTGTTTTTCAGACTATTCTCCATGTTCTCTGATAAATTATAACTAACATTAATGTTATTTGTAATTCAAAAAGTTGTTTAATTGTATTTTGCTATTTGATTGTGTGAAGTAGAATAGCATTCTTCCTTTAAAAAATAAAGAAAAAAAATCTTGAAGTCAACTTTTTTTCAAGGCTATACACTAGTTAATAATAGAATTAGAGATTGAATGCAGATCCTGAGATTTTAGCTAAGGCTCATGGGCAACCTGTCATTTCTCTACTAGGTAATGTAGACACACTGAAAAGGACAGCCACTGTTAATGTAAGTCCACAAGTTAGAGCAAAGTCTATTTGGTTTCCTCCTGGGCAGCTGGGTCAAAGAAGCATTACATTTTCTGCTAATGAAAAGTTGTGATTTCAAGTGAATACATTGGTATTAGTGTGTGTTTAGTTGTGTTCTCCTTGAGCACTGGGACTAGGTACTCAATCTTTTATAGTCATCTGTCTTATCCATAAAAACATTTACACAGAACTAGTGAAAGAGTTATATAGTTCTAACAAATAGTACAGGAATATAATGAATGCATTATATATTTTTTAGAACAATCTTAAAAATTAAATATTCTATTACGCACAGAAGATATCTTCCAAGAAGATATGTGGAACAGAAAATTCAGTTAATTCTAAAAACTCAGATGTTTATAATGTGTAGTTGGGAAGGAAAAGAAAGCTTGTGTGACATATAGGAAAAACTGAGGACTTTACCTCTATGCAATGCCAAGGCTTCATTTAGAGAAGATTTCCGTGGAAGGGGCAAGGACAGTCAGGGCTCACAGAGATGTATGGAAAATGCTTGAGCCTTTTGTATTCAAGTATTGTTATTTTAGTGAGCACTTGTTTTTAAGAGCTAATTTATAAGCGAGTCAATATACATCTATGTAACCCCCCAAAATAATCCCAAAGACTCATAAAGTCATTTTTTTCATATTTTCTCAGAATCTTTGCCTAATTGTACTCAATGAAGAATAAAATGAAAGGAAAATGACTATGCATTTGACTTCCAATGCTAAATATAGGAACAGATTTTAGTTTATTTTATTTATCTACTTTTGGGTATAGGAAGCACCTTGTCAGTGCCTAAGAAAAAAAAAATCTCCTTCTTTATACAGATTTTCTGGTGTAGAGCAATTATTTGCCCATCATTAGTACACAAACAAAAATTTAATTGAAATTAAACTCAAGTAATTCTATTTTCAAAGAAAGTATTCTTCAGATATCCATATGTATTTTTTTTTTATTAAAATAGGAAATAGGACTCAGATATAAAGAATAATCCAACAAGAGGGGGACAAAAAGGTAAGTTTTGTAAGCCAGGGCCATTTGTTTTGACAGGTGGTTTTTTGGGGAAGCTTTCGATAGCCACAGGATAGGAGAATCTTCTGCAGCAGCCAAAAAATGATTGTTTATTTGGTTGACTAATCTGACAACATATAAAAATTACTTCGAGAAACGCTATCTTCCCAAATTGAAGAGAGATGGGTTTGCTGGCAAACTAGCCCAGTAGTTGAGAGGCTCTCTCTCCTGTGTGATCAGCCATCCCCAGGATTCTGGGCCTCGCCACAGCCCAGGCAGGCAGTGTCAGAGCCCATCATGACATCCCCCTCACTATGCTGTGTTGCTAAATCATCCTGTACTCAGCCACAGGGAATAGGGGAAGAAACAACGTAGCTCCTGAAGAAAGAAGTGCTTTTCTGTTCGTCTATCCACCCTCAGTTGCTGAAGCCAGCATGGAAAGGAGGTTTTCAAATGACTGTATACCAAATTGCAATAAACAAACAGAAGCACCTTTATTGATTTCCTTATTCTTTGAAGAGCCCTAAGACGTTGTCTAGGAAATTGTGAAACAGCAATATCACAGAGCTCAATAAGGCTGCTCTTAGACCAGAACCAAACAGACAAGGGACTTTACAGATCACCTGCTGCCCAGAGACCACTGAGCTTTGTGTATATATTTCTGAATACAGAAAAGTTAAGCAGGCAGGTATTCATCTTTTGCATTGCTAGGTAGGAGGCTGGAATGGATCTTATTTCTTTTTTGATACTTTCACCCATTTATATCTGAGATTCCATGCTGGCTCCTAGCATTCTAAGAGCTGCCCATGAGCCAAAGACAACATCCACTTATTGCTAATCACATTTTTTAAAAAATTTCTTTAGCATCAGTGTCTCTAAAGAATCTTTTCATTTAGAGAAGAAATCAAGTAGCTTGCCAAAAACTCTACTACAGATTACACTCTTTTTCAAAGCATGGAGAATTTTGTGATAATGATGAAGTGCAGTGAGGTAAATCATTTAAATTCACAAATGCAATCTGATTGCCTGGAGCATTGTCACAGGAATGGGATCTGAAGCAGAATCCACTCTAGGGGGCAAATAATGCATTTTATTCATTTGTTACTAAAAGTTACTGGCTCCTAAAATTTCACTATCATAAATTGCTCTTTACAGAACTCTCAATTGTTGTCTTTGTATCTTTTTCAAAAAGCCTAAGAAGTTAAAATGCAATATTTCATTTTTGACACTTAATCTATGAGAGTATCCTTGGAGATCTATTATACCTTTAAAATAATTTATGTACAGTCTATGATTGTGCTATGCCAAATGTACTATCAAAATACTCTAGATTTTATAAATCAGTTGAGATAGTGAAAACTTTTATAGAAAAGGGTCACTGTAGAACTTGAATTAATTATAAAAAAATAAGCAGTTAATTCAAATGGTGAATAATACTCTCAAAGTATTATTGATATGTGAATATTACCCTAATTATTAGAGTTAAACATGTCTGACAAGATGCAAGAAAAAGAGCATAAGCTTTATAATGAGTTAAACTTTGTTCTCATTTCTTTCTCTGCCACCTAAAAGCTTCTGGCTACTTGGCTATCTCTCCAAGCCTCAGTTTCTTTATCTCTAATATAGGAATAAAAATACCTATTTCACAGTTTTTTTGTTTTTTTTTGTGTGTGTGTGAATTCAAAATAAGCCTCTCTCAGAGAAGCTGTTATAGGATTGAACAAGCTAGACACTTCTTTGCTTTCAAAATTGGTTATGTGGATTATGAGTCTGTGTCAGGCCCTTCTCTGAGTTGTTTCCTGTGGAATACAATGAAGGCCGGGTCTGCAAGTTTCTGCATAGATCTCCACACTCCCTCCCAGGTTCAATCTGTGGGCAGTTATTCCACCCACAGTGGTTTTTAGCCACTGAACACAGGTGGATGAACCAGCCATTTCTAAGAAACGGGGAGCTCATCAAACCTGCCTGTCTTGCCTGATATTATTCTATGGTTCATTGCTATGTCAGGAAGTCTCCATCAAAGCTTCAGGACAATTACAAGTGACACTTAGGATTCAACATGGAAATTATAGGGGATATAAAATGATTGTTACCTGAAGTCACACTGTAGCAATCATATCTCTAAGGGCCTTCTTAGTGTTCTGATGGCAGTGAATCGTTAGATCTCAGGGGGTGAATTCTCCTGTGTCTAGGGAAGGTGGGACTGAACAACCAGCGGAAAGACAGAAAAATGGTCCCACTGAATTGGGAGAGGAGACTGCCACCTGGACATTTTGGGCTTCCCATGTTCTTAATCAACAGGCAAAAAATAAAATAAAATAAAATAAAATAAAGTTTTCCTTTAATGAAAGTTTCAAAGTTTCAATTATTTCAGAAAGCAAGTAATTAGTTATTTTTGAGGAAATTCAGATTTTCATCCCTCCTTAATGCTGGCTACCCCTGTTCTTAAAAACCTGGGACTGTGAGTCACCAGGGATCTGTCTTAAAACAGCAAAAGCCCAATTATGAAAGTGGTTAGATTTAATTGTACTTATATAATGTCAATTAAATACAACTCATTCTTATTTGTTCAAGCATTTGGAATTTCAAATATTTTTGAATTCAAATTTCTAATTTATATCAACAGCAACTTTGCTGTATTTTTGCTGAAATAAATAATCTTTATTGTAGCTGAGCAAGGCTAGTGTGGTGGGTAATTTTATGTGTCAATTCAGTGGGGCTAAGGGATGCCCAGAGAATTGAAAAAAAAAAAAAAAAAAAAACAACTTTTTTTCTGGTTGTATTTGTGAGAGTGTGAATTGTCATGATGAGCATGTGAATTGTCACACAAAGGGAACACAAAGGGAAGATATCTTGGTCCAGCCCCACTAATGCAGGTAGGCAACATCAATCCTCTGAAGGCCTGAATAGGACAAAAAAGGCAGAGGAAGGACAAATCCCCCTTCCTAGTTGAACTACGACCTTCATCTTCTTCACCTCTCAAAAGTTAGTGCTCCTGATTCATCGGTCTTTGGACTCAGACTGAGTAGAGTTATGCTATTGTCTTTTTTGATTCTCCAGATCATGGATTATTATTATTTTTTTTTTTTTTTGGTACCAGGGATTGAACTCAGGGGCATTCGACCACTGAGCCACATCCCCAGCCCTATTTTTGTATTTTATTTAGAAATAGGGCCTCACTGAGTTGCTTAGCACCTCGCTAATTTGCTGAGGCTGGTTTAGAACCTGTCTCTGGAGTCACTGGGATTACGGGTGTGCGCCACCGCCCACAGCCACTCCAGATCATAGGTCTTCTTGGCTTCCATAATTGTATCAGACAGTTGCTATGATGTCTCCTCCCCACCCCCTTTTCCTGCCATTCAATTTCTCTGGAGAAACCCTGACCAGGACTTTAGAGAGCCCTGCTAATATAATTGCGCCTTTAATTTTCAGGGGAGAAATCGTCTTCTTTAGATTTGGAAATTTCTCTAGTTGCAGTGGTGTTGGGATTTTATTCTAGCAAGAAATGTGAAAGGAGCAGAACCATTGAATAGGGTAACAGGATGAAACCTTTGTGAGGTTGGTGGACATACTGTGGATCTCCATATAAGAAGAAAAGATTAAAAACTTTTAGTGCAAGCAATAATGAATGTTACAAAATAAAATGGTCCTGAATGAGGGTTACTTAAATATAACTTTTCATAATATCTTCCTGCCCTTTGCATGGATTAAGGTGACTACATTTCCATTTATTTATCATGCCAGAATATCTCCCTTGTCATCATCACTGCCACTTCGGTGTTCTGCACTCTTTGGGCAGAAAAAGCATAGGTTTGAAACAGCATAGGATATGGAACTGCTAAAACGACCCTATCATTCACTTTTAGGAAGTGACATGTGTAGACATCTTTTCTTTTTTTTGTACTGGGGATTGAACTCAGAATTACTTAACCACTGAGCCACATCTCCAGCCAGTTTTATATTTTATTTTGAGACAGGGCCTTGCTGAGTTGCTTTGGCTGGCTTTGAACTTGCGATCTTCCTGCCTCAGCCTCCAGAACTGCTGGGATTACAGGTGTGAGTCACAGTGGTCGGCTAAAACTGTGAATTTTCTTTCAGAGATATCTTCAATCTTCCCAATCTCACTGTGCCATTACTGTGGGTCAGGGCCTAATTACCACTTTCAAAGGCAAGTTGTGTACGTTTTTATTCTCTGTCAAGGTCCAGACTGGAGATGGCACAGATATAAAGAAGGAGTGTGGTCTATCCTTTCTGTTTTCTCACTCCTCCTGCTTCTCGAAGTAGACATAGGTGGGTCTATAGTTTGGTTCAAGGGTGTATCCTCTTTATGAAAGCCTAAACTCCTGAGGTAGGATGCTGAGAAAAGGAACAGAAGAGGAAAACCAGTACCGTTGGAGTTAGTGACTCATGGTAGAAAAGGTCTCTGTGGATTATTATGTCTCCTCCAAGACTGACTGGTCATCAATGCTTTTATAGGACAGATGGGTGGGGGGTGGCACCAAGCTGAAACAAACTGAGAGACCCTCTTTAAGGCAAATCATACAAAATAAAAATACAAATTAGGTAAGAAAGGAGACATATTCAATATTAGAAAATAAATCACAAATTATGTAAATTAAAAAGGTATGAACACCAAACGCACAAGAAAATTAAAAAACAATATATATTAATTATTAACACTTTAATATACATTTATAAAACTTTCTCAAACTTTTTTAAAAAAAAATTTATAGTAAATGGACACAATACCTTTATTTTATTTTTATGTGGTGCTGAGGATCAAACCCAGTGTCTCACACATGCTAGGCAAGCACTCTACAAACTGAGGTACAACCCCAGCCCCTCAATATTTTTTTTATTATTTTCTGCTTTTTACAGCTGTTCATGTGCCAACAATTTTGAAATATCATTTTCTATTGAAAACAATTTCACTCAATTTGTTTGAATTATGACAGTATAAAAAATATCCTTTAGCTTCATAGCTTATTTTTAGAAATATTGAGTGAGTTCTAAGTACAGTTACATATTTATTTTCTTTTAAATATGAATTATAATCTTTGGGAGTAAAACTCTATAGTTAGCTTCTAATTCTAAACATTTTAAATCCTGTTTATCTTTCACTACCTACATACTTTCCATAAGTGCTTAGGACACATTCACATCATAACAACACTGGATGAGTTGGCACACTGTATAGTAGGAATATTTATATAAGTATTTCTCCTGAAGACTGAGGGCCAGCAGCAACCAAACTCTGACTGGAAGTGACTGAGATCCACACACCTATAATTCATGAACCACAAACTAAATCCACCCCAAATCCATTTCCTTTCAACTGTATCCCAGCACATGACCCAAAGGAAATGTGACCAAAAAGGAAATTAAAGTAGACAGAGACAGTGATCTCAAGTGATTTTTGTTACAATAGGTGTCTTAGTTGGGTTGGGCTCCTGTAACAAACATACCATAGGCAGGGTAGGTTTAATGACAAGAATTTATTTCTCACAGTCTGGAGACTGGGCTGTCCAAGAGCAAGGCACTGGCAGATCAGGTGTATGGAGACAGTTGTTTTTTTCTTCTTCTTTACATGCCAGAAAGGGCAGGAGGGCAAATGACACACAATCTAGTCTCTTTTCCTTTTTAAAATGGCCCTAATTCCATTTATGAAGGCTCTTCACGGCCTAATTACTTTCCAAAGGCCCTTCCTCCTATTAACATCATATTGGGAATTAAGCTTTGAAATAGGAATTTTGAGGACATAAATATTCACTTGATAGCAGTATCCTATTTTTCCATATTTGTCAAAAAGCAACAAAACAATATAAACATGATGATGATGAGGATGATGCCAGTGTATTGTTCAGTCCCTTCTCAGATTTTGAAATCTTAAGCTTCCTGAAAAATACACTTTTGGTGACAAATATCCAAGTACTGGCTCTCTCAAGGGTCAGTGTAGAAGTAAACCAGTTGCCTATTTTACAGCGTTGGAGGTCTGATTCCAGCTTGACCTTGCCTTTCACTTTCTACCTGGCGCCTGCCTCACCCCTGTTAGTCCCCTGCCACAACAAGGCAGCTCTCTCAGGTGTGGTTCCTGAAAGACTATGATGCTGTCCTCATTGTCCACGTGGCCCTTAGAAAATTCTCCTTGGAAAACTATTACAGATTTGCAATATGCTATACAGCTGTTCTCTCCCTTCCTTCCTTTCACTTCTCTTCTAATTCTCTCCTTTTTCTTCTTTACTCAAATATGTACAGGAGTAGAGTCACAAAGCCATCACAAAGGAAATGTCCAGCCAGCAAAGAAGATGCTACTGTCTCCTCTTCTTGTAGCACCCCAGTCTTTGTCAGTCATTTTCATGGTGTTCTTCTCTTATGTTTTTAGAGGGGAAAAGAAGCATCCATCTGCATCATGTGCTCTATCAATGGACAACTCGCAGCTCAGCTGTTTTCCTTCTTCTTTGCTCAATCATCCACTTAGAAATGTAAGAGATTGACGTGGGAGTGCGTGACATGCTTGATTGAGGTGCATAGTTGTCTTGGTACATCTCTGCAGTACCATCTGATTCCAATTGGTGGTGCTTACTTTAGAATAAATCCTTTCAGCTGGGAGTCTTAGTTTCCAATTGCAGAATAATAAAAGAAGACAATTCATAAGACATAGTTTTGTTTTTCAATTTAATTTAGCATATTATTCAATAATTGATATTATTCATTGCTTTTAGTCTTCTCCACCTAATTCCAGTTTGTTCCATCTCAGTCCGAGATCTGGCTCCCCACCTCTTCTCTGTTCTCCTCTTTCTCCTCTTTTCTCCACAGCTCTCTCCTTCAAGTTAGGTCAGATTGCATTCCAAGGAGCTCCTCATAAAAAGGGAGCCTGAAATGTCATCTGGTCCAGTACATTCACTCGGAACAGTAATAGATAGCTCGCCTATCAGACAGATTTCTTTGAAAGGACCTTTTTTTGACCTATGATACACCAAGTAACCCCTTTATTTCAGCTTTTCTTCAGCTGCCTTTAACAAGTAGCCCCTCATTAAATCATGCTCCTATTATCCTAGAGTTGTTTTATATATATATAATATCTTCATTTTCTTCTCTTACCCTTGACAGTTCCCTGTCCCTGATACACAAGGTTGTCACTGCATTCGTATTTCTAACTGCACTGCCCCTTTGCTGAACATTCATGAGCTAAGCATTTCCAAGATACTTTTATATTGGGTAACCTTTTATTTTTTGGGAGAGATGGGTCTACACTTTCATAGGTAGTAGACTTTGCAGAGAAAGTGTGTTTATTTACAACTACAAAGTCAGTTTGATTTAGTGAAATCTCATATGTGACTGAAGCACTTGTTTTAAAAATAAAATAAAATAAACACCAAACAAAACAAAAGCAAACCTCTAAAAACCCCAGCAACACGCACATGCACACACACACACACACAGCATATCTTAAAAAAGATAACACCAATAAAAAGTTCCCACTGTGTTTGCAGGAGGAGATAATAGCAATAGAAAGGGTTGATTATTCAGGAAAAAAATATAATTTGATATTTAAGAACCCTGTGTGGGGGGCTGGGATTGTGGCTTGGCGGTAGAGCGCTCGTCTAGCAGGTACGAGGCCCCGGGTTTGATCCTCAGCACCACATAAAAATAAATAAATAAAGGTATTTAAAAAAATAATAAAAAAAAAAGAATCCTGTGTGGGTTAGATGAGAAAAATAACAAGTAGGGAAGAGAGAATTCCTGAGGCAAATTCTACCTTATTGATTGGTAGATGGGATAGATAGCAAATGTATTCTTCATATCACATTGTACTTCATAAATACATATATATAATTATTACTTGTCGATTAAAAGCTAGATTAATCAATGAAAAGCAAAAAGACAAAAGTTCTTACTTTTAAAATTCTCTGATCATTCAAAAATAGAAATGAAGTATAAGCAACCTAATTGTGCCAGTCTTAGAATTTAGGATGGAAGGAAATGACTTAAGGAGACACCCCCCTGCCCTGTATCTTGAATGTGCATTAGAATGCTTTCTGGTAGGGAATGAGACTTTTCAGCTGAGTCTTTCGAGAACTGCATGCCATCAGGAGCTTTAACAATTATGTGCACATTTTATGCAGCTAAAATAATAGGTCAACTTGTATTAATCCTCAGTTAAAAGAACGACTGATCCTGCACATCCGTTCATGGTCTTTCAGTCAAGGTTGATGTCTAAGCCTTTACACGATTCAAAATCATTTTCATTCCTGTTTGCACTTGATGTTATTCTCAAAGCTCTCAGCGGCACACTGCTTCTTAAGTCTCAACCTGCAAACCATTCCTGCTGTTTATCAGCTTTGGTTTTTAACTCTTACGTTTTGCCAGTACTTACTTCATTGTTTATAATAGTACTGTACAAACACTCATTTTTAGAAGATCATCCACTAATTTTTAACATGTATGGTCATACAGGTATACGTGAAAAGGGAGACAAAAGAAAACCAATAGCAGGTCCAAACTGATATCCCAGTTGGATCATATTTTCTTGAATATTTTTAACCCTTGCTTTGGTCAGCTTTTTAGTTGCTGTGACTAAAAGACCTAACAAGAACAATTTTAGAGGAGGAAAATTTCACGTGGAGGCTCAAGGGTTCGGAGGTCTTGGTCCATAGATAGCTGGCTTCGTTCCTTGGGACTCAAGGTGATGTATAACAACAGAGGGGAAGAGCGTGGAAGAGGGTGGTGGAAGGAAGCAGCTTACATGATGATCAGGAAGAAGAGGGAGGAAGGGAGGGAGAGAAAAAGATAGAGACACACACACAGACACACAGACACACACACACACACACTCCATTTACTAGATACAAAATATATACTCCAAATGCATGCCCCCAATACCCACCTCCTCCAGCACACCCTACTTGCCTTCAGATACCACTCAGTTAATCTCATCAGGGGATAAACACACTCTCATTATCCAATCATTTCCTCCAAACCTTCTTGCATTGTCTCACACATGAGCTTTTGGGGGACACCTCACATCCAAACCATAATGACCCTCTTCCATGAGTGTTTTAGTTAACATTGATTAGATATTAACAGATTATTATTTTTCCAAAATATTTATTAACAGGATTCAGAAAAATAATCTTTCAATCATGAGTTAGCCAGATCCTCCCTGAAGAAATACCGTACCGTTGCCAATATGTGTTCCCTCTCCTTTTTCAAGTCCTGATGGGGTAAGATTGTCTCCAACCCCAGGAAGCCTTGCATGTTGACAGTCTCATAGAATTAAATTTGTATCTGAGTTTTAGGTTAGAATTCTCATATAACCAAAACAGTTCAACACAACAAGTATCTCAGATAGCATATTGATGCAAATCAGAAAAAAAGACCTGTGCTCAAGACATTTTATTTTAACCTGTCAGGAAACTGTCATAATATACTAGCTGATTTATAATAAGACACTTGATGCCAACTTCTGGGACAAAATTTTATAATAAATATGCAAATCTATGATTACAAATGGCATACACAACTGCTTGTGGGGGCCCCGTGTTCACAAAAGATTTTTCAATTTAAGTTTTAATGAAGTTTTAAGATATTTTAAAAGAACTATAACACTGTAACACAAGGAATTTAATGGGTTGGTCCCAGTGAAGAGAGTAGTCATCTTTGCTGACAGAATATTTCCATAATAATTAGAAGTTTTAGATATACTTTTATTGTCTTAGGACAAAACAGCATAAGTCTCAGATTCATATGTAAATGTCTATATAAATAATATTGCTTTTAAATATGTAAAAATGTTAAAATGCTTGGCAAATTACAGTATCAGTCTTTGTATGTTTTATCAATAAAGGGGTGGATTCAAGTTTGAGTGGGCCTGAAGCTTATATAATTTTGAAACACTTTTAGAGAAAAGTATGGAAAATGGTCCATATTGAGTCAGATTTAAAAAGTGAATCAAAGTGTGTATAGAAGCTGAATAGTCAAAGGGGTTGACTGCTAGTTGTTAATTTATGGCTTCTCAGCTGTAAATTTATCGCCTGCCCTCTAAAGAGAATCTAGGCCCTTTATATTTTTCTTTTGACAGTTGTCACAATATTAAGCTTCGATAGTAGAGGGCACTGGAGAGACATTACAGGAGGAAAGGTTTTGCTCCTTGCCTCTGGAATGCTCCATGGGTAGTTTATGTAGCACCTGGCTCCTGTAGGCAGAGGCTTCACCACATGAGGCCCCCACCACTCTGCCAGCTTCTCAGTACCAGGCTCTTGTATTGCACAGTGGCCAGCAGCACCAAGCAGTCAGTATGCTTCATAGTGGAGTGCTCCAGCAAGGTCCTTCTCATAAGGAGCCTTCCCTGGCACCCTCAAGGGTTGGTTTCTTGCACATTCCACCCACATAGCACTGTGGGGACTTCTATGTCATTCAGAAAGTTAGGGTCTGGATCTGAGCACTGGGAGACTAGTCATTGAACACTCTATCTCAGCCCTAGTGACTGGGGCTATCCTTTATATCCACCAATCCTATAATTTTTTGAGTTCCTTTTCTGACCAGCCAATTTATTTTTTGTGCAGTTCATTCATTTCTTTCCTTCCTTCCTCTTGTTCTTTTCTTTTTTTCTTTCTTTCTTTCTTTTTGTACCAGGGATTGAACCCAAGGGTGCTAAACCACTGAGAAACATCCCCAGCCTTTATTTATTTATTTATATTTTGAGGTAGGTTCTCACTAAATTGTGTAAGGCCCTACTTAGTTGCTGAGTCTGGCTCTGAACTTGTGATCCCCCTGCCTCAGATTCCCAACCTGCTGGGATTACAGGAATGTATCACCTGAGGGGTACCAGTTTATTTTAATAGGTAATAATTTTTCAAGTTTTTCCCTTTAATTTGCTGTCATTTCTCTCTCTTGATTTGATATGAACCAATGCTACAAATTAAATTTACCTTCAACTCAGCTTCCCTGAGCTCAGCTATATGCTGAGCATGCTCACTGCCACTCCTTTGATACTTAACACGAAGGTGAAAGGAAGAGGGAAAGCTGGAGTGGAAGGAGACCATAATATTGGCCATCATTAAAATTATTAATGTTTTGCAAATTACAAAAAAAAATATTATAACACAATGTGAAAACCTTCTTGGTTTCCACCCCAGATCTTAGAAAGAGCCCTGAGAAGAGTCCTGTAGCTTAAGCTTCCGAATAAATCCACTGCTGTTCTATGTCCATCTTCCTTAGCAGATTTCCTCCCTAGAAAGCATGTATTTCTCATTCTAAAAGTTTCATCTCTGCCTCATCCCTTCTCCCCCTTTTTCTTCTCCCCTCTTTTTACTGTTTGAGTTGGGTTTGATCTTTTCCTAACCAACTTACAAAACTGGTGACTTGCTCTAAGATGCTTGTTGGTGCCTCTACTAACTATAAGGATACATGAGCTGTCACTGTAGAACTCATTGACATCCTGGGAACCAGTATGTCGTTTTACTAAGCTTCATAAAAAGACAAAATTATCTACCTTCCTTCTTACCTCGCCCTTGCTTTCATATATGCATTTCTCATTCTTTGAAAAAAAATATTTTCCCATGAAGAAAACAGGAATATTTTCCATTTTCATTTGAAATATCCCAATTTCATTTGTTTCTCTCCTCCCAAAAGTGGTTTACTCTTCAGGATTTTTGCTTTGGGGAATATTCTTGATACTGATGTGTTCTATTCTCCTCTGTTTAACAGTTGTTGCAACGTCGACCAGTCTCCTTTGGATTAAAAAACACACCCAGTTATGTATTTAAAGTTAAATCTCATTAATGGCTTAAATGTTTTCTGGAGAAAATGATTGTAATTAATTAACAAACATTTATATTTGGACATGGACTTATTTAAATGAAATTTTTGCCTAAAAGACCTATTATCCTGAGAGTGGGGGGATTTATTAGTCATATAAGCAGCCGCTATTGTTTGAATCTCTTGTTGAAATCTATGGCTTCTCTCTGTGTTTCCTGTTTCTTTCTTCTCCCAATTACCCTTACTATTTTTATGTATTCTTTTAGCTGAATGATCCAGAACACATACTCTAACCTTTCATCGGGTTGTGGCTAAATCCAGCTGTTTTCTCTCTCCATCCACTTGTGCAAGTTCAAACACTATACTGACTGACATCTTTTATTCCATAAGCCTGACATCAGTAAATGAAGAAAGTTGCTTCTATTTATAATGTTTGTTGGTTACTGAAAATGTGCAGATGTCCACAACAGTGTTTATGAAAAGTACCCCTCAATTATATTTGCATAATGATTGGATATCATGCAAACATGTTAATACAGTAAAACAGGAAGCACTAGCATATGTTGGACAAAATATTTAAAGATATTTTAGAATATTAAAAGTGCTTACTTTTAAGTGAATATACATTTTTGTTTTCTTTCTTTCTTTCTTTTTTTTTTCAAATTCTTTTCTGTATTGTGACTCTATGTATTTAAATGATAAGCCCCAACTGAGCAGTTTGGCAAATGATTTGTGCTTAGTTTGGTTGCTTAACTGTTTTCCCAGACTTTACTCCCAAACTAATTCCAAGAGACTTTATGGTTAAAATTTTAAGAAGTTCAGATAGAAAACAAGGTGATAGAAAACAAGAAATGCCACCTCCTTATTAGGTGACGCCATGTTAGATGCATGGGAAGAGAAAAGAATAGAAGAGGAAAATGATTTATTTTATTACATAATGTTTAGGGTCTGGTTCTTGTTACCTTGCAGGTCAGAAAAGACTGCATCCATTTGACCCAAGTAAATACATCAATGAAAATGTAGGCGAGAGCTGAGGTGGATGGATACATTTTTAACCCAGACTGTGTGGACGATGTGAACTCTGAATAATTTCATGCCATATTAACAGTTACCAAAAATGAATAGTGCTACCTGTAGCATGAAAATGACTACAAGATTTGCTTCATTAGAGAATAAAACAGTGAGTTTGACATTTTTACATTGAGTAAATGTTTAAGAAGTATTTTTTTTCCTCTAACAACCACAAAAAAAGAGATTGGAGTAAAGTATTGACTATTTCACAACTAAGTTGAATCATAGAGTAATTTACTCAGAGGAGTTAGGAGTTTATTTTTCTTTATATGCCTTGTAGAGTTATGAGGATTAGGGGAAAAAAGCAGATAAACCATCTAGTATGCAGTACAAGCTCAATAAATATGTAGTTATTATAACATTAAACAAGAGGATGAAGGTTCTAGAAAAAAGCAAAGTTTGGGTGATATTAGAGTGAACAAGATCATTTTATAATTCTTTATTTTCCCAGGAGGGTCTGGAAAAAGAGCATAAAAGAAAACAAAGGACACAGAGATTGTTTTCTCTTCATGGAAATGTCGGGTACGTGCAGGTGGTAAAAAATTCTAGGAGGCAGAAAGTTGAGGAGCCTGCAGCAGCCTGCCTCCGGGGAGTGGGTTGCTCCATTTCTTCATGAGGCAAGCAGCACAGTGTGATGGAATGGAATGAGCAGGACAATTTGGACTGAGTGGAACCTGAGTTTGAATCCTGCCACAGCCACATCATAATTACGACTTCAGTCAAGACACTTGATATCTCTAGCATTAGTTTCTGTTGCACAACAAAGACAATGTTACCTGTCTTTTTAAAATGTAACATGTAAAACAGAAGTCACATAAAAGTCCCATGTACTCAAGTGTGTTCTGGAGATCACTTAACTGCAGAAGACGTAAATCTGTGCTCTTAACAACTGAAGTCTCCATGGTCAAATAAACATGGGAAAAGCCACTTTGCTAAATCCCCTACTTAGAGGTTCACAGCATACACATTGGCAAATAGAGGAAGAGCTCTGAGAAATTCTGCAGTAAAAAAGGAAACCTGGTTAACAGTTAAACATTCCAATTTATTTGTGTGGGGGAAGACATACTTTTTTTCTTCTTGGTTCATCCAATTACATCCCATAGAACATTTTTATCTTGATATGGTTTGGGACGCCTTGGGCTACTATAGTACATGGAACGTGATAGATTTCAATAAACAATAGCTATTATCCGTGGACTTCTGTGTGCACAGCATGAGAATCACTAAGGATACAAAGGGCTGTCTTTAGTTCAATATAAAGCTAATAATTAAGATGGAAAGTTCCTGTAGGGAACAAAGCTAACATAATTAGGTCATAGTTAATCTATGTGGTTATTTTCTTTTTGCCTGTTTATAGCAAAATAAATCAATATTGAAGTGGAAGAGTTTGAATATATATTTTAGATTCAATGGTCTTTGACAAATTAAACACACACACACATGTTCCTGTTGAGCTAAAGACAGCATAAGATGTTTACTTTGTGATGATTAATTGAAAAATAAGCTTGTTTAAGGACTCACTTGATGCTTATCATTAACCAATTTCCCTAGTGCTTTAATGATGAGATTTCCTTCCTGTATTTAGTTGAATAGTTTTCAGTTTTCTAATTAAGAATGGGGCCTCTGGAGCCAGATGGCCTGGGTTGATTCTCAGTCCCAAATTTTTACCAGCCAAATTTTGACCTTGGGCAAGTTATTTAATTTCTCTAACCTCACTTTTCTTACCTGGTAGTTACCTCCTCCAAAACTTATTGCAAGGATTTAAGTACATGATATCACTTAAAGAATTTATTTCAGTACTTGCCATATGGTTTGTAGCCAATATATTCTAGTTATTATTATTTGCAGTACAAATATTTATATTTAAACATGGAACTAAAAAGATGTATTTAAGAAAAAACCAAATTGACTCTGGGCTAGATGGTGTTCTACTTGCTTTATAAATAATTTAGTCCTCATGGGGGTTAAATAGCTCACCCAAAGTGACATGTCCACTGAGTGTGGAGTGAGAAGGACTGCTCTATGCTGCTTCTTTTCTTGGAAGAGAGGTATTACTGATAAAAACAAAACAAAACAGTAGAGGGGCAGTGACTCCTCAGTTTTGTAGCATAACATTTTTTTTTTTCATCTTTTTCCCCTGCTCAAGTCTGGAAAGGCAAATACTTTTGTATCTTGTGTCATGAAATCAGTGAGCGAAGTTTCACTCTCATTGATGTAACATGTAAGGGATTCGTCATCATACATCTATGGCTTTGATAAAGCTTTGAGTTCAAGCCATGTTTTTGCCTTTGTTTTGACATTCTAGAGGTAAGTTTATCTATTCCCCTTCTTCACTTTAGTGCCTTGTGTTCTTGGAGTGACTATTTCATACTTACTGTTTCATAGTCATTGTCTATTGCATTTTCAAACTTATATGTACATTTTCAGTTTTTCATTTATTTAACGTGAATCTTTGATTGTGGTGCATAAAATTGTGAGAATGTACATACATTGTCTTCTGCTTCCTAAGAAAGTTCCAGATACTTTTCTTCAAGAAAATGCTTTTCTGTAATATCTGGTTGTTCTAATTTTACACAGCCTTCAAAAATGAATCGAAGCACATCTTAACTTGAGAAGGAGTCTGCGTTGTAGTCAGATAGACTTGGCTTAAGGTCCATGGTCTACGTTTCTCTTTATAACTGAGAGTTTGGGCAATTCTTATCATTTTTAAGCTTCCATTTCCTTCGGGAGTTGTGAAGATTCAATTAGACAATGTGTGAAAAGAATTTATCATGTGCCAGACACAATAGGTGTTCAAAGCACATGGCAATAATGTTATTTTAATAATAATAAAAACCATTCTTCTTTGTACACAACAACTATTCATAAAATTTATTTCCCTTTATTGTGAGTACCGCAGAGAACATTTTGATGATGGTTCCATTATTTTTTCCTTAACCAAGATTGTTAATGGTTTTTGCTTAATTTGGTTTTGAAAAGATGCTACTTGTCTTTTTGGCCTGGAAAATTGTTTCTGTAATTTCACAGACAAATCAGGCCCAGTTAGAAGTTTTAAATTAGAACACTTATTGGGCATGACCCTTCTTTTCCTCAGAGAAGTAATCTGTACTTCCTAGTCCTTGATAAATAATTTATTTGTATACAGAGGCTTCTGTATTCTGAAAAATATTTCATTTTTTATGATGGTGGTCGAATATAAACCTACTTCATGAGTATGTGAACACATGTGTGCTTCTCGTGTCTTTTTGCTCAAAATTTATAAGGAAGCTGAAATTTCAAAATAATTCCTGCCCCTTGAAACTTCACACAGTTCTCCCACCGGAAGAAGAATCACCAGTGTTTTATTAAGCCCTAATATGTGCCACACTGTGCTCATTGCTTTTCATAGATTGTCTTAATTCTCATGCTTTATTTCCTGAGTTTTACAGTGAGAAATTGGAGGACTATGAGTTTAGAAGACTTGAGAAAATTTCCACAACTTGTAAGTGCAAGAACCTGAATATAAATTCAGATTCATAGGTGCACCGCATGGGTGACTATGTCCGCTTCTGTTCAAATATTTCTGTTCATTCAGAATGTGTGTATTGAGCACCCCAGGTGGCTATTTTCAAGGGCTCCAGAGTGTTTTCATTTTTACATATTAAAAGTTTGCTGTTGATATTTACTATGTTTGTCTTTGAATATCACATGGTATTAAAATTTAACATTGAAAAACTAAATCAATGAATGATAAGTGCAGTCCCATAAAAGATAGATATAATTGACTGAATAAGAGGGGAGAGGGATTCCAATGAAGTAGTCGGACTCATAAAGTCTTTCAATAACTAAAACATTAAAACAGAGCAGATTTCATTCTGTGCATTAACAGAGTATATGGGAATAGTTGTATCCCATTCTTTGCCGTTAAGTTCTCTCTAAATTAATTCCTAGAGAAATTACAGGCAAATAGCACCTTCCCCGCAGCGCTTTTTTATGCTGCAAGATAAGGATTAAGGAAACCCTGTGGCCCAGTAAGAAACCCATTTTGTAGTCTCTTTGTACTGATAAAATTTCTTCTGGCACTGAACTCCCACTGTCAAAAATACTATAACATTTTACTAGTTTTTGAAAGATGAAAATGTTACCAGATGTTAAATTCAAGGAGCAAGTTAACAACTTCTGTTTTCAAATGCATAGGTTTCCATCTTAAAAAGAAGTAAAAAAATGAAAAAAAGACTCTGTTCACCATCCATAGTACTAAAAATATGTTGAGTCATTTCTGACTTGAATTTTATAATTATTTAGTCTCACAGAATTGAGCTTTTGAATAATGGGATATGTGCTAATTACCTTAATTCCCAGTAGGCTTTATAAATGCCTTCTTTTGAACCAAAAAGGCTTGGGTTTCCAGAACAAAGTAATTAAATAACTTTCACCCAGTGACATTATGGCCACAGATAGCACAGGCCTTAATGTAAGAAATCTCACCATTATTCATGTATCTTTTGCTCTTCTAGGATGCTGTCTCCCCACTCTTGCGGGGCTCCTTAGCATAAAAGGCTTATTGAAATGAAAGCATTTCCGAGGTCATTTTCTCACCTGACTCACTAATCAGGCCTGGCATTTTTCCTGAGTCCAGGTCTACTCTGCATGAGTAAGATTAGTAGATCAGCAGCCACACAGAAAATGCAGTAAAAGAATAGGAAAAATGAATACATGCATCAAGTGAGTGTGGACCTGTGTTTTTATTAGTCTTTTTGATGGATTGCACCAGATACTTGGGGGAAACACATATGTGGCATTTTTTTATCTTTATCCCTGAAGGATTTTTCAATGTTTCACCTTAGGCTCTTCAAAGAATAATTCTTTGATTCAGTAATAGCTATAGAAACCTTCTCCTTTGATATTCAAGGGTGGTGTGGAACTCTTCTTTTGATTAAGAAATGCTCAGGCAATTGAAGAACATTACAATAGATGAAATAGGGAGATGATGTCAATCATCTTACATTAAGTCAGGCCTCTGTTAAAGACAAAATTGAGTCAGGTGTTAAAGAATATTTGACACCACATATTAAAACATACAGAGTGATTTTTTACTCACTGTGTGTTATTTTGCCTTTCTGTTTCTTCCTGTGATATGCTAATAATTTCAATCCTTACACAAAACAGTTGGTGAAGCTATGTCAGAATTATGGGGTATGAGCTAAATATTTCAACATTGAATTGACAGATTAATAGTAGTTGCTTAAACACTATAATGATGCTTTTGTTATAAGTCCTGAAAACTTTGGTTTTAGGAATTCTTCTCTCTGTGTCTGTTAGACTGTCTGCAGTTTTATGAAAACTTGTACTTTATCTCTTGGAATGGGTCAATAAAAATGTGATATTGAAGACATTATTATATTCCATATGGGAACCCAAGTACAGAACCATTAGTTAACTACTATGCATCAGGATGCTTTCTAATTAACATAGATTAATATTTTGATTACAGATAATGAAGTATTGATGATGTTGATACATCTTCAATGGAAATAGATAAAAGTTTGTGTAAAAAATGCCCTTTAACTAGGAAACAGTTTGTGGATTTTAAAAAAAATCTATATTGGCATGGAAGAGTTAGAGCAGCTGTTATATGGAAGCATCAATTCTATAATTTGTAAATGAAATTCGGGTCTTATCTAATGATTCTATTTGCAGATCTGTGCACTTCTCTGCTGAACACTGATCCTCTTTACTGCCCTCCCTCTATCCTTTTCCCTCATTACCTCCCTTTTCTTTTCTTCTTCCTCCCCTTTCCTTCCTTTCTTGTCTAAATAAAAACTTAGTACTTACTTTGTACCAAGAATCATGTTAGCAAGAAACAAAATTCATGAAGTAAGAAACAAAACATCCATAGAATTTAAAACTCAAAGGGAAGAAACATTAAATACACAATATCGCAAATGCATACACATTATAATAGGGATAAGCAGCAACTGTATTTTTTCCAACAGAAATCTGATTCTCTGTCATCTTTCTTCTCCCCTTTTGCTGATACACCAGACATAAAGTCACACAAACATGAAATATAGTAATTCCGGACTCTTCTCTCCTGAACCCTCAACTTCTGAACTAGGCAAGTCAGTTACACCTCCTTAACATGTGGTGGGTCAATTTGTTCTGTTAGTTTTCTCTGTTCTGCCTGTAGACTGTCATTATTTCTCTTATCTGTATTTTGATAATTGTAAAACTAGTTTCTTTGTTCAGTGTGTCTCCCCTCCAATGGAACCACTATATTCATTTTTCCATTATCGAATATATATTGAGTGCCTATTAGTTCTAGACACCATGTCAGAATTCTTTTAAACACACATATCTGATATTGTCTGCTTTTTTCCTTGAGCTTAGAAACATCTACTGGGCTGTCATAGCCTCTGGAATAAATGTCAGACTAGACATCCTGACATATACAGTCCTTCAACTTAGGCCTCAACTTTTTCTTTTACTTATTTTTCATTTCTTTTTTTCTTCTTTTCATTCTACCTCCTCTCTTCCCAGTTAGTCTTCACCACTGTTATTTTTATGATATCACTATTTGGAGTCTTTTCAAGGACTTATCCTTTATAACCTAGTTTTAATTCTTACATCCTCACTGAAGCTTGTCCTGACATTCTCACCTTGTTTAAGCCTCTGTTTTTGATTATCGTGTTATCATTATATGCACACCACTTGCATTAGACACTGCACTCTCTGAAACCAGAGGCTGTGTCTCATTTATTCTTGTGTCCCCATGTCTGTCTCATTACTAACACATACTAGAGGCCTAATAAAATCCAAACACATGGCTCAAAGATTTAATCAACTGACATTTAATTTCTTTTTGTTTTATCCATCAGCTGCTAAATATTCCTCCACATAAGCAGAGCTTAACTGGTTAAAAAAATAAAAATTTTATTTTCTTATTTTAAAATAGCTATCTTCTAAAAGTGTGTGTGTGTGTGTGTGTGTGTGTATATATATATATATATATATATATATATATATATATATATATATATATATATATATAATCAACATCACAAGAAGTGGAGGCAATGGAGTTTTTTTTCTGGAGAGACATCTTTGTCCTTTCGTAACCTGGTAGGAAGGGTGAAGTACAATAAGATTGCAGGTTAAGTCACCTTGTTGTGCTGTTTCCTGCCTTGATTCTCCCTACTAAGGCTTTAGTTTGTGCTATGTTATTTGAATTTATTGTTGTGTTTCTTTGAGGTTGCTTTCATGATACTGTTGTGTGTGTGTATTGTGTATAGGCTTGTGCTTATAAATTGGCAAAAGAGATGCATGGTGATTTCTCCTTGAGTTACATAGCAGAGATTCAGTGCTCGTGGAAGAAAGATTTCCATCCTACTATTCCCCAAAGATCAGCCACCCAAGTGACATTTTGAGCTACATAGCATGTTTTTTATTGGTCTGTATGAATAGTCTCTATAGTTTTTTTCTCTTAGCAGTTGAAAATTACAACTGTTTTCCATGAAGAGCATAGTTGGATTTCACTAAAAAGTAAATATTTAGAATGCAAGATTATATTATTCTTTTAGATCTATCCTGCGTGGCTCGGTTGGTACTTTGCATGTATCTGTTTCTTCCAAAGGGAGAATATTGGCAAAGGCCAGGATAAATGCATGGTTGAAGCACAAATACTCAGACCAAGAAAAATTTCTCTGCCCTACAGGATTGCTCTCTGAGGTCAATATTGCATTTGAAAGCAGCTTCGCTTTGAATATGACAGATAGGTTACATAGAAGACCACAGGGAATCAGTTGGTTCCTGGAATAGGTAATAGGAACTGAAACAGTAATCTTTTCCTCAAGTGCAAATTTGACAACTGAGCTATGTCTGACTAATATCGAACATCCATATCGACCTGTTGAGGTCAATAGTTGGGCTTAGTTATGCTCTGTATTGACTGTTTACATTTTCCAAATGAGAAAGAAATGGCCAAATGGGGCAATTTAATTGCATCTGGAGAAAGATTTCTTTTTTAAAAAACTGTGATTTAATTTTATGTGGCCAATGAAGACTAATTTTTGAAAATTTGGTCTTTAGTTTATTTTGATCCCATAAATTAATCCCATAAAGATCAATGTGCTTTTAGAGGAATTAGGATGAAATGGTTCATTTCATACAGCTATACATCTTGGCTGAAGTTATTTTTATAAACCAAGAGATAGGGCTGCATAATGTCAAGAGGCTTTGGCTTTGGCGTATAGAGACCTGTGACTATGCTTCAATGTCTATTTGCATCAGACAATGTTTTTAGACAAGTGCCTTAAGCTATTTAGTCCTCATTTTCTCAGTTAATAGTCACATAGAAGAAACCGGTCTGATCTAGTGCAATTAGGACTGGTTGTTGGTTAATGAAAATAATAACTTAAGGAACCACGAAATGCCATCTGTATCATACAACATTTTAATATTGCCTAAAATGTCTAAAAGTACATTCAACAATCTTCTGACACCAGGCCAGCGCCATTGGACTGACATTTCTTATCTAAGTCATACCCAAAATGCACTGTATAGACATTTAGTTTTTATTTCTCTAAAATGAAAATAATAAAAATCATTGCAAAAGAAACTCAATATAGTAACCTTTAATATATTTTACAATTTGTCTCTATTTTTCATATTTGTCTGATCTATGCCTAATTTAATAGTCATTTATTTTAGCAACTAGCTTTTCTTCAATTCTTTTCTGGAAGTAATAGACTTCTTTTTGCTCTTATATCTTACTATTTAACTAGGCTGCGTAATGGTAATACGAGTACAATGGCAATCAAGGAATATGGAGAAAAGCAGCTGATTCTTGCTAAGCAGACCTCGACCCCATTGGGAGCAGAAGGGCACCTTTACAGAATGGTATTGCCATCCAGCTGAAAATGTGAGCCGCACATGTGATTTTAAGTTTCCTAGAAGCCACATTAAAACTGAAAGACAAAAAGATGAAGCCAATCTTTCAATAAAAATCATTTCCACAGTTAATACATAAATTGAGACATTTGAATTCTTTATTCATATGAAGACTTCTAAACCTAGTAGGTATTTTATACTTGCAGCACTTCTCAGTTCAGACTGGTACATGGCAAGTGCTCAGTAGTCACAGTGTACAGTGTCTTTTGTATTGGAGACGTTTTGCACAAGTGACCAATGTGTTATGGGCTTTAGTCTATACTGTGCCAGGGTACTGAACAACTATAGTCTATCCAATGAGGTGGTTAAGGAAAGATCTGTTAAAGCAGGCTACACCAGACCTACTTCATAGGCTGGTAATAAAGATTGAGAAAGTACTATAAACAATCAGCGCACTATGGGCATTCCACGTGACATGGTATTAATCCTCACTAAAGCACTTGGAAGCAAATATTAGTCACATCTGGAAAACTGAGACTTGGAAGGATTGAAAGACTTGTCCTAAATCACAAGGCTAGTTGACTAGAGCCATTCAAAAACCAAGTTTTTCTACCTCTAAAAGCATTGTTCTAAAAAAAAAAAAAAAAAAAAGGGCGGGGGGGGGCTGGTCTTATTTACTGTAATCATAATCAATGGCAAAAATTATAATTATATAACTGGGGTTGTGAATCTGTGGTAGAGCACTTGCCTGGCAGGTGTGAGGTCCTGGGTTTGATTTCCAGCAAAACACACACACACACACACACACACACACACTCAGGCACATATGCACATACACACACATACAGACACACACAGAAACAATTATGTATGCCTGACCTGCAGCCATCCAGTCCTTGATAGATCTCAATCATTTGCCATCACTACTGCACAGTTACCAAATGGAGAGTTTTATGTAAGCTGTCTTTATTCAAACACCTTTCTGCCTCCAATTTTGGAGTCTTTGCTAGTAGTGTTCCCTGGCTTGAAATGCTCTGTGCATTCCCTCTCTGCTACCAGCTGACAAATTCCGGTTCAATTCTCTCCCCTCTCTGAGGTCTCCTGCACTCTGCTTACAACAACCTCTTCAGTTACTCTCATTAGCAACAGGACCACTTAATTTCTTTCCTTGGGAATATTTGTTGGCTTCCTTAGTGGACTGCTGTCTTGATGCTTTAAGTGTATATAGCATTATATTAGTTTCCATATTGCTGCTCTGACAAATGACCATAAAGTAAGTGAATTTTACCAACAGAAATGTATTCTTTTATGCCTCTGGAGGCCAGAAGTCTGCATGGAGTCCAGTGGGGCCAAATCAAGGTATCTGAAAGATGGTTCTCCCTCAGGAGGCTCCGGGAGATGCTATTTTCTTGTCTTTTGGGCATCTGGTCACTTGTGTCCTTCCTTGGCTTGTGGCCACGTTGCTCTAATCTTGGCTTCATTTGTCACATCACCTTCTCTTTGGTCTGCAGTCAACTCTCTGTCTTCCTCCCTCTTAAAAGGACATTTGATTTTGTTTATGCCTACCCAGGTCGTTCAGGATAATATTCCCATCTTAAGATCCATCACTTAATCATATCTGCAGAGTCTTTCTTGCCATATAAAGTACCATGAACATGTTCCAGGGGTTAGGACTTGAGAATATTGAGGAGCCATTTTTTAGGGGACAACAATGAACGTGTCTTTGCATCCCATTGGTGCCTAAGATAGTGTTATGCTTAAAATAAAAGCTCAGTAAATACTTGGTGTTTGCCAATTTTACTGTGGGGCTTCAGTGATAAGGTTTCTATGTATTAAGGAGCATATGTAGGATAGTTTTGTGTGTAGGCAAAAGTAGGGCTGGTGAATAAAAATGTGAAATGACTAATGTTTACTTCTAATCCCAACAATTTCTGAGAATAAACTTCTAATATCAAATATGTCCCCAACCTCTTGGTTTAGCTTCAGCACTCTGTGCTGCCAAGCCCCAGGGCAAGTCACACATGCTTTATTCCCTCCAGGTATTTCCTGGAGCCCACATTTCATACCACATAGTCACGAGAACAGTGCATGGGAGATGATGCTGTCACAGGGCAATGTAATGAATGTGGCAGTTTTCTACGTACTACTCTGAACTTTAATCTAGTAACATACTTAAGAGAAAGTCACTCTGAAAACTAATTTGAAAAGTTTTCCTGCTTTCTTTTGTACTGGCTCTGTCTAGAGGCCTCCATATGGGACACATTTTAAAAGAAAATATTTCTGTGACGGATGGGACCTTATTGTTTGGGATGTGTATAGATTTGGGATTTGGGATTATGATTTCAAGAGGCAATTGAGGTTGGGATTCTGGCAGCTGTGATCCTGAGAGTTCTATCTGATTTAATACCCCCACTCCCAGCACCAGAAGCCTTCTCTGCTGTCCTCAGCTCTGGTCACCAGTGAGTCAGTGGGCCTTGCTTGGACTCCCATAAGGGACATTTCCACTGTGGCTCCTGTGCATCTGCTTCTCTGCTCCTCCCTGGACTGTAAGACACTAGCTCAAGGTTCACCTGGTTCACTCCTTACTCATACCGCGTGCCAACACCTGAGCCAGGCACTGTTTTTATGAAAATCATAATCTAATACAAATAATAGTTCTAGGCAAAGCCACTGTTGACAAATTATATTAACTGCATTCTAAACACTACGTGTGTTAATCCTACCCCATGGGTAGGTACTATTAATATCTTTCGTTCACAGATGAGAAAACTGAGACACAAGGAGGCTAAGTAAGTCCCAGAATGTCACACAGCAGAGCTTGGATTTGAACCATCATGGTCGGACTTTAGGACTCACGATGTTAATCTTTACATTACAGTGCTCCTTGGCTAGCGATTATAAGCATGTTGTGATATAGGCATGGGCCTTACACTGATGAGTGAGTGAGACTAGTCTTGAGAAAATGGGAAGGTACTGAGGAAATAAAACATAGGTCAACACTTTGTAAACAGGAGATTTAATATATCCACTGTATTTATATAAATATGTAGTGCAAAGAAATAATAGAGGAAACCCAATGAAACCTACCCAAGTTCTGAGAGCTGTGGGAGGGACTGTTTTGTGTATATATGTATATCCAAGGCGGGGGTGGGGTGGGGGGGGTGGGGGGATGGAGGGAGGGAGAGAGAGAACATGAACAAGAAGGAGAGCATGGCTCTCAGGCAGACAGTGAGACAGTGATTACCTGTGCAGTGTGAAGACAAGAGAGAATCCAGGTGGTTAAGAAAATGGAGCGAACTACCAATGCTAGAGATGAGTAATTATGAGGGCAAAATAAAGGTGAAGTCTGTTATATGTGAAGTTTTTAATTCCAAAGCATAGAATAACTATAAACATAACTGTAGTTCACAAACAAATCAGTGTATAAAGATGTAAACAGCACACAGCATGCTTTGTTGTTTGTTGTTATTGATATTTTGGGATTTTTTTCAGAACTTTCTGGATTCTCCTTACTGTTTTGTTTCTCATTTCCTTATTTAATAAAATTCATTTTTAATATCCATTATCCAGGAGTGCCTTAGAATCAAGAACAGTTCTTGGAATCAACTTCTAAAGGCAAAGCACAATAAATACATAAACAAACAAATAAAGTAGGATACACTCAGAAGCCTCGTTTCATTGGATTGTAGCCCCAGCAGTAGCCGATTTCATTGAATTCTCGGGGGATGGTGGATGGGGAGCACATGAAAGCTGACTTTTCAAGTTTTCCTTAAAGACCCTCAGTGATGTGATGAAATTGCTTCAGTGGAGGATGGCTCTCTTCAGAAAGTGCGTGCACACACAGAAGGTAAAAGGGCATGAAATTAAAGTGAGAGAGAAGGGAAAACTAAAGACTCCTGTGTTACAGAAGGCCTTTGGGGCCAGGGGATGGAACGTAAAAGGAATGGAGATGAAATGGAAGATACTGAGGACCACAGAAAACAAAAGGCACTTGAAGAGAGTCAGGCCTCCTGAAGAGTGAGAGACTGTTGGCCTACCAAGGAGGCTTTCCATTGGCTCTATTTGCTTGTTTAAATGAGATGGATAATAAAATAAAAAAAAAAATGTGCCACTGTGTTTACTACATCTGGACTTTCTCATTAGCTTTGAATCTCTCTACCCATTATGTAGACAATGCTCCACCTTGGCCTGGGGTTGTGGCTCAATGGTAGAGCGCTCTTCTAGCCTGTGTGAGGCCCTGGGTTCGATCTTCATGCACCACATAAAAATAAATAAATAAAGATATTGTGTCCAATTACAACTAAAAAATAAATATTAAAAAAAATGCTCCACCTTAAACTAAAATCTAATGTAAACCTAACATTAAGTTCAAATTCTAGAATTGGCTTTCTGAGGGACCATAACTTAGAATCACATTGTATTTCTCCCATTTGAATTCATCCTCTCCTTTGGAAAATGGGACATGTATGGATGCATGAATTCAAATTGAGTTTGAGGAAAATAGGGGAAGATTTGTAAATACTCTGCAAATGGAAATAGGAAAAAGCCTCTAGTTTCAATTCTACAAAGGCGCTACAGGAATGTGGAAATGCTTAAGTAAGGAAAAAATGATTCAAGTTGTACATGTACTATGATTACAACTCAGGAAACAAAAAGGAAATAGTTGATACGATAGAGACAATGACAATTTTTTTCTATGTGTTATTTTGGCATTATTTATATAAATTTTAAAAGGTAATAAACAATAAATTGATAGAGTCCCAGTTGTTTCTTCCTCCTTTAGTTGGTCCTCACTCTACAGATTATTTTGAAACATTGAGGTGACAGGTTTCCCGCACTCATTCTGTGTCACAGGAAGCCTCTGCTTTGATACAGAAAAGATAAGGTTTTTAGAAAAGCAGCTAGGGACAACTTCATACATTATTGTGGCTTTGCCGCACTTATGTGTACCCATTTCTATTACCAACTACTTGATCTCAATTTTGTTGCATCATTATAGCTCAGACCCAAAACATAGGAAACCCCCTGAGAAAGATATGTTGAGTAACTCCAGTATAATGTGTCCCCAGGTTATCGCCCCTTTCAAAGAATTCTTTTAAGAATCCCTTAAAGGTCTATAAATAGGCCTGAGAGTGGTGTTTTAATCAGCTTTTTTGGCATTGTGACCCAAATACCTGACATTAACAACTTAAAGGAGGAAAAGTTTATTTTGACTCACTGTTTCAGAGGATCCGTGGTGGGCCACCTCCATTGATTTGAACCTGAGGTGAGGCAGAACATCATGTCTGAAGGACAAGGCAGAGGAAAACAGGAAAAGCTGCTGAGCTCAGAGCAGCTGGGAAAAAGAGAGAAAGGGGGCTGGGGTAAAGGTGTCTTGGGGGGTCTAGTTGAGGGATCTAGGAACAGGGGACAAGAAATACCCTTCTAGGAGGCACCCTCAGTGACCTACTTCTTTCAATCAGACTCTACCACCTATAAATTCCACCACTTCCTAGTAGTCCATTCATCTATGAATGGATTAATCCACTGATAAGATCAGAGCCCTCACATTCCAATCTTTTCCCCAAAGCCCAGCCTCTGAACACTGCTGCATTGGGAAACCAAGCCTTCAACACACTTGATTCCATGGGGCACATTCCAGGTTCAAACAATAGCAAGTGGCAATGTAGTAAATCACTACACCCTTGGTGTGCACAGATTTTTTTGGACGATCTGAGGATCTGACATTAACAGCAGTCTGTCACTTGCTAAAATGGCAGATCTCTTGCCCAGATCCCTACAGCCACTGCTCCAACCTGATTTTCTGCCTTCAGCTTCTCTACTTTCTAAGCCCTCTTCTATTCAGTTTCTAGTTCTTTTTCTAAAATTGAGATTAAATGTATCATTCTCATACAAAACCCATTACCTAGGGCAAGTTTTCTTTCAAATTGAGGTCATAATCAATGTAAACAACCTTAAAAAATCTGTGCGCTGCAAATCAAAAGTTTCCTTATGGGAAACTTTGAATTATTGTATGTATTTTGTACTGGGTTGCGTATATTACGTGATTCATTTTACACATCGTTATTGAAATATTGGAAGCTCTCTGGCTTAAAAATTGCAGTGTGGTTTATAGGGCTTTTCACAATTGACTTCTCTGCTGTTTGAATCTTTCTTCTTTGCTCCTCATTTCTTAAATATAATCTAACTAGCTTAGTCTCCACACAGCTCCCTGAACATAGTCAATGCTTTCGTGCTTTTGGTCATACCTCTACCTATTTCTTTGCTTGATAAAACTTCAAGGCCCAATTCAAATATTGTCTCCTCTGTGCTCCTCCCAGTGGGACACAGCACTTCTGATTGTGTTCTGGATGTGTCTCTCCGGGAGCATCCCCCAACATCCTGTTATATATAGTTCTTCACCTCTCTGCAATTAGAAACTCCTCAGACAATTGCTTAATAAAAGGTCGAACTCTCAATGTCCATTGGATAAATGAAACAGGAATAAAAACAAAATAACTTTTGTAAAGTACACAAAAGATATTTTGTCCTCAGAATTATGGGATTTTGAGGAAATCTTGAAAGAAGGAACAAGTTTGGGAGGGAACTTTCACCCACTTAATAATGGCTGAGAATTTCATGAAGGAGAAAGATGTAAAACGATAATCATAGACTTTTGGCTGTCAGAGTTAAAAACTTTTATAGAAATTAACAAAAACCTGCAGGATATTTTATTACTTTTCAATATTTTTGCTGAGCAGCAACAATGTTGGTACAATAATTGGTAATAATTATTACCAATAATTATAACCTGATGATTTAGAGATTATGCAATGCCTCTTCATATCTGAAACGATTTGCCAGATTCTTAATGATTTTGCTCTGAGATGTTTTCCTTCAAGTTACAAATGCATTTTACTTACTTCTCCAAGTTTGACTATTTGGGGTATAAAATATTCATTTTCATTTCAAAAAAATAAAGAATTTTCTGAGCCTCACAGTTAATTTCTCCTGAGAAGGAGACTGTTAATGTGGTTAGCCAATTATCATTGCTAGACCTGATGCACTTACTCTGACTCAGACCTTTGTTCACTAATATTTATATTTATGTTCATTAGTATATTTCACTTGAGATTTTTGTGTTCAAGGGTTTTGCACGTCTGTCATCATGTTATTCTTTCTACTCCTTGCATACTGATAATCATTAGGACTGTGGTTTATCTAATTTCAGTTGAGTGGAGCTGCACTAGATTAAGTCCAGAGAAAATTAGAATTAATAAGGACAAAAGCCTTGCATTAAAATTTTATTTTAATAAAAGCATGATATAAATTACACTAGAAGTGTTGCATGTTGCTCAGTTCCAACCACATTACGGGAAAAAAAAACTAACTTTGGATTTTTGGTGGGAGAATGGATTTCTTTCTCTCTTGACATTATAAGCATGTACAAAATATGGCTGTGCTTTTGTCTCTCATTTCCTTTTGCATTTTTCATTCACTACAGGTTTCTTCTTCCCCTCATTTGTAGATGGGATTCTTCAATTTTCTCCATTTCTTTGTTCTCCATTTTTGTTTATCTCCAATTTTCTCTCTTCCTTCCCTTCTCCGTTTCTTGTTTCTTTTGCTCTTTTTTTTCCTTTCCTCTCTTTCCACCTTACAATGTTGTTTAAGCATGCTGTAAACTTATTCATTTCCCCAAAGGCAAAAACAGCTATCTGAGCAACACTTTGTCAGCATAATACATTTACAGAATGCATATTTATGAACCTTTGAGCTTTTATTGTTCCAGAGGGCAAATAAAAAACATGAAAAGTAGCAATATAGTGTTTCAAAGGTCCCTCAAGGAAAACAAAAGTAGCTGGAAATAAATTTGGAAAAAGGTTCTTCTGTAAAAACAGAACCTTGAATTTGCACATACAAAAGGTTGAATAGTAGAAACCATTTTTGCTCTTCCTCCTAAACTAAGACTTAGGAAATTTTAAACTTTTTAATAGGTCTAGCCTCTTAAAGTCTGGAAAATAATAATTTTAAAAGAGGATTGCACATAAATGTTTATAATCCACAGAATCTTAAAACAGCATGTTGCATTTGGCTGTAATAAAACCGGGAGAAGGAGGGAGACTTAAATTGAAAAGCCCATCTTACTTTCAAATTACAAGTTTGGCTTCCAGCATGGAGTCTTATGCTAAATTAGCCAAATTAAAGAGCTTATGAGTAGGAATGAAAATCTTATAAAATGTCTTTTGGTAGCCTAATTTTAATTGATCTTAACAAAATAATTAAATTCTCATTGTATTACTTAGCTCTCTGAAATGAATAGATTATTAATATTTAATGCATGGTAGGGAAGTGGCCATATCTCCTACTGAGTATGTCCAAAATTGGCTAAACTGGAGCAAATGAGAATCCTAGAGGCTACAATTCTGAAAAATTCTAAGGGGGTGGGGGGACTATTAGCCCCAAATCTTCATTTAGATATCAAGGACCAGGGGGTGGTCTTTCCAGGATCATCTCTGTTCTTCCAAATATACCATTTATGGATTGTCAGTTTCATGCTTTTGACAAAAACAGCAGATGCTCAACATCTGGACCTCTGTAGTTTGAACAGTTTTTAATGGGAGATTCTCTTTATAACAACTATCCTGAAGTCAACCTTTCCTCACCAGGCAAGTAGGTCTTGGTAATGGACTGTCCCTAATTTAGAAGCTGTGCTCCAAACAGAAAATAAGCTGAAACTAGATTCTGCGTCCTATCTGCAGCAGGAAGAACTATGGATGTCTTAGACTAGGAACATTTATAGTAGGTTTTCATTGAAGAATGTGTACAAGAGGGTCACATGTCACTAATGACTTTGTGCATTTTGTCATTGGATATTTAATTGTAAATACATAACAACACTCAGAAAATTCTTTTTAGAGGACAGAAGAAAAGCCTTCTCAATTTATTCTATTCTTGTCTTCAACAATAAGTTTTCTGGGTTCTACCTCCTTCCAATCAAGGTGTTGCCTTCCATTCCAGAGAAAGAACATAAACAAAAACAAAACCCATAGGTGGTGACAATGAATGTGACAGACTTAATTAATTATAATTTAGTCAAGCAGCCAGGGTAAGGGGTGAGCCCTTGATGAAGTCTTAAGTTCTCCAGGAGAAGTTCCAATCCTTATCTCATACCTTATCAGTAAGAAAATTAACTTCTGGGCAATGACTCCTGAGGTTTCCATCCAATACTTTGGGAGAAGAATGGCCAGCACCAACAAGGTGGAAACAAATCCATTTCATTTATCACCGAATGTCTAGGGTTCACTAATGGGTCCAGAAAGTAATTTGTAGACAATGGATATGGCTTACTCAATTAATGTAAATGAAATGCTTACCTCACAAATTGCTCTCCTTGTTACGTGCTGAATACCTGTATCGCACATGCTATGTTTGTTCTGCTGGTGAGCTTGCTAATCAACTGTCTCTGTATTTCATTGAACAGAAATGAGAAATCTGTTTTTTATACATTTGTCATTAAAGCATGGCACATTTTCCTCTCCTTTTTTCTGTTTTATTTGCGTTTTCTGTCTCAACTGCACTGATTCTGGTTCTATGTGGGTAGGAATGAAAATCTTATAAAATGTCTTTTGGTAGCCTGCAGGAAAAATCACACTAGAAAAAGATTTTGAAGAACTGTGATTACATAATATTATTATCACTAAGAACTGTTGAATGTAGTCTGTCTGCAGTGTTATTCATTGTAAGGAGACAATAGAACTGATAGTTCTCTGAAGGTAGAAAGAAACAATGACCTTAAGGAATAGTAACTTAGAGGTCCCTGTTCTGCTTCAGTGTCTCCTCATCTCCACTGGTTAAAATATGTCTCCTTAGAATAGCATAGGAAGTCCTGCATATCTCTACTTTACGTTCAGTTTATTTTCTACACATGCTACCTTCTCTGTTCATGCTGAACTATTCTCATTTTTCTGAGCACTAAAACTGTTTCTTGCCTCCATGAATTTGAGTATGTTCTATTCACCCAGTAAACTCCACTCCTCTCTCAAGACTGGCTGCTCTTCTCTCTAGGAGTCAAATCTATCACCATGCCCCTGCAGAGGCTGAGCTAACAGACTTCTTCATCTCTGTCACATCACTCCTTAAACTTTGGTTGCGATTATAGAATTGTGAGTTTTTTGAAGGAAATAACTATGCATCGTTCATTTTTATATTACTGAGGTATAGTACATTATCTGTCACACAAGGTGATCAAACCATCTTGAATAAATGGATTAATGGTGGAAGGATGGATTTAATGAATTATTAATGATCCATTGGGATGCTGTCACCAGGGTGAGAGATTATAATAATCACTGATGATAAATACATAAGACCAGCGAAGTTAGAGATGGCTAGGAAGGAACATATTAGATCTAGCACATTCCCTATGTGTGTATTTTCACTTTTTCTAGGTCTCACAAATATTGCTACCATCTCTTTGTATGAAATCTCTTTCTCTTTTACTCATAGATGTTGCTGGACTGAGTTTGAGATCATCAATTGATTCACAATTCAGAGAGTATTCAATAAAACTGATATTATTGTTCTCCAGAGATAACAAAGTATTTTCTTTAAAGCATCATATGGTGAATTACCAATGTTCAAGAATGCCTTCTCACCAATGAAGTCTATTTCCCATCCTCTTGAATCAGGGTTGAGTTTGTGAATTGCTTTAACCTATGGAAGGTAGTGATAGTGATCATGTATCCAGGCCTTCCAAGGCCTGGAAGCTCCCAGTATATTCTCCTGGAATCCTAGGCAACTTTGTTGCTCTTGTTACTCTTCTTGAGAGATCATACCCACAGACAGAGATGGCCAGCACCTCTCCAGCTGATCTTGTCCTCCTTTCCAAGGTGACAGACCTGTAAATGAAGCCAACTTGGCTTTCCAGTCACAGTCAATGGCCTCAAATGACTACAGCAGCATGAGTGACCTTAAGTGAGACCAGAAGAAGAACCATAAAGCTAAACCCAACCCAGATTGAGGAATTCTGATCCAATAAATTATTGTGGTCTAAACTACTGAGTTCAAGTTTATTGTATACTAACAGACAACTGGAATAAACACCAAGAGCCCATTGGTGATCATTTACGTTAGCATTACAATGGTGTTCTAAATGATGTACTCCTCAGCAGAGTTTCTGCTACCACTTACTGCATGTAAAATATTCATTATAATTAAAAGATCACTATCGTAGACACATTTCATAGTTTGCTCTTACATACCTTTGGATGTGTTCTTTCTTTCCCACTTCTCTGCTTAGCAGCTGTAGTTTAAGCTTGTGCCAATGCTTCAAGAATAATGCTTTTCTGGAATTTATAACTTAGCCATAAGACTTTGACCTAGGCCACGCTGTGGTATCTAAAGTGTCAGAAGGGGGACATTTTTATGTTTACCTTGTAACAGGATCAGAGGAGTGTGTCCAAACCTTATATCTTTTTCAATGAACACTTTCCCAGTAGAGCAGCTGTCAGTGTTTGAGGGCATACGAAAACATGTGAGTTTTATAGAATCAAGGATCAATTTGCCACTCAACTTTTCCCACCATAGTTCAGGTCATTCTATCAGGCATGTTAAGTTGGAAATTTTGTGGAAGGAAATTATATTTGATGTAATTTTTTCCAAGTGAGGATGTGATGTCTTCTGAGGTGCTAGCTTGAAAATGACTCTTTAACCTTTGGCCCATGTGTTACTCAGCTTTTGTTACTATAGGGTCCTTGCTTTGCATCTGGATGTCCATCTTAAGTGACAGCCACCATTTTAAGAAAAATTTCACTTTCCCTCCCAAGGGTGTTTCTGAGAAAGGCTCACCACTTCCTCATACCAACCTTACCCTTAACCACCTGCATTAGGACCCACCCAGTTCTAATCCCAGAGCCTACCTCATAAAAGTCCCGAACCCTAACCCTGTTTTGCCTCTCTTTGTGTATGGAAAGATGTGCCTTTATTTGTCAGCTCTGACACATAAACTCTTGCGTGTATCTCTGCCTGGTCTCCGTCTTTCTCATTTCTCGCTTGCCCATCTCCCGGTTCCTCACTCTCTTTTCAAAACCAAATGCCAGACAGGAACAACCTGGAGGAGGAAAAGTTTATTTTGGTTCATGGTTTCGGAAGTTTCAGCCTGTGGTTGGCCACCTATATTGCTCTAGACTTGAGTGCGGCAGAAATACCATAGCAGAAGGATGTAGTGGAGAAAAGCTGCTCTGATCATGCATCCAGGAAAGAGAGAGAGAGAGAGAGAGAGAGAGAGAGAGAGAGAGAGAGAGAGAGAGAGAAGAGTAGAGTTAGGGCAAAATATAACCCCCAAGGGCATGCCCCCCACCTCTTACTTACTTTTTCCAGTCATGCCCCACTTGCCTATAGTTACCACCAACAATCCCTTTAAATTAATATTCCATCAAATGGACTAACCTATTCATTAGGTTATAGCTCTCATGAGCTAATCATTTCACCCATGAGTGTTCCCACATTGCCTAACACATGAGCTTTGCAGGGATAGTTATATGCAAACTATAACAGCCTGTATCCATTCCAGGGGGAATATAAAGGTTTTGGTTGATGAAGAAAGAGATTTCCCTGGCAAAGATTTTCCTTGCCTGTCCCTTTGTCTAGACGGAGCTGTGCTATGAGATCTTCTGACAAAGGGAAGGTGGGAAATCTTTGCCTTTGCATACCAAGTTTAGTGAGGGGACTTCAATGGGACAGACAGAGCATGTGGGGTGTTTCCCTGAAGTCATGGAGGCACAGCAACTGGACTCATGCAAAGGGCCTATAACCAGAGGGTGAGGAATGCCTCTGAGGGTACACCATGGCACCTTCCAATGGTGAGTTAAGTTAGAGAATATCAGGACAGCCTAATTATCAGACTCTTCTTTTAAAAAAATATATTTTTCTAGTTGATAGAGAAGATAGTATGTAAGCCCCTGGCTAGGACAGACATAGCTGCCAGTGGGGGTAAAGGGAGAATAAAGGAAGAGTCAACTCTCCTTCCCCACAGAAAGAGCCAGCCACAGCAGCCCCCTCTGGAAAGAGGAAAATTTCCACTTGGATCAAGAATGAAGTTTCGCTTAATCCAATTAAAATCAATTCTATATCCTTTCATAGCAATAGAACGTGGTGTGTTCTCCACACCTTTATGATCTCACATTCTGACTTCTTAATTGATGTGATTTATTGGAACATTATAGACAGCAATGAACTCTGCTTTTATGCATTTTGTGACACAGTGGTATCAGATAGTATGTAAACCACACAGATAGGTAGCTTGTTACCTTTTCAACACATTTAGTAGGAATTGTTCACTGATTTTGTAATTGAATGTGTCTATAACACCAACAGTGAAACATTGTGAATACACACGTTTTCTCTACACATGTGAAATAATACAATTGACAAAGATAAGTGTCTGATTAATTTATTTTTTTAATCTGAAATAATATTCCTTATTAATAATTTTTCTCCAGGAATTCCTACATTTCAAGTCATTTTATTTTAACTTACAAAAGTCATTTTATTTTAACTTACAAAAAGTAGACAAGGGCTACATAAAGCAAGGCTAACTGACTTGCCCAAGGTTAGATACCCAATGAAAGGAAACCCCAAATCATTACCTTTACATATTGACAGGGTACCATGTAAGATTTCCACATGGGTACACATGTGATGATCAAATCAGTGTAATTTGCATACATGTCAAGTCAATCATTGACCATTTTTTTGCATTGGGAACAATCAAAATCTTTTCTTCTAGCTAATTTTGAAATATACAGAAAATTATTGTCAACAATAGTCACCTTATGGTGATATAGAATACTAGAACTCATGAATACTATCTTAATGATTTTATGCTGGTTAACAAAGCTGTCCTATTTGATGGGACTTCTGCCAGGTAGAGGTACTCTAGAAGTAAGGGCCAAGAGGTTTCAGCAGGGAATGAAACAGTGTCAGGAAGAGCTGTCAAAAGAGTCCTTCTGTGTTCTGCCTGCATCAGGCCTTGAGCCCCAGGGAGCCAGGGGGACTCCAAGAACCCAGGAAAGTCAGCATTGACAACTGTACCTGGAAACCAGGGATGCCACTTTCAACAGTCTCAGTGAGGCTAGACCTTTCTTCACTCCTTCTCCTTCCTCTGCCCCTGGCTAGGACAGACACAGCTGCCAGTGGGGGTGAAGGGAGAAGAAAGGAAGAATCAACTCTCCTTCCCCACAGGAAGAGCCAGCCACAGCAGCCCCCATTGGAAAGAGGGAAGTTTCCACTTGGATCAAGAATGAAGTTTCGCTCAGAGGAGAGTACAAACACTTTTGCCTGATCGGAGACTGTGCTTTTTAACTTACCAGCATTGTAGGACAGACTAGAAGTCATCAGAGTAAGAGAAGAGGAAGGAGTATTTCCAGTGGGGTCTTTTTAAAGAATCGATAGCTTAATCCAATTAAAATCAATTCTTATATCCTTTCATAGCAAGGCAACGTGTGTTCTCCACACCTTTACTTTCAAGGAATATGACGAATTCTGAGTGAGGCACTTCAGAATAATTTGAATAATAAGAATTTTAAAATTCTATTGCTTATTAACATTACATAATACGTTGTCATTTATTTTTCTGGAATACCCTTGATCAAAATCTATCATGATCTCACATTCTGATTTCTTAATTGATGTGATTTATTGGAGCATTATAGACAACAATGAACTCTGCTTTTATGCATTTTGTGACACAGTGGTAGATAGTATGTAAACCACACAGATAGGTAGCTTGTTACCTTTTCAACACATTTAGGAATTGTTTACTGATTTTGTAATTGAATGTGTCTATAACCACAACAGTAAAACGTTGTGAATACACGTGTTTTCTCTACACATGTGAAATAATACAATCAACAAAGATAAGTGTATGATATAATTAGTTTTTTTTTTTATCTGAAATAATATTCCTTATTAATAATTTTTTTCTGGGAATTTCTACATTTTTGCCCGAGTCATTTTATTTTTACTTACAAAAAGTAGAAAAGGGCTACAGCAAGGCTAACTGACTTGCCCAAGGTTAGATACCCAATCAATGAAAGGAAACCCAAAAACGCTACCTGAAAACCTCAAACCACCAGACTAAACATAAGGTCTGGGTAAGATGTAGGGAATCAACACAGCCTCAGTAGAAAATGGGAAGGAGGGATATACCCCAGGGGTGGAGTGTTAGGCCTTTTCTATTTCTTGTTTTGTAGCTTATTTGAGTCTTTCTGGATCTCTAAGAATAGATATATCTGATATGTATCTAATAAATTAGTCCCTGGATGCACATTTTGACATACCATGCCTTACTTTCACTATCTATGTCAGAGGGTACAGAACTTATCCTGAACTTTGCCAACAGAAGTAAAAGAAATAAAAAAGTTTCTTAGTAGTAGAAGACAGAGATTGACATCACAAAGAGGAGATTTTTAAAGTAAATGGAAAAAATATGCAGGAAAATGAAAGTAATGAGGAAAATAATTCTCAGAGAATAGCTTTTGAAACACCATCAACAAAATGAAACAAACACTCAGGACTTCATCCTAATGTTTTAATCATCTATGATTGACTAAAAAATTACACTAAAATTTCATCATTTAAAATGTTCATAATCTCAGAATTTCTGCCAATCAATAACCCATGAGTAGGGTATGGTGTCATCTGAAGTCTTGACTGAGGAAGGATCTGCTTTGAAATGCTTTCATACTACTGTTAGCAAGAATCAATGCCTGGCAAGCTGTGGAATTGAGGGCTTCCGCTTCTCAGTGGGTGTTGGACAGAAACCTTTCATTTCTCCTCCATGTAGATGTCTCCAGAAGGAACTCATAACATGACATCTAGCTTCCATCAGTCATCTGAGAGAGCAAGAAAGAGTGAGCAAGTGAGAATGAATAAGACAGAGCTGGGACCTTTTTGTGCCCATTTGGATAGTGACATTCATCAGGTATGTGCTGTTTTATTAGATGCCAGTTACCAGGTCTAATCCTGGGGAGTTTATTCAAGGGCATGAACACCAGTAGGCAAGGAGCATGGAGGGCTGTCTACCACATTTATGCCTGCAAGATGATGAGTTATGTGAGTTTGGGCAAGTCACCTGAAAGAATTTAGATCCCCATCAATAAAATGAGAGACATGGACTATACAATACCTCTTACAGAAAGTTCTACTTCCGTTATTCCTATTAATAGTTTAGTTAAATAACAATGGCATGTTGAAACATGGCAGGCACTGTACCAAATCCTGTAAGGATAAAATTACTCGTGTCCTCAGATATCTCAGTCATTTGTCAACCCACCTCACCTTACTGGGGAGGCAGAAACCACTTTTAAACCTCAGCTAAACACAAGCTCTTGTTCCAGCAGCTGACCTGGTATATTCTGGTAGAAATACTTTGTTCCAGAAGTATAAAGCAGATTTTGTAACTAATAATACATAAATTCAACAGGGTAAAATAAGTCAATTGTATCTTGCTTTCTGGAATAACTATGTTTCTGAAATGTTGAACAGAAAGAATTAAGTATTCAAACTGAAACTTTGTTTAGGCTGAAAATGCTTTGTTATACTTTTAACAAAATTTAAGTTATTTTAACAAAAGAGAGTGAATACATGTGTGGAATTAATTTTGCACAAAAATACCACCCTTGTGTAGTACATGGTTTTTAGCGAAATGCATGGTGGGGGGTCATTCTCTGTATATTCTTCAAGGAGAGGAAAAAAGAAGAAGGGACAAATGAAACTGGAAGCCTCTGATATGCAGGGGAAATTCCTAAGGGCTCTCCTTTGCATAATTCCTATACATTTTGTTTACTCGTACACCACTTTTAGGAGCAGAATCTCAGCCATTTCATCTCCTTCATCTTTTTTTCCCATCCAAACACAAAAGTTCCCGCCTCTAAGAACTGATTTTATATCTTTAGACTATCTCTTCACTGACCTAGTTCAGTTCCTGATCAATTGTCAAGATATACTTCATCCAGAAGAGAGAGCCAAGGGCAGCCTGGAGAGCAAAGGGCAGCCTGAGAAGCTGTAGAAGCAGCCACAGCTCTGCTGACAAGGAGCCAGGACAACAGTAAAAAATGTTCATTGAGGATGTGCTGTGTGTCATGCGCTGTACATGCATTATCTCATTTAATTTTCATTTAGAACTAGGTACCAATAGCATTCACATTGTACAGATGAGAAAATGCAGACTTAGTGTCTGAGCTACATTTAGAAACCAAGATCTGAGTCCAAAGCTCTACCATATACAGAAAATACAAACTTTCAGGCCAAATACTAAGTGAAAGACATGAGATATTTGATGGTAACTCTGCTCTTCCTTCTCGGAGCCTTGAGAAAGCTTTTCTGTTTTTGTTTAAAAGTTTCCTATATTTTCATTGCTGAAAACCTAAGAATATAAACATTTACTAAACACATGCTATGCATTGTTGCATTTTTTATCCTTGTTCTTACAATTATTCCTAGAGGTATTCACTCAGTTGTTAGATATCTACTAATTCTGTCAGGAGCCGGCACTGTGGCCAGCATCAAGGAGGTGAAGGAGACAGACATCTCCTGCCTGTGGTGCAAACAGGGAAGTAAAGAGGCATTTGAAATAATACCCTGTGATAAGTGCTATGATAGGCAAGGCTCAAATGCTTACAGATGTGGAAAGAGAGATGTGGAAGTGCAGAATCATTTATAATACCCTGTGATAAATGCTATTATAGTCAAGGTTCAAGTGCCTGCAAGTGCAGACAGAAAAATTCCCAAGTGCTGGCCATTAAAAATTGTGTTTTTTTTTTCACATCTGCAAACTTGTCATTTTACATGACTCCTTTAAAAATGGGTGTATTAGTATTTTCAAATGTCATGTATCAGTCAGAATTAATGCATAACGCAATACTTCAGAATTGATACAAGAGCATCAGGTGGCACTGTGGAAGTTGGGTAGCCATTTCTTTCACATCATCTGAGTCAGTAGGCTTCCCTTTTTAAGAGGATAATAAAACTCCTACCCACTCTTTGGATGGTTATCAAACACATAAATTTATTGTTAATTGGCACAGGGATTTTACCTATGGAATCAACCCTTGAATTGTCTCTTTGCTTCTTTCCTATTCTTAAGAGTTTGGTTGCAAGATTTTGAAACTCATTTAAAAGATATTCAATCTAAAAATTCTTAATGGTTGACAATTCATTCTTTAATCATCCAGTTCAATAGAATGTTACAAGTATAAAAACTTACCCTTATGAAAAATTGTTTTACTGAATGGCATGTTGGCACTGTACATTGGCTTTCCTAAAGAATATTGCTAAAATAAGACTTTTGTGACCTTGTGGAGAAGTTCCCATGTCTCATAGTGTCACCTTTATGAGGAACGAGGGAGAGAATTTTTCTCAGAATTTGGGAAATCTATACTTCTGAATAGTAACTTTTCTTTGGATTCCAGTAAGCTTAGAATCAAATTCACAATGTAATTCTTGAAACAAACAAAACCGTTATGATTAACAGCATATATTATTCTTGGCACTGGTCTCATTTCCTTTTTCTACCTTCTTTTTCTTTTCATTCAACTTTTTTCCGTTATTTATATTTTTAGCATGATTGCATCTTAAAAGTAAACCATCTCAGATTCTCTTTGGAAAAAAAATTGAACCAGTTCATAAGGAGGATTGGTCAGTGAAACTTTGAGGACAATTCCTTAATCTAAAAATATACATAAAACTTATAATGCCTACCGTTGATTACTAGCATTCCTAGAGTTTTCATTTTACCGTCCAAAATAACATGATTTTCCATAGTAATAGAAAGGAAGATTGTACAAATTTATCCTAAAATACAAGCAGTCCACAAATAACTTGTTTATAGGAAATTTAACATTCACTGATGACTATGAGATCATTTGAGTTCTCATTCAAAAATTTTCAAAACCAACCTTTAAGTCAAAGAGCAACCCTGACTTTAGGAATATCTGCAGAGTTACCCCAGCAATTTCTATTGCCCTCTGCTCTTCACCTTCCTCTTTTCTACAAAGGAGAGAAGTAACTCATTCTTTCAGTCTGATGTAGGAATGCAGCCTGAATTGAACTCTTGTGTCTCTGTCTCTCTGACTCTTGATCCTGCTCAGTCTCAATCTCTCTCTTTGTGTCATGGGTGTGGTTTAAACTTTTCCTGCTTTAGCAGACAGAATGTTTTGTCTTTAATCTTCTTTCAGTAATTAAAGATAAAAATGAAAAGTACTAACAAAGGAACAGCCTACTTAATTAACCAATGAGAACATGGAAGCATCTAATCTATTTAAAAGATGTAACCATGAAAATGATTTTTCCAGCGTTCCCATATTGTATTTGATCTTTGTGCATGTCTATGTGTGTGCACTGTTGCATATATTTAGGACAGTTTTCTTCCCATGTCATCCAACTATTTTAAGAAATTAAAATGGAATTAGAATATAATATCCATGACTGTGTGACCAATCACTTGTATATACAGCATGTTTTCCCTCTGTTTTCAAATTGCTTTAATTTATTTGCCTCTTTTCACATTGAGTTCATATATTATAAATCACAGAGATGTTTCAGGGCATGACAGACCCTCATTCCTCAACCAAAATACTCTGTCATGCATAACTTCCTTTGATCAATAGCTCACGCCAAATGAGTTTACAGTGATAAGAACATTGAATGTTAGAAAGAAGGGAAGTGACAACATACGAACTCTTCTTTAGTGTAAGAGAAATCTACTGTTAGCTTGGTGCTTTGGTTTTGCTTTTTATGAAAACAAATAGATTACTCAGTAGGGCATAGATAATAGATTTTAAATACTGTGACATTTATTGTAGTTCACAAGTTTTGGCCTGCTTTTAAAAACAATAAATATAAAAACTCTGAATTGCTTTTTTATTAAGTTCTTAAAAATAGATTAAATTGGTACCGCTTTTAACTCAAAAGGTGAATTATTTTTTAAGGGAATAGCTTTGTTAAGATGAGTAAATTTTAATTTGCAAAGAAAATCTTGAATAGATTCAATAAATCCACTTTTACAAAAATATTATAGATAATTCAATCCTTGGTGCTTGAAAAAAAAATTAGATGGAGAGTAAGCGAATGACTTGACTAGTTTCAAGTCAAATGGGATACACTTCCAGGAGTTAGACCCTCCCTAAAATAAACTTAGCAGTTCGGATTGATCCAACATTTTAATGCTTTTGAGAGATTTATTTTTACTTCATCACCAACATAATCCCTTTGATTTATCCATATTAGGTGGGTCTTTTTGCTAATAAAGTTAGTTGATGTAATGTTTACCAAATTCCCATTAGCCGAAACTAATTGGCATCTCCTGTATGCTTTCAGTACATTTATATGAGTTTTGGCAGGAATTTTATTGGAATGTCTACAGTTTGATTATATATTAGAATGGTAAACAGACATTTTCTGTTTTAGGACATGATCCTCATTTTAAGAAACCACCTAATTATGCAATTACATAGAGAGTTCTGGAATAATTCCAACTTCTCAGGTAAATAATATAGTATACATGTTTAATAAGAGTGGAGGGGATAATTGCATGTTTATCAGAAAGGCAATGTTTTATTTACAATTAATATGTTTGGGCACCTTAGATAAAACAGTTTTGGTAAATAAACTTTAAGAGTTGAAAATGAAGATAAATTTTAACTGAGTAATAAGCATCAAATCAAGTCTGTGTCATTCAGGAAGGTTAGTGTTAAGTAAGTCTCTTATAAATAAAAATCTATGATTTAATCTTTTAAATAGTCTCTTGCCCTAATTCATAAAAGATCCCAAAATATTTTCAACCCTCCACTGTTCTAAAAGTAATTTTTCAGTTTTTGTGCAAATTTTATTTCAGGAAAAAATAGTTTAGTATGTGAAACTTAAATATGTGTACATTTAAATGCATTTATACCATTTGATGAACAGGTAAATTCTGATATGTTTATTTCAAAAATATTTTATATGACTACACAAGCAAGGATTTGTTATTATTCATAACTCATTTATCTCATGGTGAGTTCTGAATGTTTTTGTGTACAAAATTTTTATCAAGACAGTTTGAGAATATTAGCTAATTCTTAGTTATTCAGAAATTTATTTTCCAGTTTATGAATTGTTCAAGTCCATAGGTCTAATTCCTCACCTCGCTGATGACTGCTTTTCAGCTATCTGTCTGTTCATCCATCTATTCATTTGGTCATTCATTCTATGCTATTTCCAATGTGTGCTAGGTACTATATTATCCCATGGATAAATTGGTACTCACGGTAGGCATATTTCCTCTCATGTTTTTTTTTTTTTTTTTAGACACTGGAATTAAATAAGCAATTAAACATATGTTTGTTTAATCACCATTTGATAGATGGTGGAAAGCACTCAAAATATTTAGTCTAAATATTTCAGCCGAGAGAAACTGCTAGCTTGGGGGACAGGGTAGCAGTCTAGAAGAACAGTTTGGAAGCTTAAACTTTAAGGATGCTAGGAGTTGTCCTAGAGAAAAAGGACAACAGGTTGGCAGAAGAGCCTTCCTGTCCGGAAATGCAAAGAGGATTGGTTTTTACTTTGTGGAAATGCTGGCATGGGGAGGGTGAGCAGAGGCAAAGAAGCTTGATAGTGGCCTGGTGCTTATAGCACCTACCAGAAGGACATGGAATGACGATGACATCAAGTGTTGGTTTGTTGTATTTCTCAAAGCAGATCCTTCAAAAGGTTTGAGGGAGAGAAAAGGAAGGACTTGGGGATCCTCATTTTACTAAGTGTTTTCACAAGGGCTCACAGAAGTATTCTGGAATTTTTGCTTTGACCTCTTGTGGCCAGAGAATTTCAACTCCTTCTCCTCCCCACCTCTCTTGTATTGTTAGGTGACTGAACAGTTAGCTCCAGCTGTCCTCATAAAATGATCACCTCCATTGCCTTCCATTTGCCTTTCCTCTCCCCTCAATGCCAACTCCTTGTGTTTCAGTACCCATATCACCGCTGCCACTCACCTCCAGGCTCTCCTCTTGACCCCACATTCTCCCCAATTCACTTAATTTTTGTGACCCACTATCTCAAAGTCCTATTTCCAAATAGCTGCTAGTAGCTTAAAGCAACAATCATGCACTGTTGTTTGCTTTCAGGACACAGATACTGGGTGGTGTTTGAATGAATGAAGCACATTCATGGATATGTCCCCACAAGTTTTTCTTTCAGGGCTGCAGCATTAGTGAGGTGGGCTTCATGTTACAGTCACTTTCCTGTGTACTTCCCATATCTCATTCCCTGGATTCCTAGATTTTTCCACAAGTCTCTCTAACATTGAAAACACTTACCCTTTTACAAGATCATGCCATTTGTAGGAAATTGCCTTTGAGAAAAACTTCTACATGTTCCCAAGGATATATGTGCTGGGATTTTAATGGCAATATATTTTCTTTTTCTTTCTTTCTTTTTTTTTTTTTTTTACAAAATTGGATGTTTATCAGTAGTGAATTGAGAGTGGCATTTATCAAGTTTTTAAATGAACAATCCCTTTGACCCATCAATCTACTTCTAAAAATGTAATATGTACAAATGCTTAAGCATATGTACAAACCTTATTTGAAATAGCAAAAGATGTTCTCCATTACCATGTCTGGTGGAACACTGAGCTCTTCAACTCAGTCATGATGGTTGCTACTGAAATTTCAGTTTGTGGCAGGATGTATGCAATAGTATGGACAAGGCAGGCTCAGTGTGGCTGCATGATTATCAAACCTCAGGAGACGACAAAATGGTATGTTTTAAAAGAGTTCTTTACGTCTTGGGTATGATACCCCTTACAGGCATCTCCTGTCTCCCAGGGCTTTAGATCTCCAAGGGACCTCAAACTAATTTCAATTTTATGAACATCTGAATTGAGATGACCTTTTGATGCAACGCAACATTAAAGAAGATTACAGGACCAAATCCGTAAAGCAGCTACACTCTCAAGTCCTTATTCTTGAAAATGGCAAAGCTGCTGGAATTTTACCAGGAGAACCCCACCGAAGCCAGGGGCATGAATAAATAATAATTATGGGTGTCTCATCTGCCTTTGTTTGAGCTATGAGGGGCAAAGGCAGCACCACTGATTATAATAGATTTTATATTTATTTTTGCTTTGAAAAAATAATTTTGTTCTTTCCTGTCCACTTCTTTTCAACTTATTTCCTTTCATGTATTACCTATCACTTATCTTTTCATGACTCTGTTGTTTTCTAATTTCCCTATTTCCACCCATGTTCTTCCTTTTCTCTTCTTCAAACATGTTACCTTGATCCTAACTTAATTTTCATTCTATTTCATGGGTATCCACTAGTTCCTTAGTTATTATTCTCCTCCATGTTTATTTTACCACAAAATGTTCCCTGTGTTTAATGCTATACTGTCCTTTGCTCACCTATCCCTCCTTTGTTCATCTTAATATCTTCTTATAGAGGGAAAATTTTACATAGTGAATTAAAGAGATCTTATGTATATAACACTTCTTTATCATTTGACCCTTGACTTATATGAATTGTCTTTCAAGTTTTGTTGAAAATATCAATCTTGTACCCAAACAAGTTGTCTAAGTTTGAATATTAAGGGAGTAACAAGCTTTAGGGGCAAGAAGACCCTGTAAATGTCAGAATGGAAAACCATTTCAGGGATGTCTAAAGTGCCTGTGTGTGGCTCCATGACTATGGGCTTCCATCCTGTTTGTGAATCTTACCTGGAAAAATGTATGATTTGCCAGTTAACTCTTTGTGACCTCTTTAACATTTAAAAATAAAGGATTTATATTTGGGTGAAATTGCCCTTGCTTTTCTTCACCTTCGAGAGTTCAGGTAATTAATTCCTTTGTCCATCATAGTTGAAGTAGATTTTGTCTACAGAGTTTCTAAGCTTGAACAATGCCCTGGAAGAAGATGGTGTTGCCAGCCTTGTTCCCAATTAACCCTGGGATTTTGCGGCATCCCTCGTAACTGCCAGATTATGGTTTAGTGGTGGTAGGAAAACTTGCCAATGCCAAACTGTAGCACAGCAGACTTGTGTCGGCTCAGTGGAGGGTCCCCTCCGGCAGACAACACGACTTAGCAGAGGATGTATTTCCGAGTGCACGGGCACACATACCTGCACTTCTATGGGCCTATGCTCCTGGAGCTTGTCTGCACAACACCCTCATGGCAATGATCAAGAAATGCTGCTCACTGAGGGGTGGCTCAGTTCAATGTCTAGGCTTTTGTCAATGAATCAAAGGATCTGTTTTGCTTAGTAAACATTTAAAAATCCCTATTAAGGTATGTGGAGACACTCACACCGATCTAGGCATGAAGGGTATAAACTCATCAGCCACAATAGCACAGGGCATTTCAAACCCAGTGTCCCAGAATTTGGAGAGGCTTAACTGTTGCACGATTAGCCTCTGCTTGATGTCAGAGTCTGCCCTCTGCAAGGACCCCAAGGAACCCTCCCCCATGTAACCCCAAAGGCTTTGAATGCAGCAAGTAACTGGGAACTCATTGTATTGCAGTGAGAACAGAATTTCAGTCCACCAGTCTTGGTTCCTAGAGTTTTCTTTGGTGCAACTAATTTTTTATCCTGAAGCTAGCTCACATCATTAAAGGCCAAGACTTGAAGAGGTGAGCAAGCTGCCTTATTTCTGCTCTTCCTTTGTATTCTTATAGATCCTGAGTGTGTGGCAGGAATGCAGGGGAGGGGCTTGACCTGTCCACCAGGTGCCTCTGTCAGTTCAGAGGGTTGGTGAAGGAAAGATTTCCTTGGGAGGGAGTGAGGGTAGCCAAAAGGACTTCTTACCTGGGGACCTACATTCCCCTTGGCTGAGTGGGGCCACAGCCCTCCTGTCCTATTTCTCTGCTTCTCTGTGGAAAATTACAGAAAAATTTCCTTGAGGCACCAGCTCAGCTCTTTACTTGCACTTCACCTTCAGAACATACTTAGGTAGTGGACTTTGTAATGTCAGCTTTCAAAGGAGGTATATAGAGGTGAGATTTTCATATTTGTGATATCATGTATTTGGAATGCTACAAATAAATACTTAATACATGTAATTGTTAAAGCTCATACTCATAAACAAGATCTCCACATCATTCTTGAAACAGAGGCAGTTGCTACAATAGGAGTTGAAATGTTGGCAGAGAGGAGACATTGGTAAGTTGGGGTTTCCCTCAATCCCCTCTGCACATTACCACTTCCCAGGACTATTTAGATACCTAGTAGACTGGTCATTCTTACAGTGAGCTGAATTTTTGTTTCCTGAATTTCCCCAATGTCTCTTTGACCTTACGCAGAGCAATTTTAATCACTCTTTCACAGATCTTCAATAAGAAAAACCACCTCAGTTCCTTCCATCTCTCCTCTTGTGACATTTGAGCCATTTGGGGGTCTTCTTTCCCTTCCCCATATTACACCTCTTATAAATTGTGACATCTGTACCTAAGTTCATATGTATGTGTGTATGTATGTGTGTGTATGTATGTGTGTATGGAAGAATATGTTGTATGTGCCCTCTGGTGATAGTATATTTTATATTTATATATACTTATTATGATAATTATTTATACACGATATGAATAACAAATACTTATATTTATTATCCTGTATTTTATCTTCATAAAATTTGTTTGGAATATTCAAAACTAGACTATTTCAATTTTCACTTTCCTAGATGCAGGCCATCATTTCAACTTCAGACATTCCTTTTGAATCCTAACTTAACAATTCAAGGAACTAACTACTTTTGTAAGCCACAAATTTAATAAGCTTGTCCTCTAGATCTTCATCCAAATCATGGAAGATGATGTTGAAACAGGCCATGGACTAATCCCATAGCACTGGAGACTTGCTTAAGATTGATATCAGCATATTGACTATTTAGTGCCCTTTGGATATGCTAATTTAACCTGTTAACTTCTTAACTAATGCCTCTTCCATTTGACCATATCACTTCATCTTTCCACCAAGGATATTATCTTGACCATAAGAAATGTGTTGCATAAATATTAACTATCTACCAGACTGTGAAGTTCTTGAGAATGAGGATATGTGCCAATCATCTTTGTACCTATAGGCGCCGGTACAAGAAATGACACCCAGTAGATGCCTAATAAATTATTGTTCAATAAATGTTATGAGGAAGACACTGCTAGAGTCTATGAAAACTTCTAAAATCTGTATGACTTAATGTTTATCTTGAGCAATCTTAGGAAGACAAATTTTACACATAATATTGAATTATCCAAGTTATGATTTAAGTACCAAATAAGTGGAGCATGCAATATAGCTGATGGAAGGGGGAGAGAGAAGAGAAGGGAAGGGAAGGGAAGAGAAGAAAAAGGAAGAGATAAGACTACTGGGGTGATTGACATGTCAGGCAGGTTTTCTTTTTTTTTCTCCCTCACAGGAAGAAGATGAAAGGAGATTTACTTGACCAACTCTAAATTTTCTTCCATTTAAGAGATTCTGTAATCTTAGACCACAGAAATGTCTAGGAATACAAGAGTGAAGAAACAGTTCCATCCAGATTCCACCTAGGAAGAGAAAGGGGAAAAAACACTTTGGGAAGCAAATTCAGGTCATCAGAAGACCTAATGTTAACTGATTTATCTTCATAACTTCCATTTACATGAAAAACTAGGGAATAATTTGATTTCTTAGTACCAAGAGTTGGGGAAGATTTGCTTGCAGTTCACTTTTTGAATATATTTTAGGCTCAGACTTTTTTCTTCTCCTATTCGCAGCACAAATGGAGTGTCTATATTTCAAGTGCCTTTAATTGTGGGTCCTAGAATGTCTTAGAGGAGACCTCAGGGATCATTTCCACATTCTTCAAATGAGACTCCTTTGAATGAGAGAAGTTCAGAGGATGTCTCAGAGCCTGAGATTGACCCAGAGCTTGAAAACTCCTCCTTTTATCATGTGTTAGAGGACCTGCATATCAGTATTTGTCAGAAGGTTGTGGTATTAATGCCTGGATTATCATTGTGGAAATGCTATTTTTAAAAGATAATTTGTTAAATTTCACCGCAGTCCTGAAAACGTTTAGGGACTCAAAAAATGTTAAAAGAATGGAATTGAATTGATTGGGAGCTGATAAGTTAGTGAAGGCAAACAAACACATGGTTTAAGCCTTGGCCCTTGAAACTTGGAGAGATTGAAATGTAAAATAAATGCTTAGATTGTTCTCTATTTCAACCAAACAATGCTTTCCAGAGCTCTATAATCAGATAACTTTCTTCTTTTCAATAAAACATGGTGGGGGGTGGGGGGTGGGAGGGTCTGTGGATATAGCTCAGTGGTAAACTGCTTGTCTGGCATTTGTGAAGTCCTGGGTTCAAACCCCAGCACCCAAGTAAATAAATAAATAAATATTATAGGAGGTCATTGTTTTGTTTAAAAAAAAAGTTAGAACCCCTGGCTGGAAGTGAGCACAATGTTCTGTAATGGGCTGGTCTACTCTGACATAAGTTTAGAAGACGATGTTTTTTAGGATATATCCAAGACACACTGTTCCCTCAGTCAGATCAGTGACACCTTTTGCTCCTCTCGTGTCTCCAAGCCACCTTTCTTCATTTCCGTTGGCAGATTTCTGAGACTCACCCAGGAGCAGCCACACTTAGAAAAGTGGCAGCATTCATCCCTTCCAATTCCAAATATCTTAGTCACAAAAGAGATTTTATTTATACATGAAAATTTCTTACATGGCTATATTTCAACAATAGACTCTTACTTTAGGGGGATAGTCAAATAGATGATTGACATTAAACATTCCTTTTTTTTTCTTTTTACATGAACCAAATCTAAAAATCTGTTTCACCTACTTTTACTAGTGCAGTCTCACACAGTGTCATTCCTGGTTCTTTATTACCACCCACAGGCTAAAACTCAGACTGTGAAGCTTGGCTCCGTAATTAAAGGAGGACCTCGCTTCAGTCACAGATTCGGCAGCGGCTGCACGGGCAGGCCCACCAGCTGTGGATTTGCTAACCTAGAGAGCCACTGTGATTGTATGGTGCACAGAATTTCTCCCAGTCATTCCCATCTTATTAATGCTTCAGTGTAGCATAAAGCTTCATTCATTATTCATAATAATCCAGTCAGAGGGCACTTGGAGACCTGATAAATTCTCACCTAAGTGACAACGGCTGACAGGGCCTAGGGTTTTATAGCCCTTCTCCTGCCATAGCAAGGAGCTGTGGGCAAAGGTCCAGAATGATCCTCCACTAATGACCAGTGTGATATACGAGCAGCTGCTGATTTCCTGACACCAAGGCTCCTCGGCTGAGGCTCCCACCTGCAAGCTGTGAGCCAGAGATGAATATCTGTCAGACTATAAAATGCAGGAACAGACCACAGCGTGGCATATTCTTGGGCATTAACAGGTTAACTCTGAGAGTGGGGACATAAGCATTAAGGCTGAGAAGAAAAGAAGAAAAACCACCAGCCCAAATCCCACAACAGAATAGGTGTAAATTTGGGATTGTGTCAATGGACTCAACCCACAGAGTTCTCAATTCTGCAAACTCTATTTTGTGGCACCCAGAGGGTCTGAGTGATCATGATGTTTTAGGACCTGGGAAATTGGTTTATAAAAATCAATGATCAGATTTCAAAGAACATTAGTTGCAATTGTCACACAGGTTTAAAACTTTGGGATATTTTGTTAGTTTTTGATGCCATCATTGCCATCATAGGATGTGGGGGAAGATCTATTTTCTTTTATCCAAACTAGATCTACTTTTAATAAAGTGCATGTATCTTTCTCTCAATGCTGGGAATCCCAATTAGGTGTAGATGCAGTTGCATTTTCCTTGGCGTTTTGTATTAAGGACACCGACCACTATGAAGATATTCTTAATTCACATTTAAAAAATTTTACCCTTTGTATGATTATTTGGTTCTATCTCTGAATTTTAAAACTTGGCAAATTTTTCTGGATTTAGAAGAGTGGTGGAAGAAAGTGAACCATGGAAAATAGGCATACTATCAGCATCTATTATTTATTCAATTTTGATTAAACTCTCTCTCTCTCTTTCTCTTATGCATAGAGATAAATAATCTCTGTTCGTAAGATTTCTTTAAGAAGGGAGTTTCTTTACATATTCTTGCCCCTTGCCCTACCTCCTCATTCACTTCTGTTCCTTAGAGAAAGGTGAGCTTACCAATATATTTGGAAGGGGAAAGTAGACATACATTCCAGGAGTTTGCCTTGTTCCAAAAACTGCTGTCTGGTCTTTTCTTCTGTGCAGGAAGTTTTACAGGTCATGCCCCTGAAATGAGACAGGTAAGTTCTGCTTTGGGAAGCCCGTGATTGCTGCAGAACTGAGCTGTGCATCATGACGTAGCCTTTATCTATGATAAAGCTTGTAATTTTTGTTCCTTGGCCTATTACTTCCGTTCTACTGTTGGGCTCATTTAGAACTCAAGTGTGGGAAAACAGTAGTATTATTTTATTTTTATTTATGGGGTATTTTATGGCAATTCAATACATGTATACAATGTATACAAATAAGGGCAATAAACATTTCCATCTCCTTGACCATTAATCATTTTATGTTTTGGGAGTATTGTGCTCTTTTAGTCATTTTGGAGTGTATCATAGATTGTTTTAACTATTAGTTGCCTTGTATGCTAAAGAATCAGAATCAGAAGTGATTATTGTGTGTTTTCGGTGCCACTTTATTGAACTTGCTTTCCTAACCTCTATTATTGTTATTATTTTGATTCTCCTTAAAAATCACAAAGATGTCTATTTTAATAGTAGCATGTTAGAACTGGCGAGGTGCAGGGCAGAGTACACCAAGCAGAGCTCTGTCCCTTTAGTTCATAATCTAGAATTGCTGCATCAAGTGTCTTTCTGATTTGGGTAGACACATGCACTCAGATTCAAATGTTAAATTAGGATAACTGGCACTCTCAAGGAAAGCAATTGAACTTCAAAAAAATTCTCACCTTAGGGAAAATAGAAGCTTTAAAACTGAAATCCACCTCAAGTTCTCTGTGTACCATTCTGAATGCCAATGTTTTCCTACTTGTCTATAACCTTTATGTGTCAGACACAATTTCCAGTATATATTTTTGAATCTAATTAAGTAGTGAAGGCTTATTTTTTGGTTATCTTTATATGTTTCTTGGAAATAAGAACTAATATGAAAAACATCCTGGAGTCACAATAACAACACAATGATTGACAACTCTTTGAACTGTAGTGCCGAACCATAAGTTTCTTTTCCCACCTATGGTTAGCATACTGCTAGGCACATAGAAATTCTCTTTTAAAATAAACCTCTAAAAAACCTTTATTATTATTATTATTATTATTCTCCTTAAAAATCCCAAAAGTGTCTATTTTAGTAGTAGCAAGTTACAATTGAAGAGGTGCAGGGCAGAGTACACAAAGTAGAGCTCTGTCCTTTTAGTTATATATACAAAGGTTTTTATTTTCAGAGATAAATATGCAAGGGAGAATCCTTATTATAGCTCATATTTTTCTTCTTGCTTATGGTAGTCTTAAAAACAAAACAAAACAAAAATATTATTGTCATTTCCTTTCCTCTGTGGTATTCTCCTGCCAGCCCCAGCAAATGAAGAAGTGGAATTCATTTCCTCTCCTTTTGAATCTGGCATAGCCTTGTGACTTATTTTGACTACAGAATGTGGCAAAAATAAGGATGTGCTAATTCTGAGACTAGCCTTAAGGCAGGCTGGAAACTTTCACCTTCTTAGTTTTAGAAGCTATTTTTTAAATACACTGAAGTCTTGGAGACCACCATACTGTGAGGAAGCTCAAGTGTTCGTGTGAAGGAGTCACAGGTGGAATCACAGAGGTCTCATCTGGGAGAAGGGAGCCTCCTTGGATCTTTCAACATAGGGCCCCAACCAGCTGAATGCAGCAGAGCATGTGACTCTAGCAAATACTTTGTAAAGCAGAACAACTTTTGGCATGAGCCCAGTCAACCCACAGTCATGGGTTAATTATTTTAATACTCATTATTATTTAACCTAAGTTATAGGGTAGTTTTAATTAAAAAGCAGTAAGTGAATCACTATTTCACTGAGGCCTATTCTGTCTCTCAAACCTAACTTCAATTCCATGTGCTACGCAAAACATTCTCTTGATCAGTCCTGATCTTGCTCACTTGATATGTCATCATACTTACTGCTCAAATACTTTATCCAACATTTTCTAGAAAGATTAGTTGCCTTCTGTGTGTTCAAGTTTTAAGCCACTTGAGACAAGATCTATTTGTTTTTCTTTTTTAAAAAATATATTTTTAAAAGTCTAACTAGGAGCTCACATATTTTAGCAATGAAATAAATACCATTATGGTTCATTCATTATTACAAGCCTCTTATAATTTTTAACCTGAAAAAACTCAGTGATTATTTAGCAAAAATACTGATAAAATATTTTAAAATAAACATTTTGTTTCTTCATTTGTTTCTCCACCACCACAAGCTTCTATGATATCAATACAGTCTAAAAGTTAACTCAAATATTCATCTCCATACACATTTTTTTCCTTATTCTCCTTCAAAGAATTGGTATAAAGTTTTTACTTTTATTTCTGCTTGTCATTTTTTATACAAAAAAGAGAGAACAAACTGTGTACTCTAGAGAGAAAGGGAAGTATTCAAGATTGAAGGGAGAATTCTTAATAATGATATCTTTTTTTTACACAAAGATCACTTGTTTAATTATAAATTAACATTGCACTTTAATGGCAAAATTACTGATTTCTTCAAATAGTCACTCCATAAGTAAACAATCTGTGTGAAGTTCTAGAGTCTTCTGGTCCTTGGTGGAAGAAGGAAACAGCACAGCACATGATCGATGCACATGAGCTTTAATTCCCTTCAGAAATTTTCATATACTCTCTGTACCATGGAGGCTGCATAGACACATTAAAGAGGAATAATTCTCTTTCTCATTCTGTTAACTTCCTTAATTTATTTGGTTAATTTATTTTCACAAGGAAACTGCTTTCTCTTTCACCTGGGGTCCCTCGGCCCTCATGACTGGGAATTCTTGTTTTCAGCTCTTTGCTTAGAGACTTGCTGGCCTGGGTAAAGACTATTTTTTTTTTCTCCTGAGTAAAAGGAATGGTGTCTTGAATGGAGGTATTCTATCCCTGCACAAAGGAATTAGAGGAACATGCCTCTACTCCGGAGGTAATGGCTAGCAATGTTTTCGTAGGAATTTTTGGTAGGATTTTTCTTGGGAGAAGGTTGTGCTCTTCATGTCTTTGGATAAACTTTGGGCCTTGCAGGAGCTGTGATTGGCACAAGAAAAAACCTTTGAGTTGAAGTTAAAACTCTGATAAAACTCATTCTACCTGTCACCCAAAGCTCCAAGTTTAACAGCTGTAATGAGGACTCCACCTGAAAAAATGAACACCTGTTTGGAGAATGGATGATTTTCTTGACATGACGAAAGCTGTTTTGGGGGATGCTCACCCTTGATCATGGGCTGAAGTGCCCCTGAGCAGGCTGTGTGAACAGAGCCCAGACTTATCACAAAGCACCTTTAGCTTGTTGTTCCCTCTCTTAGTCTTGTTTATTATGATCTAACTTCCAAGCTCATCATTGGTGGCAAATGGGACTCTCTAGTGGAGACTGAATGGGCACAAACTTTCATTTCAAATACTATAGCACGAAAAGATAAAAATAATAGGAAAAAAAATTGAAAATCCCTAGGTCTGCCTGCAGGTGCAGAGGGTGCTGGTTTCACTTTATCAAATCAACTACAATATCTGGACATAAATCCGAGCTTGAGTTCCTTTCACGGCAGGCCATAAGTACAGTTGTTCACACTTTGTGTTTGGGCGTGGGGGTCACTTTTTCAGCAAGTTCTCATTTTCCCAGTCCTTGCCTTGGGCTAATAGTTAGTTACAAAGCTCCAGCTCAAAAATGTCAAACCTAATGGAAAAAAAGAGGAATCATAAAAGAGAAAGATGACTGTAGTTACCACCCTGGGTCCCTCACACTCAGGTTTGGTAGATCCATCACCCAGGTAGCAGGGCAGGCTACTACCTTCACAGCTCTGGCTACCAATGAATCCCCAGCATCACTGGGGTACCATTTGTCAAAGTACACCTCTGGAAAAACTAGACAGCAAGATGTGGCTGCTGAGAAGCAAAATAAATTCAACCATGTTTTCGCTTAGTCTATCCACAACAGCATTTATATAAACCATGAGCTTTAAAAGCTGCACACTTTTAATTTATAGAGCAAATGGCCTTTCTCTCCTTTTCTTTATAGATCAGGATACCTGGATTCAAAGAAAGTCAGATACACGAGGATTGAGAGAAAAATTATGACACCTGTTGAAGTTTTAAGCAGACATTCAACTTTCGAACTCTGATTCTGCCATGGCAAGGAGGTTGTTACCCAGTGAAAGAATCTGGTAAAGAAGATCAACTCTTAAACTTGAGGAAAAGCCAGCTACAATTATCTCTGATAAGACGAAAGGAGTGGCACAAACAATTTCCTTCCTTTCTTCCACATTTAGTTTGTTAGTACTTGTTATGGACCAGCCATAGAAATATGTATCTGATTTATAACAGTGAGCAAAATAGAGATAGTCCCCCATGGAACTTACACTTTAAGAAACCACTCATAAGTAAAGGTTGAAGTATTCTGGTTAGTAAGAGTGGTTAGTGGTATGAAGAAGGGGAGCCTGGTGCTTTGCTAGTATCTAATGAATTAGGCAATTGACCTTCATAGGGCTGTTGATAGCTGTCATCAGGAACTTCCTGTAGATATCTCAAGTTTTAGATCCTTCAGAATGGGATTGATTGAGTAGAGGAGATCCTTTTGTTCACCAGTGAAATCCAGAGGCAGAAGACCTGCTGGAAATACCCTCTGTTGCTCTCAGAGAATCTGGGTTTATTTTCTGCTTCACATTTGATCTCCCATCTCAATCTGCTTTGAAACAAATTTGTGTGTGTGTGTGTGTGTGTGTGTGTGCGCGTGTTTTCTCATTCCTTGAGATAATCTCTTTCCAAGACATAATTGGGAAAGGGAAAGTAACAATGACCTGGCAAATGCAGTAAGTGGTAAAGACACGAAATATAGAGGCTAAATATGATGAAATAATGCCAAAATAGGGGCTCAGGGGATCTGATCTACTCAGCTAATCTCAAGTCTCTCCTGTTTCTGGTTAAGTAGACATAATTCCAATGGATGTTAGTGGCTTCAGGAAGTGGATTGATCATTCATCTCGGATTCAGAAAGGAAGGATGAAGAAAAGATTTCCTGCTGTGACAGTTGTGGCAGGTGCTGCTTTCTTCCTGCTGCCTCTTCAAATGAATGAATGTCACTTATGATGGCCGGGGTACTGTTCCTGGTAAACTCAATGTGGATTTATGGAGGCCTCTATGGACCAGCTGACATGTGACTTGTCCCAGACTAATCTTTGGGTCCTTTTAAAGTGACTTATTGCAATATTTTACTCACTTATTTAACAAATTATTGAGAATCTTCTTTGTATCGAGCACAGTTCTAGATTCTGGAGACAGCAGTAAACCAAACAGAATCTCCTGTCCCCGTGAAGTATATATTATAGTTAAACCATAAACAAGATCAATAACAAAATATCTAGTATGTTAAATGTTGACTATCAGGAAAAAAATGCTCCATGAATATTTCCCTATTTCTACATAGTGGAGGCTTTCTGAACCCTAGTTACTGGAAACCTGGGTTAAGGGAGGGTAGAATAGCAGTCCTAAAGACAGACACCTCTGGAGAGATCCATTTGCTCATCTTTGCTCCCCTGGAGCCATTTATTTACATTCTATGGACAATGAAACCTCACTGGAACTATTTGCTTATACTTCAGGGTAATGAAAACCTTGGAATGGTCCCTGCTGCTCCCCAGAGAGGATCTGTTTGCAGTCCATAGCAAAGACTGCTGTCTATCCTGAGAAAATTGTGTCTGCCATCTTACATAACCTCCCATCCTCCTAAGAGCTGAGTTCTTGTCCTGTGCTACACTATTACTACAGTGAACTTAGGTCTTCATCAGTCAGGTCAACTCATGGGGAACAAGCACAGCATTCTTGCGCCTGTAGTGGACTGAATGGTAGTCTCCAACAAGATAGTCATGTCCTAATCTCAGAACCTATGAATATGATTTTCTTTGACAAAAGGCTGGATGCTGCTTTATATGAAAAAAAAGTGATTAAATTAACAATTGGGGAGTAGGAGCTTATCCTGGATTATTGGGATGAACCCAAGATTTAATCACATGCACCCTTAAAAGAGAGGCAGGGGAATTTGGAGACAAAGAAGAGGAGGCAAAGTGACCATTGGAGCAGAGATTGGAGTGATGCAGTTACAAAATGAGGACACCTGGAGCCACCAGCAGCTAGAAGAGGCAAGGAACAGATTCTCCCAAGAATGTCCACAGGAAGTGAGAATCTGCTGGCACCTTGACTTTGGATGAACGCCTTCGAGAACTAGGAGAAAATAAAATTGTGTTGTTTTAAGCAAACACGTTTGTGGCCATTTTCTATGATAGCCACAGACAATGAATACATGAACAAAGGTCTGTCTTTATCTAATCCAGAGTTTTATTATTCTGACAGTGTGTTTATAGAACTACACAGATATACATGGTAACGTTTTGGGTCCTTTACACTTTGGAAATTAATCTTAGTATGCCATAAAAAAAAGTAAAGCAAAGGGGGAGACTAGAGTTGGTGAAGATTATAATTTTTAAGCATGGTGATCATGGTACACCTTCCCAAGAAGATGACAGAGACCTGAATATTTTGAGTGGGATTCCAACAATAAGTGGCATAATAAAATAATAGTATTTTAGTCCCAATCTGATCCTGATGCCAGCAGATTTACTGCCACGAATCTCCTATATAATTTTTCCTCAAATTGTTGGTACCATTTTTCTAAATCTTTCAGAAATGGAGACAATGCATGCATGTATTTTAGCTGTCAGCACGAGATAAGATCTTGCTGTAGGTTGTCAATAGCTGTTTACTTAATACATGGTATTTTCTGAGTTAACCTGTATAATTGCAACTACTCTTAAGAGGTAGCAAATTAGATATTATCAATCACATAATGCAAGAATTGATGAAATTTCTTTCTGCATGTTAACAAAATCTATTCAGATTTATGATAGAATATAAATTGTGATTAATACATTTCAATACAGCAAGAAAGAAGCAGGGTATGCTTTTATACCCAGGCATGGAGAGAGCTCCAGAGACTTAGAATAACATGGGGAAACAGGAAGACACTCAAATGATTGGGGGACACTGGGTTCACTGTTTGGGACACTAAAATCTTGCAAGGAGAATGACAACCCCAACAGAAAACTTAGGTGACTCCACACAGCTTTAATCTGAGCATGTCCTCAGTTGTCACAATTAACACCAAGGTTTTTAAAAATAACTTCTAGTACAATCACAAGGGAAATTTTTCTGGGGGATCTGTTGGATTGCTTTGATTTTTAGCCTTATTAGTATTAATTATTAATATCACTGGTAGTATTGCTAGTGGGACATTGGGACAACCACAGTGTGCTTCTGTGGTAGACTTTGGGATATAATAATATTAATTCAGTGTACAGAAGTGCTAGTGGTTTCATGAGAGGAAACCTTACAGAGTTGACTAGTTGGTAGACTAAGTAATAAAGGTAGAAATAATTCAATTTATATATGATCTCATGTAGTTCTGGATCTCTTTAAGTGTGCCTATAAACATATATCCACACCCCTCAACTATAGCCTTCTGTTGAGATCTTTATAATTTGGAGGAAATGAGACCTCAGTTATTTTTACAAAATATGTATCCCTCCTATATAAAGTGGTAGGTACTCTGCTAAGCACATCTCAGCTGGAAAATGCTCTTGACAAAGCTTTTGTTTAGCTTTTCCTTTAGGAGACCTGTCAAAACTAAAAGGGAACCTGTGAGAAACTGGTTTGTCCACTACTAACTCAATCAATCCTCTCAGAAGTCCTGTCTGTGTCCAGGGTGTGTCCAAGATCACACCTGTCCCAATCTAGTAATCACTATTATATTTCAGGTTGAATTTTTTTTAAGCTTCCACATGTAAAAAGATATCTTTCTGTGTCTGGCTTATTTTGATAATCACCATGTCCTCCACTTCCCTCCATTTTGCTTTAGATTACAGGATTTCATTCTTTTTTATGGCTGAAAAAAATATCTACCTATCTATATGTGATATATATATATATATATATATATATATATATATATATATATATATATATATCACATTTTATTTATCCATTCATCTGTTGATGGGCACCTAGGCTGGTTCCATATTGTGCCATAACATACATGGGCATGTAAATATCTCTTTGGCAGTCTGATTTCATTTATTTTGTGTTATCCATCAAATGGATATATACCAAGAAATGGACTTTCTGGCTCACATGGTAGTTTTGTTTTTAGGTTTTTGAGGAGCCTCCACCCTGTTTTCCATAGTGGTGTTACTAATTTACATTCCTACCCACAGTGTACAAGGCTTCCTTTTTCTCCATATCCTTGCAAGCATCTATCATTTTCTGTTTTTTTTTTTTATAATGGCCATTGTTACTGAGGTGAGATGGTATTAATTGTAGTTTTAACTTGCATTTTCCTGATGGCAACCTTATATCAGAGAAAACATTTGGCATTTTGTTTTTGGGGATTAGCTAACTTCACTTAGTATTATATTCTCTAACTTCATCCATTTACCTGCAAATGCCATGATTTTATTCTCTTTTAATACTTTGTATGTATAATTTTGTTGTATTTTAAAAGGAGAAATAGTTTCATGAGTGGAGAGCATTTCAGATTGTAATAATTATCAAATAATCTTATTAGAAGCCTCCTTTAGAGAATTCAGATACTGTTTTTTTCTAAATGATTTTCTTGGATGAGCACCATTTTTAAAAAATGTCCACTTGAAGAAAATATATGTTATTCTTTCCCATTGCACAGAAATATAAGAAATGTAGAAGTAATGTTGGAATGTGTAAGAACTTAAAATAAGAACTTAGAAAAAGTCAGTTTTTGAGTCTTCGTGGGATGGTACTAAGCTGCTGTAGATTCAGTTTAATTTAGCTTATATCTTTTAAATATCTGCAACAAGTCAGAGGAACCAATGTTGAATTGTAGTACTTAACCTCTAGACTTAAAGGGTTTGCTTTGTACAATGAAGAAAGAGAGGTAAGCAAAGAAATGAAACATGATGCTATAGAAATTGTGTTACAATCTGAATCAGGAAATATAGAGCTATAAAAGGGAAGATGGTAAGTTCAACTATACCATCAGAATATTAAAATCTGGTTGTAATTCATATATAAACATAGCTTATTTAAGTACTTACTGTGAACTCAGCACCTAGATAGATAGTTTGGAAAAGAGTAGTAAAAGTGTAAAACATAATCTTTGCACTGAAGGTATTTAGAACCTGGCTGGAAAGACTAATACTATAGACACATGAAAATCCAGCAAACTATATCCTTAGAATTCTTAATTCCATATCAACCAAATGCAGGGCTTGGACCTGCTTAGACTCTGACTTAAATGCACCAACTATAAAAATACATTTATAAGGAACAGAAATGACTATATGGTATGCTGAATGTTGTGTAAGAAGGGGCAACTATGAACATTTATAGCTATTTGTCTGTATTTTGAAAGAAACAATGAAATAATAAACCAACAGTGATATAACTCTTTATCTACAAAAGTATGGAGAGAGGGCAGCTAGAGCTCTCTGTATGTTGTTTAATAGCTTTGAATAGGGAGCCATTTAATGCTTTATGGAATTAAAATCAAATCAAATAAAAACCAAAGAATTTTCCCCAAATCAAAAATAAATTGAAGCAAATGAACCTAACTGTATAGCAAGTTACCAGAATAACTACACAGGGAATAATTATTTAAAGTTGTTTTAAAACACAGTATTTGAATGGTAGAAAATTAAAAACAAGATAAAAAAGAAATCTTAAACTACAATCCAAGAACTCGCTTGCTGGTAGTAATGTTAGCACTATTATTTGGGAAAACTATATTATAATAAAGCAAGTATATAATTATTTTAACACTTTAGAGATCATGGAAGAAGAAAAGACCAAATATAAAGTTTTATGTAAAATCCTGATAATTTTTAATGTGAATTAGAAACATTGGAATGAACTCAGGATTTATTTTGTGTTATCTATAAAAAGGTCATATTTCTGGGGCTGGGGTTGTGGCTCAGCAGTAGAACACTTGCCTCACACATGTAAGGCACTGGATTCAATCCTCAGCACCACATAAAAATAAATGAACAAAAGAAAGATATTGTGTCCCTCTGCAACTAAAAAATTTTTTTAAATGTCATATTTCTATTCCTTGAAAATGTCTAGAATTAGTAATAAGCCTATAGCAATTAGTATTCATAATGTGAAGATATAGTCCCTCAATATGATTTTGCATTAAAAGAAACCAGGAATTGTTGCAGAATGGCTGATTTGTAACCAGGAATAGGAAATGTACAAGATAAACCTTCCTGATGACAAGGAAGTTATCATATACTGTTGGGATAATGTAAACAAAACAAGATAAAACCACAGCAACAAAACACACAGTCAATATGTGGGCATCCTCATTAATCAAAGATGGGATAATTTCAACATCAAGCAGAAAAAACACTAAAAATGATTATCAAATAAAATACATCAAACTCCATGAATTTGTAAGAAATCAAACAAAATCTAACCACTTTTGGTGCTTACCCTGTCACCAACTCATATGGGAAAAATAATAAATAAAGAGAAAGTTTCAAGCAGTTTTATTACCTTTTCTATGAACTATTTTTTTCAGGGCAACAAAGAGTTGTTGAGAGAAAGTTGTTATTTATGGAAGAATTGTAGCTATAGTAAAAACAGTGCATGGGGATAAAAAAAAAATAAAGCTGAAATAAAATACAGGACATTCAAAGTAGAGTTCTCAGACAATAGACAATATTGCACCTCTTGATGTGGTGCCATAAGCCCCATAGGGCACCATCTTTGAAGAAGTGTTTGCAAAAAATTCAAATTGAAACCAATCAAATTTCTAGATATGAATGATCAGTTCACAGGAAATACAGGGACTAATGAACTATGTTAAATAATGCCACAAGGAGATGAGCAGCTGAATTCACAATGGGGGAATTATTACAGGACAAATGAGCCATTTCTTTCTAATAAGTAACCATTGATGAAAAAGGAAACCACTTTTACAGACCTAAGGAGACAGAAGATTTGCTTCAACCAAGGGCAGTGGGTGCATTTTGGACTCTCATCCAAACAAACCAACTATAAGAGGATATTGTTGAGAAACTGGGGGAATTGTGATCTATGTATTAGATTACATTAAGAAATTACTATAATACTGGGGTTATGAAATGCTATTATTGAAAAAAGATTTTATCTTTTAGAGATCAAAAAATCTTCTAAATATATGGTTAAATGTTAAATCGTGGCCTGGTATATGAAAATTTATCATATCATTCTTTTCACATTTTAAGTTCATATAATAGAAGTCTAAAAGTAAACTCTAAATGCTATTGTACATCTACATATCTAATTTATTTAACAAATGTGGATTAAAACAACAATGACATCATTTGGGTACCTTTAAAATGGTAAAGATTAATTAAAAAAATAATACTCAGGGCTAATGAGTACGTTGCAAAATAGTACTCTCATGCTGCTAGTAAAATGCTAATTTAATTGTAAACAAGAAAAAGTTCCTGGGAAGCATTTGGGAAATATAAGTCTTACAAACATTCATAGTCTCCCTCTGTGTTTATAGATGATGATGCATACTTTTCATAGTTATTAATTTTGTTAGCTTCATTTAGTCACATGTAGGATTTCAGCGGGAGCTTATTGAATCAGATTTCATTAATCTAAAATCTGTAAAGTGTCAAATATTCCAGGCTCAAATGCACTTTTCCTCTGCATATGCAAGTTCAATAAACTAACCTATAGTCTAAATAATCCTTGTTTAATTTTAAAGCCAAATAGGCCAAACAAAGATACTTCATATTTTAAAAAAAGTCAATATGTTAACAGCAAATAATTCTCTCCTAACTACTCACTTAGAAATTGATACAATAACAGTTTATTATATTCTTGTTGAAATAAGTGCATTTGAAAATAATTATTCTATTTATTTTCAAATGTTTTGGAGTGTCCAATTAGAAGCAATTTAGATTGTTAAGAAACATTTTGTTTGTCTTAAGGAATATCAGGAGGTTGTTTGTTCATATAAGTTATATATTATATTTCCCCCCCAAAAAAAATTTTATTTAATAAGATTCAGTTATTATCTTGTTAGATTTTTTTTTTTAAAAGTGAGACAGGCAAAAGAAAGCTAGATTGCATTTATTTTCCAAATTGTAATAAGAAATGTTGACTTGCTCTGTAGCACTGTTAAGAGAATTCTTGCCATTGTCAACCTACAGGGCCATAAACAGGTAGCTTTATTTGTTTTGCATTGTGATTTGAATTCTGCATCATTGTTATATTCAAAGTCGTTTTATTACAGTTGTATTTTGGATAGCTTTCTTCTTTATTCCATTTTCTCTTCTTGCTTTTCCTTCTTTATCTTACACTTCCCACAGGGGTGGCAGGAAATGGCTCACAAGGGAGAGAAGTTATTCTGTTCATTAAGCAACCCCAAAAGACAAAGGTGGGGGGGAAGTCTTCTTCATATTTCATATTGGAGAATTTCATTTTTGCCTTGGGTAAATAAAAAATAAAACCTGTAGCCGCATATCTTGTTTTAAATTTAAAACTGAGTAATTTTCAAACTCAAGAACTCATTTTTCTAATTTTAAAAGGCTATAGAATTTGGTAAAAACAAGTGTCTCAAAAACCTATAATATTCTTAATATACATTTCCATACCAGGGGGTTGGAGGGTTCTCATAGGCTGGGTATGTTGTGCTCCTATTTAGAGTATTTTTAAAAAGCATTATGAAAAGACAATATAATATTCATACAGCTACTCAAGAGAGTTTATTTTTCATTTTTTGTAGAAAGAAAATAGTTGCTTTCTCTTAAAGCTTAGAAACAACACTAAACCTTGAATTATGCTCCAGTGGAGGCCTGAATAATGAAATGAAAATAAGCAGGTCATCCCTGTAGTGACATCCCACTAGAAATGTCACCACATTTTGTTGCGATACACAACAAAGACGGTGGGTTTGCATGTGTAATTTACCTGCTCCTGCAGGCACTGTGAACTTCCTGAAACTTTTTGCATTTTTTTCCCTTCTATTTTTCTTTTTCGGAAACTAAGCCTGAAGGGAGCAAACTTCAGAGATTGACTGTGTGCAAGTCACTAGAGCCAGGAGTGAAACAAGCCTGTTCTGAAATCCCAGCCACAAGATGTTGAGATGAGTCTCATAAATCCATAGGTCAGGCTGGCGATCTCTTGCCTTTGGGCCTTCAAACAAATTTAGAAACATGATAACTCTGAGGAATGCTGATCTACTGTCTCCTTCCTAACTCTCTATTTTGAAAAGGGAAAAAGAACTTTTTTTTTCTTCCTAAAAGTACTAACTGCTATCTCCAGTGTTTGTATAGAAGTTAAAGTTTGACTTTGTGACTCTCCACATATTCATATTCCAATACCAAATGGAGACTCTCCTCCACCTCCATCTTTTATGCCCAAGTGTCCCTGACTTTCCATTCTTCCTCTTCACCCTCTGCCTAAATATTTTCCTTTACAAAAAGTACATATTTTCTTGGAATTTTTCCAATATGAAAGCTAATGTAAAAATAAGCCGATAAGAACAAATCCTGCTACACAAACCATGTTTCCATTTTTGATAATGTTAATACATTTAAGAATTTTCCATGATGGTTATACTACTTTACATTTCCATCAACAGTGAGCAAGCATTTCGTTTTATCCACATCCTCACCAACGCTTACCTTTTGCCTTTTTGATATTAGACAAATAGGTATGAAGTGGTATCTCATTGTGATTTTAATGGTTAGTGATGTTGAAAATTTTTTCATATACTTGTTGGACATCTGTATACCTTCTTTCAAGAAATGTATATTCAAATCCTTTGCCCATTTTTAAATTGTGTGTGAGTTGGTGGGTGGGTTGGTTGTTTTTGTTTTGTTTTGTTTTTGCTATGTTGTAAACATATTTTGGATATTAACCCATTGCCAGGTATATGGTTTGAAATGTTTTCTCCCATATTGTGGTGATCTCTACATTCTGTTTAATGTTTCCTTTTCTGTGCAGCTTTTTTACTTTGGTGCAATTCCCTTTGTCTATATTTCCTTTTTCTGATGTGCTTTTTAGGGTCATATCTAAAAATATCATTACCCATACTAAATGTTTTAAAGTTTTCCTTTTTCTTCTAGTGGTTTTAGAATTCCAGTTGTTAACATTGAAGTCTTTAAGACACTTTGAGTTCATTCTTATATGCAGTTAGGTAGGGATGTACTTTCATTCTTCTGCATGTGGATATCCAGTTTTCCTGGCACTATATACTGAAGTAACTGTTATTTCTCCACTATATGTTATTGGCACATTATATTTTTTGAAAATCAGTTGGTTATAAGTGCATGGATTTGTTTCTGGGGTCTCTATTCTGCTCCATTTGTCTGTGTCTTCTTTTTATTCCAGTACAATATTGTTTTGATTACCACAGTTCTGTAATATAATTTGAAGTCAAGTAGTGTCTACCTCCAGATTTATCTTCTTGCTTATGATTTCTTTGGTTATTCAAGGTCATTATTGCTTTCACATGAATTTTCAGATTTTTTTTCATATGGCTTTGAAAAATGCCACTGGCATTTTGGAATGATTGCATTGACTCTACATAGTATGTCCATTTCAACTATATTAATTCTTCCAATCTATGAACATGGTATATTGTTCCATTTACTTGTGAGAGTAGTATTTCTACTGAATGTCAATATTTAAATAATAACCAGAGGCAGAGTTGAGATGGAATTTAGAGAGATTAAGGGAGAATGCAACACTAATATATTATGGAAGCTGAATTAGTTTACTGATGCATGAAAATTGCCCCCAAATTTAGCAGCTTAAAACCATAAATAGAGTTTCTAAAAGAATTACTAAGAATCAGAAACACACATGGTGCTTATCTGTGTGGTTCTGGCTCAGGGTTCCTCATAAGGAAGCCATCAAGATATTGGCCAGCACGCGATAATTCCTTACCCAAAGATTTAACTCTCCATGAATGATCTGAATGTCCTCACGATCTGACAGCTGGATTTAGAAAGAGGGAGAAAAAGTGACAGCCCAAAACTAAAGCTGGAGTTTTTAAAAATGTACACTCTGTGATTTATCAATACTCCTGCTATATGATATTCATCACATAAGCCACCCTGGTTAAACATAGAATGGGGCTCATCTTGCAGAATGGCTGAAGAAGAGAAGGAAAAAAAGTTATAAGAAAGAAATACTCAATAACTATTTTTAAAAATATTCCCATCGAATTTTGTATTTCAAGAATAACATTTACACATTACAGTCCAACCAAATGGTGAAAAGGCTGGAAATCTGTTTCTACAAAGTACAAATATATGCTATGTGAATGTTGAATATGACAAAAAACTAAGAAGTGTATCTAGCTCTATTTAATTACTTGTGGAGCTCTTAGATAAGACAATTTCTGCATTATTTAAAGTTCTTTTGTTGTTGTTGGGTGTGTGTGTTTTTTTTTTTTTTTTGGTTCTTTGAGATTCAAAGAACAGAGACTTCCTCAGGAAATGGAAATAACTGATAGTTCATGAGAAAGGAAACAAGATTAGGTGGGAAAATTTCAATAATCACAGAATTGTTTTTAGGTTACAATCACAGTTGCATAGTCAAGTTTCATGAAGGATTGAATCTTCTTCCTAGATACACAATACTGTTAGGACCTAATCTTCCCATCTCTAAGAATCAAGGAGTAATTGATCCCAACTCCTAGGGTGATTTAGCAAATCTCAATCTCTACTTCCACTACTGTTATCCAACAACATCTTTACTTTTCTTTCCATATTTGTGTAGTCATTGCATGCACTGCCTCATAACTTTTCCTTATGCTTAATTTATTCTGTTATATTCAAACTAATACCTTCTATTGTTCTTCCTAAAACTTCTGCCCACCATACTGTTTGTCACATCTATTGCATATTTAAACTTGAGGAAGGAAAGGATTTTATCAGTTCACTTAATATCCAGTAAAACTATATTTATTGGATGGAGTTCTTCTATCATATTATCTAGCTGTCTGGATAACATAGCTGTTATTTGGTTGAAGCAGCAATCTATTAGCTATGGCAAGAATTTAAAAATCACAAGGTATACAGTGCCATGATGACCTAAAAGGAACTATTTTTTTTTCTCAGTAGGGAAAATGGATGTGGTAGGCACAGATGTTGTCATGATGAAGTTTCTAGTAATTTGAAATGTCCCAAAGTAAAAATGTGCTGAAAGGTTAGATTACTAACACCCTAATCTTATAAGTATTCAAAACAAAGCAATCACCTGGCAACAACATGAAGAGGACTCTAGACTAGAGTGTAGACAGGATTCTCCAATTCTGAATTGATGAGTAGTTCATTACTAAATATTTTCCTCCTGTAAGGTACTGAAAGTTTCAATCCACTCAAAGAAGCAAATCAACTGAAATTTCCCTTTTGGCAAAATATCGAATGTTCATCAAGAACAAAGACTCGAGAGTCAAGAAAAGTTTAGTACAAGTTCTCATTTCTTCCCTTGCTGGCTATGTGACTTCAGGCAAGTTAATTCAGCTCTTCAGGATTCAAATTCTACATGGACAACATGGGGATTATCATGTTGCTACTAGATATTCTCTTAGCACATAGTCTGGAATATGGTTAAAAAGTTAATAAAGATTTCAAGATCCAGACAGAAAATCAGGAACCACTCACATACGTCAACCAGAAGGAATTTAATGTTCAGAATTGGTTAATGAAGGTGCTGAAAGAGCTGAAAGAACAAAAGGGGGAAGGAGAATTCTGAAGTTATTAATAAAAAGAAAAAGAAGTGCTGACTCTCCAGCGCCCGAACCCAGGTATTTACACCTGTTGCTGAAGGGTCTGCTCCTGTCAGTTCTGCATTCATTAAAGAGATGCTGCTTCCAGGAAGGCTGAAACCCTTAATGAGATTTTTGTCTTTTCATCCTACCTTCAGTGTTGCCACAGCAACCTCCAGCAACTGTCAGCAATTGCAACAAGTACCTGAGTCAGGAATAAGGAGCTTATCTTGCCTCCAGTCTCCTGATCAGTGCAGTCCTACTTACAGACACTAACAGAGACTCCATTGGCAAAAGAATCTGGGAAATGTAAATTGTCTAACCCTAGCCCACACAGTCCAGAGCAGACCATAACAAAAGTAAGAACGCAGCTGAGAACAAAACAAATGGCTGGCATAAGCATTTGGTTGTCCTTATCATGGCTACTGATACTAAACTTAGCCAGTGTCACCAATGATTTTTGCAAATCCTAAAGTCACTTCTAGGTCCTCATTGCATTGATCCATTCGGCAGCACGAGACAGCTGTTCTCAGTCAACTTTGCTTAGTCTTCCTCATCTTTCTGACCTCTTAATGATAGAGAAACCCAAGCTACTATTGTCCTCACCTGGACGATTACAAAAGTGTTCGAATAGCTTCTTAATTGGTCCCACTGTTTCCACACTTGCTCTGTACAACTTATTCTTTTCATAGTAGCTAGAATAATAACTTCTAAAACAGAAGTCAGATGATGTCATTCTTCTATTTCAAGACCCTCAATGGCTCCCATTGCATTTGGAATAAATCCCATGTCTTTTTCATGGTTTCCAGAGCCCTGTGGGACCTGATCCTCTTAGTCCCTGTCCAAATGACCACTCTGCTTCTGTTCCACTGACCTACCATTCCTCATATGTACAAAGGCTCTCCTTCTTGGGGCCTTTGTCCTTGCTCTGCTTAGGACTCCCATACCCCAATATTCATGGGGCTTCTTCCTCATTTCCTCCAGGTTTTTCTGCAAATGTTACCTCATTATGGACGTCTTTACTGGACACCCCATCTAGAACATCGCCTGCTTCTCTCTCTCCATGGTTCTCCATTCTCTTATCTCTTGTTTTGCTTTATTTTTCTTTTTAGCAATTATGTTCACCAGACATGATGTGTGTGTGTGTGTGTGTGTGTGTGTGTGTGTGTGTGTATCTTTACTAGAATGCAACTCCATGAAATCAGAGTCTTTATTTGATTTACAGATATGTGTCTAGGAACATTAAGTATTCAATACTCATTTGTTTTATAATTGTGGCTGAGAGTTTAGTAATATACCATGGACACTATCTGATTTGCTTTTCTGGAGGCAATGTCTTTCTGGAAGTAGTGGCAAACCCAGTTCCCCCCCTGTTCTAATGCCATAGGTTGTCTGAGCATTATTATTATGTTATTATAATTATGTTTATTATATTTGTATATCTGTTATTATTATGGTTACAAACTGTAATCCCTTTTAAATGAGAAATCATGATTTACTTCTGGAAGTATTGACAATTTATTCATTCATTGCAGTACTGGATATTGAATCCAGGGGTGCTCTACCACTGAACTACATACCCAGTACTTTCGTAATTTTATCTTGAGACAGGGTCTCACTAAGTTGGCCAGGGTGACCTCAAATTTAGGATCTTGCTGTCTCAGCCTCCAAAGTTGCTGAGATTATAGGAATCACCACTATGCTGGCTTGTGTTGGTTACTTAAACAAACATATTATTACAATTAAAAGAGAAGTATAGGCCAATAATTACAAAATTTCAAATTTTATAGAAGATAAAATGTCTTATATTCTATACTGATCAAAAAGTAAGACTTCTTTATTACTAGTGGAACTTCAGTTTCAGTAAATTCTCTTCTTGAAAATAAAAAATAAAATGATAGCCTGCAAATAATCAATTCATTATGAAACAATAGCTCAGTGTTATTTTTCAAATCCATCTTTAGCTCTTCTTTCCTTCAGAAACTTTAAAGACTACTCTAGCTCAGTGTGAGGCATTAACTTCTCTAAATCTGTATTTTTAAAGCTAAGTTTTCATAAAATAAATGTCATTGCATTGAATTTATTAATTTTCCAAAAATCAGAAGACTCCTCTTCCTAGATAAACTCTAGGATTTTTTTATTGCCTTTTTTAAAATTTTAAGTCAAAGATACTACTTACACTATTTTATCTATATTATTAAATCACAGAACCTCAGTGCCTTCTACATAACTGATGCTTAATAAAGAACAGTAATGATGATAATTAATAGCTGTCATATTGACACTGTTTAAAAAGCTATGTTTATTAATTATCCATGACAATATTATGAAGAAGTTACTATTAATAATCTCATTTTAAAAATAAAGAAATTGGGCTGGAGAAGTTAAGCGAAAGTTTCACAGAGACAAAGGTGCGCACTGCATATTCATCTAGCTTGCTGATTGATCTCCAGGATATTGGAGGTACCTTGGATGATGTTGATTTGTCAGAAGAGAATGTTCCTTGTCCCCTCTCTTGATAGACAGTCCTACACTCTTCACAGTAATTGTGAGACTAAGCCTTTTCAGATATCACTAAGAATAACTTGGATTACCTCCAGCTGATATCCTAACTTTATTTAGGTAGTAGAGTCAATGTTGACATTTTCCCCAAAAAACACACATTTTATAATATTTCCCAGTTATTTCTAGAGTTTTTTTTTTTTGTTGTTGTTGTTGTTGTTAAGAGTGGGCGTATGGCTCCCATTAGCTGAACACATTATAACAGTACACTCTTAAATAAAATTCTTATTCTTGTTATTTATACCAATCACGAAAAGATACTGTGGTATCTAATATTCTGCTGGATACATTTCTAAAACAACAACAACAAAATTATGTTCCCAAAATCAAGAGCTAAATATAATTATTCTACGAGTAATTAGTACTTTGAACTTCTCTTTAGGTACATTGCCATCTTTTGAAATAGACTAAAGTGGCTCATTGATTAAGTCACAACTTGTGGCTTTTCCTAAAGAACAGGGTATAGTTCACCAGGAATGCACAATGCCCAGTGGCTTTTAAGAGATGTACATAGACTACAAAGCTCCAAGGTTTTTTAAAAACTAAAGATAGGGGCTCGGGTTGTGGCTCAGTGGTAGAGCCCTTGCCTAGCAAGCGTGAGGCACCGGGTTCAATCCTCAGCACCACATTAAAAAAAAAAAAAAAAAAAAAAAAAAAAAAAACCTAAATAAAATTAAAGTATTGTGTCCATCTACAGCTAAAAAAAATTTAAAAAAATATATAAAGGGAAAAATCTATTGAGGTATTTGAGATGGTTCCCAGAGAGAAAATACACTGAAAAATTGGCAAAAATGATTATTTTCTTCCCTTTGCTTAATTATTTTCTCTGTAAAATGAAGACATTTGGCAAAGCAATCTTTGTTTCCTTCTTGTTTTCTTGCTCTATGATTTTATAGTATTCCAGTACAATATTGCAAAAGTAAAATGAAAAGACATTTCTTGTTTCAACTATCTATAAAGGTATCAAAAGGGAGGAGTGAAAATCTTACAGAAATGATATAAGCCTATTCCAGCACTTTAAATTCTAATGGCCTCTGTATTCATACAGTATTGAACAATCACAACTAGAAGGTGGTTTTAAAAAAATTAAGCAAAGCTCTCATTCAACCGGTGATTATTTCAAAAATAAAGTCCTTTGACGAAATTTTTAAAAATATTAAAAATGGGTTGCCCACACTGTCGATTTAAATTATCTCGATTAATTATGTTGAAAGGCAAACTTTCACATTTTCTGTTTATTTATTTATTTTTGATTCTTATTACTCTGGACTTTGGGATTTTTTTTTTTTTACAGTAATGAAGAAGATAGGATAGTATGGAATAAAATACTTTCTTTATTTTCCTGATGCCTTTCTCCCAAGAATTTCTGACTTCAGCAACTTTTCAACAAACACTTATTTATTGTCTGCTGTGGGTCAGATCCTGAGCTGAGCTGAGCAGATGATTCCCAGTTTTATATACTCGAGGCTTCAACTCTGATCTTTTTTTCAATTCCAGAACCAACCTTATAGCGGCTTGTTGGGTATCTTCACTTGATTGTGCTGCTTTTATCTAAAACTCTACATACCCTCAATTGAACTCTTTCTGATTCTTCTTCTAAAATATGGTCTGAAGTGTTTGTGTACTATTGTAGTCATTTTATTCATTAGCACATTGCTTTAGCTCCTCTAACATGGCACTTGGCTAGGTGCTGGGGATAGGGTAGAGAACAAAAGTGCAAGATTCCTGCTGCCATTTTATCTACTGACCAGTAATAAATTGCTGAATGTAAAAATAAAATAAAATTTTAAAAAATGCAAGAAATATCTCCAATGTGGACATAACCAGCAGAAGCCAGTTCAGTGTTGGTAGGGGATGTGTCCCTGAGACCTGAAAACTTACAATGCCTTCCCAGTCCCTGAGTCACTTCAAGTAGTAACTGTGGAGTCATGTAAGAATGACTCTTCCATTCATTCATTTATTCATACATTTATTGAGTACTCACTTGATAATAAGCACTGTTAACGTGCTTGAGAGGCAAAAATGAATAAAACATGTTTTCTGCTCTCCATGGACATTAGAGCTAGTGAGGAGAATAATCAATAATCAAATATATTCAATAAGTGTCAAGGTGATTTTGATAGATATCTATGTGCCTGCGATTCAGTAGTGGTGAACAGGGTGAAGGTGCTTACTAGAGTGTAAGCTCAAGGTCATAAAATATGTTTTATTATTCTTAATATACTCAACTACAGGACATGAAAATAGGAATTCCAAGGAATAGGATCAATTTATATAATATAAATAATAAAATATATAATATAACATATAATGAAAAAAATTACCAAACTACTATTTAGCCTAGAATTTAGAGTAAAAAAGACTCCTATTGGCTAGATTTTTTTCTTCATTATTCTACTCCCCCAGATATGGAAAATTTCTCTCAATTTACCCATAAGTATTTCATGTTATTCATAATTGTATATCTGCCCTTTAAAAAACCCTTTTCTTCTCTGGAGATTCCTTGTATGTTCATGTAAGTTTCCTCATGACAAGGGTTTATAGTTATACCTCTGAAGCAATGCTTAAAATTTTTTCCCAAAATATTGAACCAATCAATGTCTAATCCAGAATCTGTTTCCTGATGGGTGACCCAATATTTTCCCCAAATCTCCAAGAAGGATAAACCGGCCATGGTGGTGCATGTTTTAAAGTTGTAATCCCAGGACACATGGATTCTTTTGTGATACAAAAGCTAAAATGTTGTTTCCCATCTCAAAACAGCAATAAACAAAGACTTTAGTACCCAAATTAAAAATAAGAATCTAATGATATATAATGGATTCAGGCATGTCTATGTTTTACTCACAATACCCTAGTGAAGTTGATATTTCTATTTTACAGATGAAGAAACTGAGTCACAGAAAAGATGAATAATTTCCTCAAGTCATAGGACTTATAAATAGCAGAGTGGGCAATGGGAACCCTGATCCTTGACATAAACTCCAAAAGAAAGTTTTTTCCTGTCTCCCATACCTGATACATAGCAGAGGGCTACAAGCCTGAGTCACAGGTCCTCTTTCAGCCCTGCAAATGCTAACACTGTTTGTATCTTTCATAATTGTTTTTAATTTTGCTCCTTGTTACTAAATATAAGTGGAAATACTTTCATCTTTCCGTAGCTTTGGTACATTGGGAGAATAATAGGTTATCTTTATTTCATAAGAACTTTTCAAAGATGGAATAATGAACTCACTCTTCAATTATCTCTTCATCCACATAAGCCATCCTCTCTGTTTTGATTCTGTTTTTTGCTTTTTTAAAGCTGTCTCTTTAGTTTTGAGAAAGGTTAATTAATTTGTGTTGAAACAAAGGATGTTTACCTCAATCTTGTGTTGGAAAAAAAAGCCTTGTATAATTTTTAATAATGTGTTCATATATGAAAAAAAATTTGTTATGTAGTTCACTGGAAAATTCTTACTGAAAATATTCATATTTTATTTGTTTGTGGCTTGATTATTATAATAACCTAGAAACTGGGTAGGTTTATGTATAAATACGAACATGCACTGATATGTTTTATTTAATCCATGTTATTTTGTATAATCATCCACACAAATATATTCAGAATGCACTTGGTCTCTCTGATGTATTTTATCTTGTAGAATAGCAATGCAGTATAGAATGCAGTGGTCATTTTTTAAAATCTATTTTTAGAAATTCAAACATCTGGTTTATTATATTCACAGTAGACTATATAAATTTGATGGTCAAATAAGGTGAAACGAAAACCTTTTGAGAAATTTTAACAGTTACACAGGAAGAATACTTTTAATGAGGCTTGTGATCAAACAATTTTCTTCATAGTGTGAAAGTTTATAGGCCGTTAATTACTCTGACTCTGCAAAATCTTGATTTTTTTTTTTCAAGAATATAGCAAGTTGAGCAAAGGTCTATGAAAATTGACAGCTACTCACCCTGCTCACTCCTTGGGACCTAAGAACTAAGTTGTCTATGAACATAACTGTGTTGGGGGGAGACATCCTTTGCATAATGGAACCTCAAACACAGTGTACAAGTTACTCTTTCTTTTTCTCTTCCTGAACTTGAGTTTGCAAGTTTGGATTCTGAGTCACATTACTAATGATTTCCCTACAATGACAATGAAAGTGTCTTTCTAAAAGAAGGAAGAAGATACCACACTGGAAGCAATGATAGAGAAAAAGCCATAGTTTGAGAATGCTAAGAAGGAAAAGCAGAAACCTAATTGTAAGGCCTGCTGCCACAAGCATGCACAGAAACTAACTCAGGTCTGAGGTCCTCTGGAATAAATCTTTGGTGATAACAACACAGTCCTCGACAGGGATACTTTTATATTTATTTTATTCTCCATTATTGCCAGAGGCCTCAAATCCCACATAGTCAAAATCTCCATTCACTGCTGCCTGCTGGGCGTTTAACAAGGGCTCTTGTAACAGGACCCAGAACAAGTATGAACAAGAATAAAAAGTGCAGGGGCCAGCCAGGCACCACAGGCTGTGAGGTAGCCAGGTGGAGGCATTGGACAGAAACAGAGAAAGCAGACAATGACCCTCACTGCCTCAAGGCATGGCTTCAAAAGGTGTCAACACCAATTAAATTGTAAAAGCTCTGTCAGCTTCTGAAAAGTCATCCAGACAGGGACAAGACAGTACATAATCAAAGGACTGGGACGTGATTCTGTATGGTCCACGCTAGGCCTGGGACACACATGCACGCCTGGACATTTGTGATCCATATGTGAGCCTTCAAGATTAGGCTGTCCTTAAAGATGTAAATACTCTTCTGCTGGGAGCCCACTTGGTTTACCGCTGGCAGGTCTCACAAACCTTTATTAGCAGGTACCTAATGGTGGTCCCATAGGTGAATTGCCTGAAAATACAGCTGTAAGTAAAAAGGTACCATTGATTATGCCCATCGATAAACTAAAGGATAATTGCCTAAACTCTTAGCTTGAGCTGACAGTGACAGATAGACCATCTGTAACAAACAATATCATGGGAGTTTTGTTGACAAAAGACTCCGTGGAATCTATTCTTTTTGGCAATACGACAATGAATTTGCAGGGCATTTGATTCAGTTACATTAGGAAGGAGATAATTCTGTAATTTTTATTTGGCCTTGGAGAATGTTAATGTGGCTTTAAAGAAAGGTAGCTTAATCTTAATTCATGAGATAATCTCTCTCCCTCTCTCTCTCTCTCTTTTTTTTCTCCTTTTTTTGCCTTCGGGTAACTATGATAGGTATGACCAATTTATTGGATGGTTTTCAAAGTGACAGCAGAGTTGGGGAGGAGAAGAAATGCATTATATAGCTAGGGGGAAAAATGATAGGAAGAACTGTCAAAGTATTTCTCACATATTTTATAGCTAAGTAATTTTCTTGGTCTACAGAACTTTTTCACTCACCAGATCAAGTAAAATGCCTGGGGTTTGAGGTAGATGGATTCATGCTGAAAACAGACTTTAATGGCATTAAAGTTTCAAGCATGGTCATTTAAAAAAAAAATCACTTGAAAAGATTATTCTTACTATGGGGTTTTTCGTTCTCTCTCTCTTTTTTGAGGAGGTTGACTACTTATTAAAAGAATTTAGAATGCAATTGTCTTTTTAAAAATTAAACTATTTGAATGCTCTTAATGTATTTTGTTGAAGGAAAGATTAATGAGATATAAAATAACATACCATATTGTGTATCAGGTTAAAACTATAATTTTTTAGGTTGTCTTGTTATATAATTTCTTTTAAAAATATAATACTTCCTTAGAAAATAACTTCACTATTCACATGAAGCTAGAAAATTGGGGCCCATATTTCTTCCAGTTTTAGTATTCATCCTGGGTTAGTCAAGATGGGCTAAGTTATGTTACAGTAACAAAGAAAGAAATAGCAGTGACTCAGGGCAGGTGTGATTTCTCATTTTTATCATTCCTGTATGGGTCTTGGGACTCTATGCAGCAGTGGCTCCTCCACTTGGTTACTTAGCATGGCACCTGTTTATTAATATAAGTTTCCAAAATTGTCACGGTAGGTAATAGGAGTTAGAAGGTCAGGTACTTACAATTAAACACTTCTACTCAGAACTTACACTTATCATTTCTCCTTTAATTTCTGGAGGGGAATACAATTATCTTAGGAACCTGGAAGGAGAAGGCATTGATATTGATAAATAGTTATACAGTTTGCTAGAGGTCTCTTCTGATTACTGTTTTTTTCCTTCCTTCTTTCTCAATCCTACCTTCAACCCCTCTGAAAAAGAGATAATCCAAGAATCTCTTCCACACTCCTCATCCAGAACAAAGTCTAGGATTTTGGCATGGTGCCTAGAAGTCAGATATGAAAGTAGCTCCTCTTGGTATGGAAACATGTAAATGTAAAGCAAGTTATTATTTCTCCTTACAATCAACGTATTGCGAAGGAATAAGCATGACAATGAAACTCGCAGTCACAGAGGAGAGGTGGTTTAGACAAGCTGCTGGGCCAGGGTTCAGAGAACCCCTGATGGTGGGGTGAGAATCACTTCTCTTCCCTAGGAGGAGAATCCCAGCCTACCATTCTTGGTGATGCCTTGCTCCACTGTCCAGAAGGCTCAATTCATCCCTATGCTCCTTTGTAACATCTGTAATAGACATTAGGTGGAAGTCTTTCTTGAAAAATAAGCCGTTTTCTGAGTCCATTTCATGACTGAGAGAGGTTAGGTAACCAAAGTGTTTTTCCTTTTTATCAGACCTTGCCAATTGCTCCCAAAATCGTTAGCAGACACTCTAATTTTACTATACAAAGGACTCACAATTTCAGTAGCTTACAGCAAAAAGATTTATTTCTCTCTCATGCAAAGCCCACTATGCTCTTAGAAAACATTCAGGTCTGCTGAATTGTCTTCACTTGAGGGTCCAGTGCTATCCCCCCTAGCAACTAGGTTTTCAATAGCTATCGCAGAGAAAAGTGGGTGCCAATAATTAATTTTTTTTTCTATAATCTCCCACTATATCTAGCTTCTAGGAAGTGGGGTTGTATATTTTTCTTACATACCCAGCAGGACTGGAAAACTAGTTATTGGTGAACAGAGGTCATGTCTACTAAATATCCTGACTCTGTGACCTGAGGAACAGGAACACTGGTTCAGGTAGTAGTTCCTTAGCAGCAACTACTAGAAGCATGTTATTTCTGCTTTCTAAAAACCACTATTTTAATACTAGCTGACAAATTTTGAATGCTTATTAACTCAAAAGTACTTAAGGGATTTAAAATAACTTTTGGGGAGTAGCTTACATCTTCTACTTACCTAGACTCCAAGTGACTATCAAAATGGGTTCTATAATATGTTACTTATTTAAAATTTTTGAATTAATGCTGTCTGCTATTATATAAGAACACTATACTTTCTGTCTTAATATTATTCAGGAATCAACACCAATATTGACTGAGTTAAATGGTGACCCCCCCCCCCCACCAGAGATAAGGCCTTATCTTGGATGCTATGAATGTGACTTTACTTCAAAAAAGAGTCTTTGCAGATGTAATTAAATTAAGAATCTGGAGATGAAGTGGTCATTGGGGATGAGAGTGAGTTCTAAATTCAATGATCTATATCCTTATAAGAAGAGTAAGGAGAAGACACAGAGAAGGCCATGTGATGTAGGAAAGAGAGACAGGAAGGAGCAGACATATCAAATGCAGAGAGCCAGCAGTAGCTGGAGGACATAAGAGAATTTCCCCAAAAGCCTTCAGAGGGAGCGCAGGCTCCCAACGCCTTCATGTTGGACTTCTCGCTTTCAGAATTATGAGAGAATAAATTTATGTGGTTTTAAGCCACTGGGTTTGTGAAAATTTGTTACTGCGGCCTCAGGAAACTAATACAGTATTAATCTAAGCTTTAGGATTTTTAGAATAAAAGATGCAAAGAATACATATTATTGAATATTATATTTGCTGAAATAAAAAAAAAAGTGGAGTTAGACATTATCATGAGAAAGTCAAGTAACTTAGTATAGAGTCCTAGTTTTAAATTTAGATAATCTGAGTTTCAGTTTTAACATTTGGAAGTGTTAAACCTTTTAAACATTTAAAATAAATCAGTTTCTTCCTCTTTATAAAAGGGGAAATTTTTTTTTAATAATCCCAGCCTTTCCAACCTGGGGGAATCACTTTAAGAATCAAATGAGTTTATTGATGTTAGTGCCTTGAAATCAATAATTCATCAGAGAAAGAAAATTTTAATTATGGTGATGATGGACAACAAGAAACAAGAGATACAAATAAACCTTGGGCCACCTATTATAATTTCTAACCTTTTTTCCATTTAAAATGGAAGCTCTTTAATTTGCAGCAAAAAGATAAAATTGATTGTAAGCATTGGGCAAACAAAAACCTTGCCACATTTTGAGAAAAGACCATTGACTTTAAACCTCTAATTTCTACTTTTTATTGTAGAATATATTTGAAAAGTAGAAAAGCACTGGGAAAAAAATCAGCTTCCTTTTCATGTATTCAAGGAAAATGCAAGCACGTTGACATAAAAAATTCTTAAAGTCTAGCTGAAAATGTCTTAAGTTTTACGTCATAGAAACCACCCCAGAAGATCTGTCATCATGCTACAACTGGTACCCAGAAAGACATGCCCTTGCTTCTAGAGCTTCCCCTTTGTAACCAATTTCAAACATACTGCAGAAAATTAACTTCTAAATTCTCATTTTGCTTCACTGACGTTGTTTATACTTTGTAGATAAGCTAGAGAGGACATCATACATCTAGAGTCAACTAAGAATAAAACTTTGCCATTCATTCAATTTTGAGGTAGCAGGGGCAATATCTTCTAGAAGGTTTTGCCCTCAGAGGGAAACTTGAAGGCCAGCAAGCGTGGAATGTAAATACTGAAGGCAGAATGTCCCCTCTGGTCAGTTGTTCCTTGTTTACTGATGTCTAGGTACTTGATCAGTCTATGTTGCTGATTAACTAGGGTGGGTGAGTCAAACCTGGACCCTTTGAGCAGATTTTAACTATCTTTATTAGAAGTGTCTTGTCCAAAGAGTGAAAATGGAATTCTGTTCTGTTTAGTCCTCTCTTGAAATAGTTCTGCATTTCTGTGTTAGAGATTTTATCTCTGTGGATTTGGTATTAAGTATATGCACCCCCTTCTCTCCTAAAAGTGCTAAGGAGGATTGTCATGCTGAATGCAGCAACCTAAATTTTACAGGAACTCCAGCTGTCTTTAAAGTGACAGAAGCAATTGGCTTATAGGGAGTTCTTTGATACTGCACATTATAAACCTTGGTAGGATTAAAAATCAATGTTACAAACTTTAGTTCAAATAATCTAGGAACAAAGGCATATTATGAATTCAGGAATTTGAGGAGACTTAAAGAGAGATCCCCACTGGAAGATACCAGGAGTGCATGACAACTGGGGCTAAGTTTTTATAGCCCTCTGATGTTGATCAGCTAGATGTCTCATTGGTAAGAACTTTACCCAAACACCTTTGCTGCTATTTCTACCATCATGTCTCACATCTCTGTGTTCAGAAACTCAATGGTAGATATTGATCTGTTATCATGCTGTTCATTTTCAATGAACATTTTCATTTTCAGGGAAGCTCTTAGCTCTTCCACTAATCTAACTAATCTACCCCATTATCTTCCCTCCTCCCCCAAACTTTTGGAACTCCAACTCCTTAATTAATAAATCCATCTATACCATCACCCTCCTCTCTAAATATTCCTTAAAAAATAACTGACTTTAATTGAAACCTGGTAATCTCCTGAACCTCTTCTTTCCTGCAAAGGAGAGGTGCCTTTTCCTCTCAGACTTTCAAGGTCAGAAGATGGGATAGGTTGGACTTGGATTTTTCAATTGCTTATTCTCCCTTCCCAGCTCTTTGGAAGCTGTGTCTACCATCTCTTCACCAACTATTATGAAGAGTTTAGTCTCTCATCCGCTGCCTTATTTTGGAGCTCTGATGTGGTCATTTTTAGGAATTTCAGTCTCTGCATTAGGGGATCTATTTAATGGATGTTCATTTTTTTTTTTTTTTTTTTGTAATCCTACCTTCAAAATGTTTTTTGGTTTGGGTATAACTCAGTGGTATAGCAGTTTTCTAGCATGCACAAGGCCCTGGGTTCATTCTCTAGCATCTCTCTCTCTCTCTCTCTCTCTCTCTCTCTCTCTGTCTCACACACACACACACACACACACACACACACACACACACACATAAAAGGAAGGAAGAAGAAAGGAAGGAAAGAAGGAAGAAAGAATCTCATGCTCTCTTCCACTTCTAACTTCCATAACCAACCTGACCAATTACTGGGCCTTGTTACCAGGGGCCATTGCTTCCCTTCCAAAACCTTTGATTTCAAGCATTCCATTCTGTGACTAACTACTCCCTTCTAGTCTGGCTCCCTCACAAAACACTTAAGTAGGTATCAAATCTATGGGACTTTTTGATGGATTCAAATATCTCCCCAAAGTCCACAGGATAAAGGTTTGGTCTTCACAGTGGCACTGTTGGCAGGTGGAAAAGTCTCCAGGAGGTGGGGCCTAGTGGGAGGTCTTCAGGTCATAGGAGCAATGTCCTCGAAGGAGATTGTGGGACCCTAGCCCTCTCCTCATTCTCTTGGCTCCCTGGCCATGAAGTGAGCAGTTTTGCTCTGCCACTCACTTCTACTCTGATGTGTTGCCTCACAGTAGGCCCCAAAGTGAAGGGGGCTACTTGATCATGGATTGGAACCTCCAAAACTGTGAACCAAAATAAAACCTTTCTTTCAATAAATTGATCACCTCCTATAATTTATTATGACAGAAAACTGACTGACACAGATTTTCTGGATACCAAACTAGGACCAAACTCAGAAATGATCTTGGATAATTAAGTATGAGATGGCCTTAATCCTGTTTCTCACAGTCTCTCCCACAAGAAGTCCACTGACCAAGTTTATGTGAGATTGACACTAGTTTGGGGGGAAAATTGTTTCTCATTTTCTGTTTTTTATTTTTTGTTTGTTATTGTTTTTCTTCTTACCTACCAGACCTCCCGAGTGGATAAAACAACAGTGCAAAATGCCCGAGGAAAAATCTGACCACATGTTCTTTATGAATCCATTCTTGTGTTCCTCCTATGTTTTACTTTACCAGATTTAAAATGACTGATATTATAATGGCAATAATATATACATAGAATCATAGATTTTTGTTGTGGTGGTTTCTCTGTAAAAAGAAATTGGAATACATACTAATATAGTAAGAAACTGTTGGAAAGTAATATTTCTTTTTCAGTGCATTAGAGTTATACATAATAGTGAGGTTCATTCTGACATAATCATACATGCATGGAGATATCATTTGTTCTACTTTAGTCTCCCATGCTTCCTCACCCCCTCTACCTCCTTCCTTCACTTATTCCCTTTTCTCTACTGTACTCATCGTCCTTCTATATATTTATAGTTTTTTTAAAATTGGTGCTTTATATGTATACATAAAGATGAATTCACTGTGATATATCATATGTGTACATGGGATAATTTGGTCAATTTTATTCCACAGTTTCTCTTTTCCTGTTCCTCCTCTTCCCCCCCACCACTTTTTCTCTTATTTTGTTGTAGCTTTCACATATGAGGGAAAACATTTGACCATTGACTTTCTCAGTCTGGTTTATCTCACTTAACATGATGTTCTCCAGTACCAACCATTTACCAGAAAATGCCATTATTTCCTTCTTCTTTATGGCTGAGTAAATCTCCATTATGTATATATACCACACTTTCTTTATCCATTCATCTATCCAGAGGCATCTGGGCTGGCTCTGTAACTTGGTTAATGCGAATTATGCTGCTCTAAATATTGATGTGCCTGCATCACTACAGTATGTTGAAGTAAGATTTCTTACAATGAGAACTAGTAAAGAATAAAATAATGAATGAATACTTATTGTTTTCATACTTAAAAACAGCAAAACTCTTGACTTTAACATTCATTTTAAGTTTAGAAAAATGAAGTTTCACATCAGTACTTGTCAAAGAACAGGACGATAGGCATTTGAGGTTCTCAGTAGAAGAAAAGTGACAGTTAAAATGGATTCATTATCATTCTGTTTCTATTTTTTCATGTTCTGGTCATTTCTCCTCTCCAAAGATATCCATTTTTATTTTACTTATCGGTGTTACATTTCAATATGCAGAGCAGTCCAGTCAAAAATCAAATTATCATAATACCGATGTATACAAAATGTTGTAACTTGGATTCTTACAAACAAAATATAAATATGATGTGTCACCTGCCAGATACTCATATCAATGTGTACACTCCATGGAGGTGGAGAGTTCAAATTTTTAGGAGTTTTTTTTCAGCTTGAAATGAATGTGAGTAAATATAAATGTAGAAAACTTTGTACAATCTAAGGTGTAACCCAAATGAAGCATCAAAATTTTATATGGCTTATAAAATTCTTAGTGACTAATAATATCATAAGCTACCAAGTTATACTTCCTTCTGTTTATCCATAAGATTAGGTCTAGGAGCATAACATCTGTCAGCTTTATATCATTTTAAGATTGGTAATCTGATTATTTTGTCTTTCATTTCTGTTGGGTGTTTACTTTCAAAGAGCTCATTCAGTTACAAATTATAATGAATCAATTCAAATACTTGTTAATATAAAAGATAACGTAACTGAAAAATACAAGGATAGATTTTGATATGGTGAGATATAGAAGCTCAGTTTCCATTATCAACTCTTCTATTCTTCTTCCATCTCCCTTGGATCACCACACCCTTCCCCTTACTAATCTCTGTGGCTTCATTCATGGTTCTGTTTGGATGGTGGCTGCAAGCAGTTTTAAAGTCCTAAGTTTATATCATTTTAAGGTTGATAAAATGATTGGACTATTCTGTTACTTTTCCTAATAGTTAATAGGAGTTTTAGGATTAATTCTGATTCATAGGACCTTGTCCATATGCTTAATCATAAATCAACCAACGTGGACAAAAGATAAAACATTCTCATGAGAACTAATTAATGCTTGAGCTAGAGGCCTGGATTCAAATTCTCCTTGAATTACATGGAAGACAAAAAAAATTTCAAACAAAAGCTGGAATACAATTATTAAAAAGGAGAGGTTTGACAAAGAGAACAATGTTGTATATATGGAACTCATCAGTATGCAACACCAAAATTGTTAATTTTATACCTGTGCACCCTTATACATCTTGAGAATGTTTGATTCATTGGTCCTACTTTCCTGGGTTCTATATACATGTGAAAACTTCACAATTGCTTAGTACAAGTGTTCCAATCCAATAGTTCTCAATTTTTGTTTTCAAAAGTTCAGTTTCCTATCAAGTAGAAAGATTTTAAGAAGAAGAAGATAGAGAACAGACTGTGCAAATACCCAGTTAGGGCTTTATTGCATATGAGAAATAGTGGTGTTTGTTGATTGGGTCAAAGTTAAAACAGAGTATTTCTTGAGAAACTTTGAACACCTAATCATTGACTTCTTTTTCTTCCCCACTCTCAAATCCTTGAGAATTTTGTGTAGACAGCATTTCTCCACAAACACCTAATAAAAAGGGGAATAGGAAGCAGAGGTAGGGAATTTTAAATAGATTTCTGAGCTGCAGCCTGGTTTTTATCAAACTCACACTCTGATATTCATTAGCCTGCCTTGATGTCTTTTAGTTTTCATGAACATAAGATAGTGCTTACTTTAATGATTACAGAAAACGGGCTTGGTTTTGAAGCCAATAATAATTTTGAATCATTTAATCTGGATCTCATGTCTTCTTTGAAAACAACTAAAAGATTTGCTCAGTTCAGCCCCTGACTATTTACATGAACCCATGGGTTATGGTCACAAAGAGACCTAGAAATAACACATTGAAGTGAAAAAAATCTTTACGCACAAGAGAGCCCTCCCTTCATGTGGAAGAACAACCTTAGTTATTCTGCTTACACTGTACATTTTCAATGCATAAATGACTGATTTCACAGTCATTATTTGCCTTTACATTGAATGCAAATTTATGTGGCAAATATCCTAGGTATGGTTGATAATTAATGAGACAGAATAATAATTATTCCTTTTAAAGTATGCCTACATGTTATTACAAAATGGCTTAGTCTTGTCTGCTGGCAGATCTTATTTGTTTATATCATGAAATCAAATACTAAAACTTAGAATTTTAAAAAGAATCCCAGAACCTAGTATATAATTAAGGCATTGAATAGAGTCAGGATATGTTGGTCAAGGTCATATATTTTTAGGAGAGTTTGGGTGCTCCAACAGAGTTATATTCAAGGTATGATCAAAGTGGTAGATTAAGAAAGAGGGAGGATCCAGTTGAGGGTGTCTGAAAAATAATTTGGAGTTAGCCTGCTGGAAAAGAAGATGGGGGAGTCGGAAAGGAAGAGGGTATTCCAGGAAGAAACATCATAAACAAAAGAATTGAGCCACAAAACAGCTGGAGATGCCCTGAGAACCTCTAGCCTGGAAAGGCTACAGACTGACTGTAGGTGGGACAGGCAGCGTTGAGGAGCAGTTTAAGATAGTGCTGCAAACAGGTCAGGCCATGGGCCAGGACTCTCGGGAAGCCTCATAGTTCACACCTTAAACCATTATAGTCCCCTTATAGGGGTTAATAACGAGAGGAATGTGTTAAGTGTACATCTCTGAATGATATGGTCACATCCTCTCACTCCCTTTTGGATGCTTTCTTCTTTCAGACAAAATAAAATTTAACCCTTTAGCTCAGAGTGAATACCTTCTGTCCCTCATGATGTTCCCTAAGGCATGGGAGGGTCCCAAGTGTCTATTACTAGAATTTTGTTGTGTTGTGCCTTCTGCCTAGAATCCTGCTTTTCACCAGTCAGATCCACACCCATTTGAAAAGACAACTCAAATGCCATCTTCTCCATAAAGATTTTGTTATTTCCCACCGCTTTTTCATCTTACACCGATAAAACACATTCTTTTTCAGTCTTGCTAATAAAACACTTTTAAAAAAAAGTCTTCCTCAAGACATTTCTCATGCTCTTTCTTGAATCATGAGTAAGTATATAATAAATAACATATAACACATAGTATGTGCATATTCTGTATTATATATATGTCCATGCATTATACATAATATATGTTTTGAATCCCGTTACTAAATTGTAAGATCCCAGGTAGCAGGAATTGTCTATGCATTGTACCAGTTCTACTTGTAGCATATAGCACAGTGCTTGTACTTGGTGCTTAATTAAGAGGCAGGGCATGTTATCTCGTCCAAGAGATTATAGAGAGAAGTGCTCTGCAGACATTTTGCAGGGTTCTCATCAAGTTGGAAGAACCATTTCATGCTTTCCAGAATGACAGGTGAAATAGGTTAATTCTAAGGCAATTTTCAAGTCACTTTAGAGTAGTGGTCAGAATAAAACTGTGCCTTTTAAACCACTTTTCAAATTGCAGACACTTCAGAGATTACTTTCAAGAAAGTTCTTGCTTGGGTAAAGAATTTATTTGGTCAAATGGAATGAGGAAAACTATATAATGGATCAATGATTTTTGGTAACTGTTACACCTTTGAAAAGGTGAGGTAAATTGAATGTGCTTGTTTCTTGATAATTTGTGAAATTAGACCAACTCAAGTGTCTATACAAATTGAATATACTACACGTTGCCCACATTTTCTTGGATGCTAAAGTTTATAATATATTTTATCTTTGGAGCCTATATGTATATTTCAGTCTCTACTACTGATGCCAAAATTAAAAAAAAAATGATTTGGCAGTACCGCTCAATGGAAAATCCATTCTTGGATATGCTGGGACACAGCAGACACATGGGGCACGTGTGAGTTTAACAGACAGATTTAGTGGGCTGTTTAGCAGCAAAGAGATTAAGAAGTTAAACTCAGTAGTTTCGTAGACGCTGACGTTATTCAACTTCTGGTAAAAAGCATTGCATATGTTAAAAGTCTGGTTCGTTTTTTTAGTCATGTACAGTAATTTAGACACTTTCAGTTCAGCAGTTCTATATAATCAAAACCATATTCTTTGAATACTTGGAAAAATTATCAGAAAAAAGCAAGATCCAACGTATTCTACAGAACAAAACATTTCAATAAATTCTATGAGTTGGAATCTGAGAGACAAAGCATTGGAAATTTGGCAACATTACTTTTATTTATTTATTTTTTATTTTGAAATTAGCTCTAGATGAAATTTTCTTTTTGGGGTAATATTTATTTATTTATTTTTGCATTACCATTTTTAAAAATAGTTAACTGATTTCAGAAAATAAGTGGTTTTTGGATGGCTCTTGGAGACAAATTGTCAAAGTTTTTTATTATCTTGAGGAAATGTCACTAGCCAGCGGACAGGCTGTCAGTTATGGGAAAGTTTTCCAAACCCCACCATTTCTCAACGTCCCTTCCCTTGCTTTTCTTTCTATTGTGTTTTCTAATTAGACTTATTTCATTCTCCTACTCTTTCTGATTTAACTCGGTTTACTCTTGTGCTTTTCCTATCTGGCTTGAGTCAATTATATTTAACTATTATTATATTAGGAATTAATATAATAATATTAAAATTCTGTTGAAAACACTGAAAAGCCAAGTTATTTTGGCATTTCAAAATCTTTTCTTGTATTCGTTCTCTCTCCCTCCCTTTCTATTTCTTCAATTCCTTCTTCTTTCCTTTCTTCCATCTTTTCATGTTTTTAAGGAAATCTGGCAACAGTCTGTAGTTTGATTTCTTTAAGCTTCTAAGTGATTTACTGTACTAAGAAGGTTGTTTTGAAGTCATAAAGACACTTTTGACTTAACCCCAATAAAAGTAATACAAATGAAACATTCACTTTTAAACATTATTTATAGTATATAGTCTGTTTTAATTCCTATAGGACTTTGTGGTTGGAGAAGACATAAAAGCTTTCATTTAATGTTTGAATGCTTTTATAAAAGATTTTGTTCATTACTACCATTGATTGACAATTTGCCCTATTGCAGAAGATCTTTTATGGGGCTTATAACCTCCATTGAAAGATCTTCCTTATATTGAACTTCAGTTTGTATTCCTATGTGTCTCCTGCCCACTCATCCTACTTTTTCTCTTGCAGTCACTCAGAATAAGCAATACTTTTTGTTCTTTTAAAAATAAGTGAGGCCGGGTATGGTGGCATAGGCCTGTAATACCAGAAACCAGGGAGGCTGAGGCAGGAGGATCACAAATTCAAAGCCAGCCTCTGAAACTTAGTAAGGCACTAAGCAACTCAGTGAGAACTTGTCTCTAAATAAAATACAAAAAAGGGCTGAGAATGTGGTTCAGTGGTTAAGTGTCCCTGAGTTAAATCCTGCAGTACAAAAAAAAAAAAAAAAAAAAAAAGTGAGCACTTCAGATATTTTAAAATATCCTAGAAGTGTGCATAAAAACTGTCAAAAGTAACTACTTTTGTGAAGTAAGACAAAGGATGTTGATAAAGGAGAAAACTCTGAAAATTAAGACTAAAGACTAGAATTGCCTACACATTGATATATTACATTTATTTTTAAAGGACATTATTATGTCCTCCATTTATCATCTTTTAAAAAACATAAATACAGTTATTTTTTCAATGTTTTTCTCATATAATAATTATTTTAAAACCATATTTCTTCCTTTTTATTTTCTCTGCTCATATGGTACTCCTCTGTGAAAGGTATTTGAGTGTGGCAACCAGAATGAAACCAAAATGATTGATTTAGTTCATAGTAATTTAAATGTTATATGTGTATAAATCTCTACAGATTTACTCATATTTTAAAAATAGACAATATTTGACATATAGCCCTCGTGAGAGCATCTAGTAAAATCCAACCTTAAAAATGCACAGAATAAATTATAAAAGTTACTAAAAGTTGAACAAAAAAAAGGACTTTAGTAGGCAAAAATTCTTAATAATATAGTATTTTCTACACAGAATGAAAATATGATTGTTATTTTTATGTTTTGGGTTTTCTGCCTGTGTCTATTAAATAGAGAAAAAAAATCTAAATCTATATTATTCTCAATATAGTAGAGTTAAAAATGTTTTAAAAGACATTCTTTTTCAAATAAAGTATTTTTTTTTACTGGTTTTGTAATAAAGTCTACTTTTTTTAGCAGATGCCTGATATTTTAAAATTTTTTGATTTGACTATTTTGTTTGTTTTTCTCTTTAGTTTTGCTAACATATATAAAATGGTAGCATCTGAGATCAGAAAGACTAATATCTTTTAGCCCTTTCAAAAGATTAATGTTTTAGGATGAAATAAAGGCAAATGTAGAGTACTTACAAAGGCAATATCAGACTGTCACAGTCACAAAGGTAAAGAATCTACCACCTCAGCTCAGGTTGGCCAATCACCCTCTTCACAAGGCAGTGACATGGAAGTAAGCAAGGTCTTGGAACTCACACAAGGGTGTTTTATGGCAGGTTGTTGTAAGACAGGACTTTTGTGTTAATTGTTGACTCTGTGAGTCAATTCTGAGTCAGCTCCTGACAAATCTACATGGAATCTAATGAGAAGGCCCCATGGAATGAAATTACCCAAGGAGAGGAAGTTTGTTGATAAAGGAATTCTGAACTTTGAGTTTCAGGTCCAGTTCTAGCACTGACACTAGTTAGCTGGATGCCAGGAATCTCTCTCTCCAGTATCTTCATCTGTAAAATGAGAAGATTAAACTACATCAACAGGAAGCTTTATGTTTCTGAACTTTTGTGATTCTAGGGAATTACTGTGTAAAATCAGAAAGACTACATGTAGCAGGAAAACAAAACAAAATGTGCTATGTTGGTATATCAGCCACCCTCTGAGATCTCAACATTTCTGAAAAGGGATGATAGTCATAGTCATGAGCTGATTTCTTCTCTCTCTAATAGTGTGAAAGTTATGAAGAAGACATAAAACAATTAGAGATCAGCTATACAAACTGTTCAGAACACCAGACCACTGCTGCCTCATATTCACTAATTAAGTATAGTCTATTATAAAATAGCTCATGCTTGCAAAATTTCTCATTCAGTGTCTACAGAAAAAATGTAGGCAGAAGAGTTAAAAAGGATTTGTCTGTAAATATTCAGGATTGGAAATGGATTAAAAACAGTTCTCAATGTTCAATAAGTCAATCTGTTTGTTAAAAAAAAAAATTGGAAATTGCCAAGGAAGTCAATGTTCAAAATCCATTCAGTATTATGGAACATCGATTCTTAATGGGTTTGTTTTAAAATATGCAGTATTTTCTGTTCAATTAAGCATTTGTACTGATTTGGTTTCACCATTGGGAAGAAAAGTTGTAAATATCAAAGAAGGTGAGATGGAACCAACTGGTACCTCCCTTCACTATGGTTGAAACATAGTGAACTTCCAAATAAAATGTTTTAGAATAGAACTGTTCATACTATAAAATGAGATGGTCCTTACCCTGTTTGCAGAATTCTACTGGATGCAAAAAATTTTTTGAAGAACTAAAAATAGTTTCAGATTTTGGTACAGAATTGTTCTTTTTATCTTTGCATTAAAGTTAAAAGCCATTAGCAAGCTAAATTTACTTGATTTCTGAAATATGAGAGAATATATTTTATGAAAATTTCTTGTGCAAATCTTGAAAATTGAAGAATTATGCTTATTAAGAAAGAACATTAAAATAAATAGCACATTAAATGAGTGACCCAATTTATAATGACCATGGTTGCATATTGTTGGGGACATTTGCTTGTGATTAAACTTTGTTCTTTCATTCAACCTCTATCTGAGAAGACAAATCTTAATTTTTGGAACATGAACCAAGTTAAAGTAAGATCATAAATAATACAACTGATTTTTATCATTCTCTGTTATCGTGAATTCTTCCCATAATAGAAATTATTCTGAAGTAACAATTGAAGAACTCTGTGTGACTTGGTTTGTATCCTTCCCCACCCTCATGGTTGAAATAAGACTGGTAAATTCGTGGGATTAGGCATTCCCACAAGACTGTAAGAGCTTCCTGGCTTTATGCTGGCCAGAAATAACACCAGGGAATGTTTTTATAATAATTCTACTTTTGGGTAAAAACAGGAAAGGGAGAGGCATGTTAAAATTAAATTTTTAATAAGATGAAGAGAACCAAAAAAAAAAAAAATGAGAAGTTTCCTTTCAGTTTTGGGAAAATACAAATTGACTTTGATCATTCTTGTTATGGACTTACCTGTTTTTGAATGGAAACATTATCCTGATATGATCTTAAGATGTTATAAAATTGCTGTTCATTTTTTTCCTGAAACTATGCTACCAGGCTAAGGTGACAATATTTAATGCACATCTCTGGCCTACTTATAATATTCACTTTGTTGGAAAGATGCACTCTGCCAACTGACATCAATTCCAAGATCAGATTCAATATTTTTGCATCATGTGGATTTTCCAATATTCTCAATTTTTAATTTTGTTATATTTCTCATCAGTCACAATCAACAGTTATCAAATATGCATTACTCATTGATCACTGCATTTACTATTTCAACATTCTGATTCTAGTGCATTCTAAATGACAGAAAAAGAAAACACTGTTAGTAAATACTACATTATTTCTTAAATTTCGAAGGGGAGAATCTAAATGAATCCTCAGGAGCAGATGACATTTTGCTTTTTTATGCTTTCCTTTTGGGTATCTGTTATCAGACAATAAACATTTTTTCCTGTATCTGACCATCATGGTATTTCCCTCTTTTCCTTTTGAAAAAACATCAGCTTTCTTCTGACACTACTGTTATCCTTTCTAACATGGCAATCTTGGGCTAATGGCATAAATCAGTAAATGCTTTTTCTTTAAGGCTTTTCTAATTTGTAATTAGAAAGAAAAGCTAGATTCTTGCTGATTACCTACAGGAGTGTGACTCTCCATGGTTACCTGTCACTCAAAGAGCTCCAGCACTGAGGAATGCTAATTAGCCCTGCTAAAGCACCATAATTGAACTGGAGAGAGGATCGCTGAAAGTGCAGGTCTGCCTTCATTCACAACAGCCATGCCATCTGAATGGATGGAGCCATCCTGACAATGTAAAGAAATAAAGGGAGATGGGGAAGAAAAAGAAAAACAATGATATTCCATCTGCCATTTTTTACTCTCAGTTTTAAAATGATTATCAAAGATGTAACCTGGATACCATATAAATACAAAAAAAAAATGTTTTCTTTAGCCATAAGAGAATGCGCCATAGCACCTGTTTGACAATGATCTCCATGGTGGCGAATGCATTGAACTGTATAAAAATGAATCATCTGAAACAAATGGATGTACTGGGACATCAATGCAGATAATCATAGTGATGATAATGCATGCATGTTTTTATAGAAAACAGTATTTTCATTTATTTATTTATTCATTCATTCATTTATATAATTGATCTTGCAGAAATGCTTGGTAAAAGAAAGTTTGGGGCATTATAATGTCCCTGAAACATATGCATATTAAAATTTAGACAACTTAAATGCGAATATAAGGTTTAGTTGAGAAAATCTTGGGCCGTCCCTTACAGTACAAAAGAAAAGATGATTGTGTTCCAAACAGGTTTCATCTTTTCAGCTCAATTCTAGTTATTAACATGGGAAATAAGCTGCAGACAAAATAGGACAGTGTAATGTTTCATATCAGCATAGAATCATGTTTTGGAACTGTAGAGACTGTAATTCTGTCTACCCTGGGGGAAGAGGATGAGGCAGGAAGATTGCAAGTTCCAGGCCAGCCTGAACTTGGTGAGACCCTGTTTCTCGGGATGTAACTTACTAGTAAAGTACTTCTGTGTTCAATTGCCAGTACCACAAAAGAAAAAGAAAATTAAATTTAATTGATTTTGAGAAAGAAGCAATTTGAAAATCAATCAGCCCTCAAAACCAAAAAGAAGAAACCAAGAGAACTCTGTTCTGCAACATGTTCAGACAGCATTTATATAGATAGGAAAGAGAAGTGAGGGCCACAGGCTGCTTTTTGAGTTATAGCTCCAAGTTTGCCTTCTTTGAACATGATCTGATTGGTTGGCTGCCTGTGTGAAGTGTACTGCTATGATTGGCTCAAACCCAGCTAGCTATCACAAAAGCTACACTCCTTACTTTAGACTTGCAGGTATTTTATGTACTAAGTTATTTTGCAGTTAATTATGTTGGGATTCAAAGCACAGAAGTAGCCTCAGGCCATATTTAGTTTAACACTAGAGCTAGGTTACATAGCCTTGGAAATTAAGACTTAGAAAATCTGACAACTAGCCCCAAACTAAAGGATGGGTAAAGCTCATAGTAGAATCCAAGTCCCTGACCCCAAGTTTATCATTTGGGGTATAGAATACTATGGCAATAGATAAAATGTAATTTGATTCTAAGATGAGGGATTGAGCAGTACAAGAGTCACAAAATCAGAGGGCTTTGTTTTGTCCTTTGCTATAATGCAGTATTTGCAATACTTTAAGCAGTGATTGATGCCCCCTATATATGTGTTGAATTACTAAATAAACAGGCACATTTTTATACAATTGGAATGTTTCAAATTACTTTCAAAATTGAAAATACTGAGCCACTCAGGAAGGTAATCCTTACTCTTCTTCTAAATCATCCTTCCTTCCTTTCTTTTCCCTTTTCTTGCTTTTTCATGTTAAGTGTGATTCAGTCTAGAAGTTACATTGGGTGTGGTGACTTTGACAAATGTCTTTTAAAAAATATGCAAATAAAATCCTGTCCATCTACAACTATAAAAAAAGGAAAAATAGAAAAACAGAGGGGCTGGGGTTGTAGCTCAGTGGTAGAGTACTTACCTACCAAGAGTGTGAGGCATTGGGTTTGATCATTGACACTACACATACACAAATAAATAAACAAATAAATAGATAAATAGATAAATAAATAAAAATAAAGGTTAAATTTTTTAAAAAATAAAGAATAACAGGGAACCACTGTTATCCTAGCTTCCTTAGCCATGTGTTATAGTCAACTGCTTCCTCCTTCAGAGAAATTACAACATGCTTAAAAAATGTAGATTGAAAGCCTTATAATATGAGAACAAAGAACCAACACCAAAAAATATGGTCCCAGTAAATAGCTACTCTATTTCAGGTAAACATATTATTTTATATATCTTAAAGCAAACAAATACTTTTGATATTATATGCACGCTTTACAGATGAGGAAACCAAGTTTCAAATGTGGTAAGTAATTTCCTGAAGGCCATAAAGTTAGTAAGTGAAAGACTGATCAGGGAAATCTGATCAGTTTTCCTCCCAAACCTTGTTCTTTCTACACTACTGTGTCTCATTACTGGTTCCAACTTTGATCCTCTGGTCTCCTCAACATAAATCCTCTCAAATGATAATCATTTTTTTTTTAAAGAATTCTCATGGAGCTGTGATAATTTGAATCAGACTGTGGGTGACATTACTTGTAGAGTGAGATGCATCCAACTCTTAGGGTGATCAGGGAAGACTTCTTTGAGATAGTTACTTTAGAGTTGAGACCTAAAGGAAGAAAGTGGACCATACAGGCTGCCACCTTGGGAAGAAGAATTCAAATACAAGGAACAAAGTACAAAGACCCCATGAAAGAAGTAAGATTTGTGTGTTTGAAGAACATATAAAAGGGCCAAATACTAAGAACAAATCCAACAGGGCACAGGGACAACAGAAGATGAGGTCAGAAAGACAGATCACTCAGTTTTTGTAAATGAAGGAATTAATTGTATTTCAAGTGTAGTGGCACACATGAAAGACCTAAGCAACCTCATTTTACCCTGAAACTTAACCTCTGACCTACTGCAGTCCTAAAGTCAGGAAATACCACAGAAAGCTCTGTGCAAAGCAAATGGTGATTGCCTAAGATAGTCCAAGATACTGAAATATCTGAAATTCTAGATGGCCCCCACCTAGGTGTGGTGACCAATATCTAAACCAGAAGACTTGCAGCTTGGCAGTACCCCCCTTGTGACACCCTCATGGTTTAAACCAATCATTTTAAGTGCGTCAACCCCTTGAACTGACCAATAATCCTTTCCAGATTCTTTCCCACCACTTGATATGCTAATCATGTTTTAGAGTTTTTTTATGATTTTCCTGCGGTGTGTGATGATTTGCTAAGAGATGTTATGATGTATGTGAAGTCCCTGCCTTCCCCAAAGAGTGTATAAAACTGCCGCAAACCCTGGGCTGGAGCCTCTCAGCGTCACCAGTTGCTGTGTGCAGAGAGGACCCAGTTAGCTCGCAATAAACGCCTCTTTGCTGCTTATAGGATCTTGGTCTCTGGTGGTCTTTTGGGGGCCCCAAACTAGAGCATAACACACAAACACAGAGTTTTAATCTTATTTTTTAAATCAGGGATGAGCCATTTATACTTTTAAAAGATCACTAAGAAGATAAAAAATTAGCAAGAGGAATAGCAAGGGATCCCGCTGGGAAATTCTCCCAATAGTGGTGGCCACCTCTGGAGTTTCAGAGGTGGAGAGGGTAGGAAATCACCCATTCAGGATACACATCAGAGGCCAAGCTGACCTGATTTGGGGATGCTGGGAAGTGAGTATGAGAGGAAACTGGGACTTAAGGATGTGAGATAATGGTGTCAGCCTCAAAATGGGTGGATGGTAGTGCTATGTACCAGATCATAACTGAGGAAGAAAAAATAATTGAGGACATATTAAGATAGTGCTTTTTGGATAGACAGTTCGATACACATTTTAAAAAGGAATAAAGGAAGGATAGAGATGCTGTTAGGTTTTGGTCATTCAATGAATACTTCTCTGTGACAGTTTGAAAATAGTGATATAACAATGTAGAATGTGGCAACTGTCAAACTAAAAAACAAAAAGCAGACTCATAAAAAATGGCAAAGTATATCAATACGATCATTCAAGAAAATTTATTCATGGAAAGAAAGGTTAAATGATTGGAAAATGTCCTCTCAAGGTCATTTGGGAAGGCTACAGAAGAAAAAAGAAAGAGCAAAGAAAGACTTAAAAATGTGGTAAGTGGGCCATTCACCACACCTCTTCCCACCTGGTTAGTAAGAATTCCTGTCTGTCAAATCTGCATTGTTCATGTGAATGGAATGTGGCAAAGAGACCAACCCTTTTATAATATCCTTAACTCTGTCTTTCACTCTAACATTTGGCTTTTGGTCAAATTACTTACCACAATTGTTGAAAATAATGTTCTGCAGCATCTTCTTTCAATTTGTGTGTGTGTGTGTGTGTGTGTGTGTGTTTATGTGCATAAAGGTGTTTTTATTGTCTTTCAGTAGTAGGTTCTATCATTTTTATTAGAGCAGATTGAATTTTAGCTTCTTTAATAAACATGAGTGTCAACACATATAATCTTGATTAATCACCAACAACACCAGAATTTAAAATTTGTGCTAAAATTGGTGAGAAGCTTTTTGCTGAAATTATTCATTAAAAACCTTTTTCACTTCTGGGGTTTTGCTAGAGAATTTCCTAGCCATTATTTATATTCATCTACCTTATCTAATTATTATTTTCTTCCTCTTGCCTCTAAAACTTAAATATTTAATTTCTACTCTATTCATCTTTCTTTCTTCCTTTTTTTTTTTTTTTTTTTTGGATACTTTGTTTTCATCTGTGTTCAAGTCTCCCAAATCTTTTCCTGAAATGTGTTTGAGTGAAGCATGGGATAAAGTGGAGTCCAATAGTAGACATGTTTAGGGACAAATGTCACATTAGCACTTGTATTTTCTCTGTCTGTATGATGCAGATGTTGAGGCTACAAGCTGGGTGCTGTGCGCTCAGACAATTCATGTCATTTCTTGTGAACTGAATGTGTACAGATCATCAGGTTATATATGAGTCACAAATGGTTCTAACATTCAAGATGTATACATGGTGCATCATTCCATCATTTCTGCTGTTTGTTTACATGATGAATATGTCCACCCTCCTTTCATATTCCTAACCGCCTTGAACTGTTTCTCTGATCTTCACTATCACAGAGGAAATTGGGACCCATGAAAGTAAGTGATACTCCTAAGATTAAGGAGGCTGAGAAACACAAGTGACACTAAAAAATAAGCCCAAGCCTATTGAGAGAGAGGGGTGAACACCTCTAGTTTCCGAAATTAAGAGTATTTAATGTAACCACTTATTATCTTCATGTATTCCAAATTTATTATATTTAGAATTAAAAACACATGAATAATCATAAAAATAAAGTATCTAAAAATTTACTTTCTTTTTTATGTATATATTTTTTAGTTGTAGATGGACACAATACCTTCATTTTACTTATTTATTTTTAGGTGGTGCTAAGGATCCAACCCAGTGCCTCACATGTGCTAGGCAAGTGCTGTACTACTGAGCACCAACCCCTGCCCTGACTTATACTTTTTGACATTTAAAATTGCTTTCTGTTGGCAGACATCGTGACCATCCCTTGACATCTTCCACAGTAGAAGTAAAGATTGTATTTCCAGCTTTCCTCGTAAGTAGAGTGACTGAATTCTGGACAATAAGATGTAACTAGGTGTAATGTGTGCAGTTTCTGGGTTTAAGGAGATGGGACATGTTGTTCCCTTCTTTACTTCTTTCTGATGGTAGAGATGTGACTTAGTGGTGAGTCATTTGAGACCTTATGAATGAAGCCAACTCCTTAGGAATGGCAAGGCATCATGACTGAAAAGTATTTGAGCTTCTCATGATTTTTTGGAGTACGGCTACTGTTTTAGTTAGCTTTCTGCTTCTGTGACTAAGATACGTGACCAGAACAATTCAGAGTAGGAAAAGTTTACTTTTACTCATGGTACCAGGTGACTCAGTCCATACATGGCTGATTCCATTGCTCTGAGCTCAAGGTGAGGCAGAATATCATGGAGAAACGCAGGGCAGAGGGAAACTGGTCCCTCAAAGCAGCAAGGAAGCAGGAGTGCATGAAGGGGCCATACCCTCTTGCTCTTCTGGGGCACATCCCCAATGACCCACCTTCTCCAGCCACACTCCACCTCTCTACATTTACCACCCAGTCAGTCCATTCAAACTAGGATGAGTGATTACAGCTCCTGTAATCCAATCGTTTCACCCTGAACATTACTGTATTAACATAAAAGCTTTGGGGGATACTTCATATTCAAATCATAACAGCCACAAAGAAACTCAGACCAATGTATAATATCAAACCATTCCATTAAAATGGTGTAAAATTCAGACAATTTAATTTTTGAAATTATGATTAAAAAGTATTTTTTTAAAACCCTCTAAAATGTTGAATTCAGTCTTGTGTCTTTGCATAAGTCATCCTAGCTTAAGCTATGTTGTCTGTGTTACCTATGAGAGAGGAATTTATATTTAGGTAAACAGGAAATGTTTTAGCTCTTCTTAGAGGTTAGTTTGCATTGTACACTATAGAAGTAGTAACATGTTGCTATTAAAAAGTTATTTTGGCAGCAAAAAAAATTATTTGAGGTGAAAGTACTCATCGTAAAACCCATATTTTGATATTAGGAATCAGAAGTAGTTATAAAATAATAATTTTGTTGTGCATTAGACAATGCCTTGCCTTTGGAAGATGAGAGTAGACACTTGATATGGCTGAAGAATATACCTCAGACTTTCTTGAATTTTATTTAGAGATATAATTTTATATAAAGCATATAAATTAGCAAGATAAAAAATATTAGGTAGCCTTAAAGACCCTTAATGAGAATAAATGCATGAATGAGAATGGAGAGGGATGGACAAAAACAGGAGATGCTATAGCTGCTGTGGGGCCCACTTGCTAGTTAAGCACCTCATTCCACCCATCATACCTGGAAAGTCTTGGTGCCATCAGATCCGTGTTGTAGAACAATTACAGGTTGCTTTGTGTCATCGATGTTAGAAACTGCTTGAGAATTAAAACCTTGAATCATAGATGTTTGAGGCCAAGGGTCTGCTCTGTGGCATTTTGTAGTTGGTTCTGTTTGATCCTCTGGGGAGCATTTTACGGCAGATGCCATCTAATGATGCCTTTAGTGATTAAACCAGACATACCCAGGATACTCTGAGGCAGAAACGGTTCTGTAAATGTAATAAGACACAACCATGTTAGGTTACAAGCACCAGTTGGGCCTCCTCAGTAGCAGCTGGTGAGATTTCCCTCTTGCTCACAGCTGTAAAGGTAGATAGTTAAGCCTGTAGCATTAAAGTGAAGGGTGTAGATAAATATTTTGCTTACAAATGTATACCCTCAGTGAATCTGGAAACTTACTAGTTAGCTGTAACTGCTAGTTGTCAGATATTGACCAGAAATTGATAGTGAATAAGGAACGTGGGGATCTTTAAACAATAACAAACTACAGAAGTATAACTATAGCACTGTGATATGATAATTGAAGGGCTCCAAACAGACACAGGTCAGGTCTGGTTCTGATTGGAGGGGATTGGCATAGGTCTCCTAATTAATGTAGGTATCATTAACTACGGAACAAGGTTCAAAAACATGCTAAATACTCAAAACAGATTATCTCATTGATTCTTTCTCTATTTATTTATTTTGCAGTGCTAGGAATAGAACCCAGGGACTTTTATGCTGAGAAAGTGCTCTACCATTGAGCTACTTTGCCAGCCTTTACTGAGTCATTAGAGAAACTCTATGAAGTCATTGCCATCGTTGTTTAAAAAAAGAAACTGAGATTTAGAGAGTTTTAAATATATTACCTCAAATTACATAATTAACAATTGGCAGTGCCAGAATACAAACCCAGACTTGTCTGTCTTCCAAGTTAATACCCTTAATATGAATTATCAATGTATTTATTAACAGAAATAATGACCATATACTATTTAAAAAATTGAATCAATGTGATGCATATTTTAAGACAAAGTAGCAAAATGATATTATAGCAAATATCATTTTCAAGTAAGTAGTTGCATCTATTTAATATACACTGAACTTCTTTAAATCTCCTTTACCAAAACCTTTCAGGCACATCAATGGGTTCCTGATTAGCTCTGCTGTTCCCATGGAGATATTCACTTGCTCCAGTGTTCCTTCAGCAATGGATCACCCTCTGCAGTCTCCACAGCTATGCGATGTCCTTAGGTGACTGAAGGCATCTGAAAGGGAAGAAAATGCAACTATTTGCATCTTATCTACTACTTCGGCTAATATAAATGGTCCGGAGTTAAATACATATTTGGAAATAGAAGTTGGAATTGAAATCACCCTTGGAGATCGAAATAATGTAGCTCAAATGATGTTCAAGATTTATTTGCAGGACTAAGAGATTTAGAGAAGAAAGAGAATTGGGAGAAAGAGAGCAAATGTAATCTTTTGTAGGATATTATGGTAGATATATATTAGTTTTAAAAATAGGTGGAAAGGTTTTTTGGCAATCAAAATTGTATGACAGGGCTGGGGTTGTAGCTCAGTGGTAGAGTGTTTGCCTAGCAGGTATGAGGCACTGGGTTCAATTCTCAGCACTGCACATAATTAAACAAATAAAAATTAAAGGTCCACCGACAACTAAAAAACAAATATTTAAAAAAATTCTGAGAGACTCAAATCAATAATAAGCTGTTTAAAACATAGGCAAATTGATAATATATCATATTATTGCCTCTATTTCTTACATATTCAAATTTATTTGTAAACTGGATTCTGAACTTTTTCATTTAGTAGATTTCAGTAATACATTTCATTTTTCATGGTTCAAAACATTTTAGGAACAACTTCAGAGAAAAGTCATGAAGAAAATTGAGGCAATAGGTATGACTTCAGTTGAGCTTTCCCAAATAAATCGCTTTTAAAAAGAAATCACTTATAAAATAATTGATTATATTAGATTATTAACAATATTCCCTTACTTTATGACATTTATTTTATTTTAATTTTGTGTGACACTGAAGATTGAACCCAGAGCTTTGAACATACACTCTGCCACTGAGCTACACCTTTAGCCCTATACAATTTTCACTCTTTATACATGACATTTATCTTAAGTATCGTTATGAACTTGACGATTCAGAACAACACAAGAATTTGAATACTTCCTGTGAACTAATCGGTGATTTGGGTCTGTATTTCTCTTTCATGTTGCTGTGGAGAGAATATGCTGTCCCCTCATTTTTAGGTTGTTGCTTTTCAACTGCTTCTGTGTTCTCTCTCCACAGAAGCTAATAGTGTACACTGGAGAAGTACTATAGTTCTTAAAATTTGAACATGGTCTGTGGATTTTCTAATATAAGTCTAATATAAGTAAAACAACAGAAAATAAATGTCAAAAATTAAAATCTCTAACAATAAAATCACTAAGAGAATTACATTACAAATAAGACAGCTTATCATTATATTCTTACCAGATAACATGTGTAGTAAAAATTCAGTGTCATCAGGGTACTGCTAGAGGAAGCAAAGGTTATTTTCACTTAAGTAAAGGAAGAAGATGCACAAAGGTTGGATTGTTTTCTGTAGTTTCTCATTGAATCGATAGAACAAAAACCAAATAGTAAAGATTCTGACCAAGTGCTGGAAATTCTATCCTTGCTAAGCTTGGCTGCCTCCAAAAAATGACAGTTCCACTCAGCAGTCACTCATTTTACAAGTCAAGAAAATGAGGTAGAGTGATGCTATTTATGTAGAACTACGTTCTAGCTAAAAGCAGATAAGGTAGACAGGTGACCCAGTGTTTACCTTGGCTTTCTGCAGAGCAGTTGCTAAATTCATGAAAATATATCCTCAGAACATGTAGCCTTCCCTCTGCAGAGCCCTGCTGATTACTTTATAAAATACCTTCCATGTGGGTGTAGAGGAAAATTCTCCAGCATGGCATTAAGTTGCAAACCTGGCTGAGCCAAATGCATTAGATTATGAGATGTGAGAAGGAAAAATCTATTTAGCTAATAGTTTCTGCCTATAAGAGTTTCTCTGGCATCTATAACTAATTGAATAATGTCCCCTGACTTCTTCTACTGAGACATCTGAATAACAGCTCCCCTGATTTCAAAATATTGCTTATAATTTTTCTGCCAGCATCCAGAATAATAACTGTATTTGGTTCTTGATTATGATCAGTTTTACTCATTTATTTGGGGAACACACAAACACAAACACACACACAATGTGTATGCACATACAATATTTTGTGAAAAATGTATAGAGATATATAAAAATAGATCCCCAAATGTTAATTATTGGGTTATTGAATAGAATTGATAATGTCGGTTTCAAAGAAAAAATAAATTGTACTTCTGGATCAAATGTGTGTTATAAAACTGATAAAATTTGATTTAAATATGATCCTCAATCTAAGAATTCTTTAATATTGTTAGCTTTTCATATCAAAATGTTATTCCTATCTCTTTTTTTTTGGTACAGAATTAGTCTGGAGTGGAAATGTATCCAATTATAATTATGGTAATGAACACTGAGATTGAGTTCACATTGAAAGGAAATGAAGTTAGAAAGTAGTGCCAGGTGAAAACCTAGAACTAACCTTATCTTACTAATCCTGGCAGAATCATGTCATGGACCCCACAGAGTTGAGTGGGTGCTAGTGTTATGGGCATTGCATAGGTTTCCAAGGGGAAATTCAGAGTATCTCACTTGAGTAAATATCTGTATAAGAGCATATGCAAGTAATTCATCCATTTGAATAAATTGACGGGAAGTTGTTAACTCAGCCAAAATGGTGGAATCCATTGTGTGGTCAGCAAAACCTGAAAATCTTCCAGTGTCATGTTTCAGGACATTCAGAGGATCACTGTCATTTAAGCTGCCTCATTTTTGTATGGGCATGGCAGTGGAAAGAGGTAGCAGAGAAAAAAATAGATGAAATATCTTGGGCAGAATGGGGAAAGACTTAATAGTTGATTATGAGGACCACTGGCTGTATTTTCTGGAAACTAAGGAGAAGGTGATTTCCAAAGACATTCTGGTTCTACTCTTAGTTCTTTTTGTCTGAAATTTTAATACATCTCAGCTATTCAGAACACTTAGCAATTAAACATATTTTGTTTTGTTACAACTTTGGAATAATGCTTTTGATTGTTATTTAATTTTTTAATTGAATTTTTTTATCATTGGTGATGACTTCCAGTTGTAAACTGTTCTCGTTGCTGTATTTTGCTTTAAAATCCTTATAATACCTTCCAAGTGCCTTCACAGTATAGAAGTTCAAAGTTGTAATAAAACAAGTATTTTTAAGGTTATGATTTGTGCCTTAAAATTTCAACTTGATTAAAATATACTGTGCATGTTTGGTGTATTGCTGAAAGTAGCATGTAGCACACATGTTCAAAATTAGGAAAGGAACACACAGGGTGCTTGATATTCATTAGGAAACCGATTTCATTTTTAAAAATTAAACTGAGATCCTATTCAAGTATATTAAAAGGTGCTAAAGAACAGGATTAATGTAATAGTCTTAAAGAATAGAAACATAAAAATAATTTGGGCCACTAAAAATTGAGTGTCTTTTACAGAATTAGCATTTTTTTTTTTTCTGTGTGAAACCTTTGGTAGAAATATAGCTTCTACTTTTTGTTCCATTTGGATAACTGGCATCTTAATATACATGGATTTGTGACCAATTAAATGAGAATCTCATGTGTAGGCTAAAAACAATTAATGTAAAGTGACTGTGAATTTTAAAATTTATTGCTGACTCTTTGTAGTTTCTCTATATACATTTTAAAAATAAATGGAAGGAATGGATGGGTTAATATTAAAAACCTTGAATAAAGGATCACCAAATTCTAAGGCTTGGGGTGATATGTGAAAATAGAAACTCAGTTGAAAATGCTTTCCTTAGTGGTAATTAGGAGAATGTCTCTTTCACTTTCATTATTTTTATGCAGTATTTGATAAATAAAATAGAATATACATATCTCATATTTACATATGGCAAAAATGGAAAATTTTGAGTATGTTTTCTAGAGAGATGGGCAGATAGAAAGTGTGTTCCTGGGTGTGTTGAACCAGGCATATATCTGAAATTCTAGTCATAGCTGGCTTTTGCAGTTTCCTAAATATACCATTTGCTTTTGTGGCTTCAGATGTCCTATCATGACTATCTCTTAGTTGTAGATGTTTTCTCCACTTTGCAAGCTCTCATTTCTCCTTGAAGTACAGCCCAAATATAACCTTCTTTCTTGACCCTACAGGGAGAATTAATATCTTCCTTGCGTATATTCCCACACAGAATTTTGCAAGTGCCTGATCAAATAGGATTTATCTTATATCCTACTTTTGGAGTTTGTCTGCATTTCCCATGACACTGTAAGTTTCTCAAGGTCCAAATGATAATCCTCAGACTACTACTTTGATATATTGAAGTAGAGAAAAGCAGTATCTGATTAGGATTAATAGTGAACTCGGGGAACAATTATGTATTTTTAAGAGAGACACTTCTGTAAAGGAAGTTTAGAAAGGTTACAAACAATTCATGAAGAAAGAAATATGAGAAGACAATAAATATGTTTAAAAATCATTGATCTCCCACAATCAAAGCCAATCATTACAAATAAAAATACAAATTGGAAACATTAAAAAATTATAATAGCTTGTGTGGAACAGGTGTGGGGAAGGCCCTTCTGTACTCTACTGGGGCTACAATACATCTGGAGAGCATTTTGATGACAAATATTATAATCTTATAAATATAATATCTTTTGTCCCAGAAATTCTGTATCATAAGGAAATTATGAACATTGAGTTTTAGAATAAAATAATACTGGATACACCATCAAAGGTAAAAAAAAAAGTGAGATAAGTTACATAACAAGGGAAATAATAGCAAACATTAAAATGCTAACACAGAAGAATGTTTATTAACATAAAAATAGGGAATATTGAGAAAATAGTAAAACACAGCACTTACTGATGTAAGATATGGGCATTATGATCCCATTCATAATATCTCTCCACCTATCAAGAATAATACAGAAAAATTTATCGTATAGTAAAATGCAACTATTAATTTGGAACAGCAACTTCTACATTTTTCAAAGTATCTACAATGAATATTTGTCACCGCCTGTCAATAGAAATATTTGATAAAACTAAAATAAAAATAAAAATCACTCAAGTTAATAATACAACAGGAAAGTGGACTTACAGGTCTTTGGGGCTGAGGAGATGACCACAGGGTAGGGCCCAACCAAGTGTCCAGCAGTTAGGAGAATTGGTTACATATAGAAAGATTGAGCAGGCAAGTAAATATATCAGGTTCTTCTAATGATCACTTTCAAATTTTGTATCTTTGGCAGAAATGATACTGGATTATTCTTATCACATCCTATCAGAGTTCTCAAAATGTCAGCTTGTCCCATGATAGTGATGTTGATTTTGATCACTTGATTCAAGTGATCTTTCTAGTCTTCTTCGTAATAAAGTTAAAGTCTTCTCTTTTCAATTAAAAATTTTGTTGAACTATCTTTTGACTTAAGTATCCCATTCCTAATCTTCCAATTTAATTAATTAATATTAGTGTACATTCATGGATTATTTTATTCAACAGATTATTAACTATTTGGATTGTTATCATATTTTCAAGTTCATATTAGCTTAGATTTTGCCAGTGGGAACCTCTTCAAGCTGATTTCTGTGTCTTTATGTTATGTTTCCATCATATTTTGGCTACTTCCTTACTTGCTGGCAAAACTAAATGTCTCAGGCTCATCTGTCACTTTTGTTGTGCCAATGCTGGAATCTGCCATTTCTGCAGGTAGCTATGAGAACCGCTGTGTTTAGAAACTGAGATCTGACAGCTGGCTGTGTTCATTGCTATGAGGACACTACACTGCTTTTCCCATTGCCATATCAATAGACAAAGCTACATCAGTAGACAAAGCCAGGGAATGTTAGGTATATACAAATATGCATTAATACATATATACACATTTTTACCAATAGTTCTGCCCACATATACTAAAATGAACATGAGTTCACACCAACATTCCCAATTTCAAATCAATACCAGTGTTTATTTTATTTGTTTACCTCTTCCATACTTGTAACTCCTTCTGTAACATTAGCATTATCATCATCATCAATATATTTACTCATCTCATCAAGAAACTATCTATAACTAATCTCTTATTGCTAGCCCTTAACCTTGCCTATATATCCCCCTCATCCTACTCAGATATAAAACATCTTGAATTAAGGCCTCTTCTGAATGTACCTTCACCCCCATGCCCATCAAGGACAACTTCCTCCTCTTGCTCAGCTCCTATAATCTCACTCTGGGCTACCAACGTTTCTGTACCCCTACCTCCCAACCTATGCCTAACTTTCTTGGCCCCTTGGTATTTAGATTACAGTGTATGGGGAAGAAAGGGGAAGGAAGAAAGGAAAGAAAAAAATAAGAGAAAAGAGAGAATAGGAGAGAAGAGGAAATGAAAGGAGAAAAGCAAGAAAGAAGCCTTGATATTCTTATTTTGAAATAGAAAATATTAATTTCAAGGATTTTTATCTAAGTAAAGCAAGATTCACATTTACATTGAAGAAAATAATTGCATAACTTTATAATTTTATATATTATTTATCATCATAATCTGTCCATTTATATATTGTCCATTTTTACAATATATTTATGAAAATATATGTTAAATAATTAGGCCCATGTCATTCAGACAGGTTTCATAAAATCAAAATCAATAAGCATTGTATGCATTTATTAAATGTTTATTAAATTATAATTTTAGAAAATTTTGTATATTAATTTTGAAACATTCTGTAAAATATTACTACTTTATGGAAATTTTATGTCAAGTTTTAAAAAATGTTGCTCATAGTATATTTAAAGTGATTTTTAGGTAATAAAAATTACTAAGGCATGTTAAAATGACTTGGATGCTTATCAAAGTGTATGACTGTGTAACTTAGGAAAGTTCATCTAATTATTTTATCTAATAAAATGTATTATTCGCCTAATTACATACTTAGAATTCTTTTAATATAACACATACACAATATTTTAAAAAATTATTTTAGCTGCATAGTACCATGGGTATATTTTGTGAGCTAATCAATATTGAAAGCAATATTATTCAGACTGTAAGTTTTGACATAATATTGTGGCTCTCAGTAGCATTTAATTAACAAGAATAGAATAAATTGCATGAAGAAGGCATATGCGTTGTTTCATGAAATTTTGCTTTTAAATAAATGGATATGCATGCGCCTCTTTGAATCTATCTACTGAAACACAATATAAAATATTTCTTATCAAAATAATTTCCAAAATAATTCAAAGTCACTGACTCAAATCATAATAAACAAGTTTTATAAAACATCTTACATGAATGAAACTTCCCAACAGACAAATAAAAAAATACCAAATATATAGAGAAATTTAATACATAAATGTATTGAGAGTTATAATTAAAGGTAGTCTGTTTTCTCAGTATTAATGAACTTTCACTGAGCATTGCCCAATAAGTATTTCTGGAAATGAATGCTCTTTACCTCCAGTTGCTCCTAGTGGGAACATTGTGCTTTTGCCCTTGGAGTAGTGCCCTGATGGTATTCCTTATTGCCAATGTTAGCTGCAGAATGAGCAAAAATGAATCTAGAAAAAATACAGTTATTTTTTGGTAATATTAAAAATGTTCTTGGTTTCATGGGTGCCCAAAACACTCCTCCATATTCCTAGTCCCTATTGAGTTGTCCTTACTCAGTTAAACAGAATCAGCACTCAGAAGACTTGGATTTGGTATGACTTTTGCAATTCCACTGGGTGAGACCACTCTGGGCGACATCCTCCACATGGCCTACAGTGTACAGAGGAGACATTCTTCAACATAGGTGCTGAGACTATTGTTCCACAGCTACTCTGCCACCATGGGAAACTACCAAGAAAACAAAGGAAAGTCTAGCTTCAGACATTCATATAAGCTAGATCTCAAAGACTGTCATTAGTTCAACTATTATACGAGGACAAGGGCATTCCAGATAAAGACACAGAAATACGTGAGGGAGTTATGTGTTTAGAACATACAAGTATTTTCTGTGCCTAGAGTTTGGGTATGTGGTGGTGAGAGGCAGAGGCTGAGTTGGTAAGGTAGGGGTCTAAACAAAATCAAGTAAGTTCTTTTTAATTTCAGAAGTGCTTCCTTGGCAGTTGATATATACCTCTCTTATGGTATTTATCACATGATCTCATATTTGCCTGTTTATCGATATAATCACATTGTGAAGTCATTGTGATCCTGGTTATTTCTTCCTCATTCCTCTCTCCTTCAATATCTAGTTCCCTGCCTGGTATAGAGTAGGTTCTTAACAATATATTTGGGCAGATGGACAAGGAATAAGACTTTGCTATTAACGGGGTTGATTTTAGAAGCTCTCTTGAGTTCCTTCTTCAGAAATATGGCTTCATGGATCTGCTGTTATTAGGGTGTACATTGGGAGTTGTTTATGTCTTCTCATAATAATATGTTTATTCCAGTCATCTAGACTTCCATGTGAAGTAATGCTTTAAGATTGGGTGTCTGTTAGACAGCTGGCCAGTTAAGGACGGGGTTCCCAGCCAAGGAGCAGCTCTTCCCCTGTGAGGATAACTTATTCCTCCAGGCAGAGGTGGAAACCAAGCTGACCTTGGCCTCATTAGTAGACTGCCCTAACCAACTGAGCTAACCAGCCAGACTACAAAGGAGGCAGGAAAGAAATCTAACAACATAGATGTTCACTTCACAAGGTACAAATACAGCCTGTACGCACATACACAAACTGGCTTGACTGTTTTGACTGTCAAGTTAGTCAAGAAAATATTTAAGCTAGTCAAAACGCAGTCAAGTTAGCCAAGATGCCTGTCTGATTTTTTTTTCTCTTGACTAGACTTTGAGTGCTGATTTGACTGGTTTGTGTTTGTAGAAACAGTCACATTTTTCTTGCCAAAAGAGGATGTTTTTTTTTCCACTGAAACTTAATGAAATAACTGTTACATCATATAAATTCACTTCCTTAAGAATATGTGTCAGACTATCAAATCAGTTAAGGAAAATTCTCATCTTTTTTTCTCTTTGAAATTATGGATGGGCTGGTTTTGTTCCAAATTAAGTGAATTCATAGTGCCATCTAGTGTTCAAAATAGAATTATCAGAACAACTATGGAGAAATTTAGAATCAAGCATTGGCTGTGAAAACACAGCACAGTCCATTCTATTTGAATGAGTCACTGGCTGGTTCTGGCTAGCGTTTTCTCTTTTTGGATTACTACTTGTAGTCAATTGGGTATTGAAATTTTATTATGCTTACTGTTGTGAGAAATCATTGACTAACATATAGCTTGCAAAGAATGCCCAAACATAACCAGAACATGTCCCTTTTCTTTTAAAAGTAGTAAGGATGAAATGAATACACAAATAAAAACAAACAACACAGCCCAAGATAAATGATAAAACTTGCAACCCACCCAAACACGATGATGTGAAATATAGAAATCTGAGGGCAGGTATTATTTTATGTCATATAATTCTGAATTACCTATTCTTTGAATGTGTTTGCAGCTAAGACACAAAGCAGAAAAATGTTCCCTGAAGAGAAAAAAAAACAACTCACAGATATGGAAGGATTACTTTGTTCCCACTTCAAGTAAACAAAGAAGCATGTGTTTATCAAACAGCTCTGTCTTGAGTGTCCTCCATTCTTGTATAAAATTGTACTTACATTTTTCAGAAATTTTATAAAAATTTTATGAGAGAAATAAGCACAGTCAACATACTCTGAATTTGGGACCATTTTTTGATCAAGACACAAAATATGACGTATTTATAATTTGGGGGAATAGAACAATAATAATATTTAAATTTTTCTGTTACATTAAAATGTTAAAAGAACCTATTTAGGTCATTTCATTTGCCAGCAACACTGTAGTATGATAAGCCCCATCTTACAGTGAATGGCAGAATTGGCATCCAAAATCTATCTCCTATCCTGCCCTTGTTCCTGTTCCTTAGTGCAGTTTTGAGAGCTCATATGTGAGACAGTAAGAAAAGGATCGGGTACTGGAAGTAAGTGAAAGGGGAGGAAGAATAAAGTGCACTGGACAGAGGGAGGGTTGCTTAAACCAGGCAAGCCAGGCCAACCTGAGAGCTTTATGCAGAGTTTATATGAGTCTTTATAACTCAAAAGGTCATACTTCTCTAAAGAATACAAGAATAATTATAACAATCGTTAACAATCTAACTTGAATGAAATATCCTTAAATGGAATATTAATCATCATCACATATTTTTTAAAAATCCCTAGAGAGTTGATAAACTTCAGTATGAAGACTCTTTAACATATTGAGTAGTTTCACCTGACTTACAGCTAATCTCTCGAAATCAAAATTTTTTTCCTTTTCCTCTCCATTCTGATTCATTTCAGAGCATTTTTTTTTTGTTGTTGTTTTAATAATTAGAGCTACAAAGTTGTATTTTTTAAATGCTTTGCAAAAATACTAAAATAATAAAAATTTTAAATGTGATAAAATTAAGTAGAGCTTTGTTTTATTCATTATAGACTGGCTATTGATGTACTCAATTTAAAGTCATTTTATTATTTTCATGAATGTTTTAATAGTTGTTTCTATGGACACCCTGATTGCCCATCCTAAGAGAAAATATTTTCCCATTGTAGTATTGCGTTGCTGTGGATGAAAAAAAAAAAAAAACGCTTAAATGTTAAAACATTTATGACTGAGTCTACCTGTATTATCAACTCATCACCACTTATTGGTAAGCAATCACCATGCCTGTTGGCTAAAAATGCTATGCCAGAAGTGGTAAGGCTCACACTGACAGCCGGGACTGGGCTGCTACTAGCTACTTCAGTACTCCTTGCCCTTGGCAAAGAACTTAGCCTGAGAACAATAAAACATATTGTTGTAAAACAATAAAATGTGCCCAGTTTGCCAGTTTGCATATTTCTGTGCGGTTGCCCATAATAGGGGTAGCTATGGGCAGAGCTTGCAGCTTTGCCAGCCCTGTTGGCTTTGAACAAAAGTGTTTTGTTCCAGGCTATCCTACTGGGTGGGTTCCTGTGGGTATTTTGAGGAATACCAAGGAAAGAGATATTTGCTGTTTTGCTTTGTTTTGTTTTCTATTAACAACAAGTCTTGAATTAATTTACCCCACCCCAACCCCCTCTAAACAAAGGAAGAAAGCCTTTGGGAATCATTCTGAAAGAAGCTGGCAGCCGGAAGGAGGAAAACATTTGCCACAGCAGTTAGAACATATTTGTTTGACTGGGTTTACTTTTTATCATCCAGTCTGCATTTGACTTAGCTGTTGTGTTTGGTGGCACAGAGCTATATCTGTCCACACCCAGGTGGCCCTCCATCCCAGGGTCTCGGTCCCCCAGCACAGCATAAGCATTTATAGTAAGTGCCCAGAATACCTTGGCTGAGCTGTCAGAAAAAGTGAGTGGGTGCCAAGTGAGTTGCGACCCAAAATATTAGAAGGAACTTGTGATTCAGAGTGGGCTAAAAAAACAATCATATTTGACTGCTTCTGGAAAAAAAATCAAGTTATTTTAATTTGTATTTTTCTGCTTTGCTAAAAATATCAGACTTCTGTCTTGTCTAAACTTTCACAGGGCATTACCCAAAAAATCATCATTGGCACTGAGCATTTTAAACCATCAATGTATTTATAGTCATTCTGACCTTTGTGGGTAGATTCTGGAAATCCATTCATCATTGCATCAGTTGGATTTAGCGTAGAGCCATGCAAGACTTATCTGCTTAATAGCTATTTGCAAAACAAATAAATTTGCAAAACATACCAGCAATATAAAAACTTTTTTGAAATAAGTTAGGGCAGAGACAATGAAAGAGAATATTATGGACTAATAAAGAATCTTTTAGGAATGGCATAGCATGTGCAAATCATGTAATTTGTTCAGGCATCAGCATGAACACCCAAGCAAGTTTCATGCCTATGAATGTTGGGTCATCCATTCTTTCTTAATCATATTTTAGTTTTTCTATGAACAATCAAAAATGTCCAATTTGGGCTGGGATTGTGGCTTGGTGGTAGAGTCCTAGCCTAGCAAGTGTGAAGCACTAGGTTTGATCCTCAACACTGTATAAAAAATAAATAAAATAAAGGTATTGTGTCAATCTACCACTAAAAAGAAAAAAATTAGAGAGTCCAACTCTATTTTAAGAAAGATAGCTTTTTATTCTTTCCATCATCATAGAATGAAAATTTAATCTAAAAGTAAATAATAATTTTGAAAGAATGAAAATAAACATTGGTTCAGGTATATATTCTAACTTAATTTTGTGTGTGTTTGTATTGCCTATAAATAAGTTGGTATGCAATGATTAAATAGCAAATTCTAAAGAATTAAAACACAGACTTATGTAATTACGCTTATTGTAGGTGTAAGAAATATTTGATGATAAACACCAGGAAAAATTTACAGGGTTTTATCACCCTCTTCTTCCCTCATTCCATTCCGTTTCTTTCTTTTTTTTCTTTCCCTTTCTCCTTCTTTCTTTCCTTTTCTTTCTTATTGCAGGATTTATGGAGGACACATTAATCCAGAAGTTGTTCTTGTCTTATCAAAATTCATAAAATTCACGCCAGCATACAAAATCCTGCTTAAAATAATAGTATGTGAAGAGGTGATTCCCACTGCACTTGTGTAAGAATGTGCCTTCTCAGGTCCCCACATCTGCATAGATTTATGTAGTAGAAAGTAGAAAAGCAAACAACAATAAAAATCAACGTAGGGAAATGCCATAGTTGAAGAGCACTGGTAATCACAGACTGAAGGATGGAGAGCTCCCTATAATTAACAGATTCAGGCAGACATAGGAAAATGCCCTGTTAGGATGAAACAATGCAGAAGGTTGCCCAGTGTAAACCACATAAAAACAGTTCATGTGTGCACAGGCAGCAAAAGAAAAACTAGACAGGAGCAACACTAAAATATTTTTCTAAAATATGTCTGGCTAAAGGTTTCACCTCATTGAGGGAAGATTGTCATCCAAGAACAGGACTAGAGTGTAGTTATATCTGAACAGTTAATTAAAATATAACTAGTATTTGGTTGGCATATGTTATGGACTGAAAGTTTGTGTCTTCCCAAAGATCACACTTTGAAATGCTGACTCCCAGTGAGATGGTATTTGGAGGCAATGCCTTTTGGGGGTAATTGAAGTAAGTCACAAGGGTGGTACCCACACAATAGTATTAATTTTCTGAAGGACATTCTGGTAAGTGAAATAAGCTGGGCACAGAAAAGACTAATATGGTATGATCTCACTTACATGCAGAACTTCATAAAGTTGATCGTAGGGAAACTGAGGGTAGAAGAGTGGTTACCAGAGGCTATAGGTTGGGGTGGAAAAGGAGAGACGTTGGGCAAAAGTGTACAACTTTTCAGTTTGCTTGGAGGCAAAAGTTTTAGTGACCTATGTAACTGCATAGTGACCACAGTTGATAATAATGTATTGCATGTCTCAAAATTGTTGGAAGAATATATTTTAAATGTTCTCACTACCCACATGCACACACACACACACACACAATAAGTTGGTGAGGTGATAGAATTTTTAATAGCTTGGTTTATTGTTTCTATGATGTACACATGTACAAAAAGATCGCACTGTATTTCATAATTGTAAACAACTACTATTTGTCCATTTTAAATGAATAAATAATGACAAAATTGGAAGAGACACACATGAACACACAGAAGGAGGATAGGTCTTTTTGTCCTCTGCCAAGGTAGCTGTCCACAATATAGCAGGTAGGCCATGGCCAGACAGGGCTTTGCAGATGCCTTCCCCATCTACAGAGCTGAGCCATTTGTTGTTTTAGCTACCCTGTGTATGGTGATTGTTTGTAACAGCCTGAACTAAGACAATATACAGACTTAATCATATGATTAATTAACATTCCATAGCGTGAATTAGTTGTTCTATACAAAATTGTTATACATTTAAAAAAATTTAGCAAACAAGAAAAACTAACACTGATGTATACTGTTAAGAAAGGTCCCTGATCCCAGTAGGACCAAGAAGTCAAAGTGGGAAAGCCACCTTGGGTTGCTCAGCTGGTGGCTTTTTGCTATGCAGTGTCTCCATCCATCTCTCAGAGACATTTCTCAAATCTTCTTCCCATAGGAGGATAACATTCTATTGCCCTGAACATCTTGTGAGTTGAATATGGGGCACAGAGTGGATTTTCTGAAAATCTTGGGAAGATTTGAGAAATGTACTGCCTCATTTCAGATTCTTTCCATCTTTCATTGTTACAATAAGATGCCAGTTTTGCTACTTGAACACCTCTGGTGACTTCAGACATCAATTCTGTATTTACCTTCCTTTAGCACATTTCCAGACAGATTCCCATATTCTCACTTATTGTGGGATCATCTCTTCTGCTCACAACTGAATCATCTCAGCATTTCCACAGACATCCAGTCTTTCAGTGAGGAAGAAGAATGTAAGCTTTGGTGTTAGAAAGACATGGGTTCAACTGCCAGCTTTTTCTCTTACTGTGTGAGGTTGTTCTACACTTTTCTTATCTGTATAATGGAGATAATCATGTCTACTCTACAGTTTGGTTCCAAAATTAAATTAGAAATGGATTATATAAAGTTCTTAGATTGAAACCAGACAGAAAGTTTCAACTAAACTGCTTCCTTTTTTGAGAAAGTGCCCGACTCCAAAGATAATGTTTTTTTTTTTTTTTGGGGGGGGGGTCTATTTTTTTAAATTTTTTTATTTTTTATTTTTTTATTGTTGGTTGTTCAAAGCATTACATAGTTCTTGATATATCATCTTTCACACTTTGCTTCAAGTGGGTTATGAACTCCCATTTTTAGCCCATATACAGATTGCAGAATCACATCAATTACACATCCATTGATTTACATATTGCCATACTAGTGACAGTCATGTTCTGCTACCTTTCCTATCCTCTACTATCCCCCCTCCCCTCCCCTCCCCTCCCCTCTTCTCTCTCTACCCCCTCTACTGACCTTCATTTCTCCCCCTTGTATTTTTCCCTTTCCCCTCATTTCCTCTTGTATGTTCTTTTGTATAACCCTGAGGGTCTCCTTCCATTTCCATGCAATTTCCCTTTTCTCTCCTTTTCCCTCCCACCTCTCATCTCTGTTTAATGTTAATCTTCTTCTCATGCTCTTCGTCCCAACTCTGTTCTTAGTTACTCTCCTTATATCAAAGAAGACATTTGGCATTTGTTTTTTAGGGATTGGCTAGCTTCACTTAGCATAATCTGCTCTAATGCCATCCATTTCCCTGCAAATTCTATGATTTTGTCATTTTTTAATGCAGAGTAATACTCCATTGTGTATAAATGCCACATTGTTTTAATCCATTCGTCTATTGAAGGGCATCTGGGTTGGTTCCACAGTCTTGCTATTGTGAATTGAGCTGCTGTGAACATCGATGTAGCAGTGTCCCTGTAGCATGCTCTTTTTAGGTCTTTAGGGAATAGACCTAGAAGGGGAATAGCTGGGTCAAATGGTGGTTCCATTCCCAGCTTTCCAAGAAATCTCCATACTGCTTTCCAAATTGGCTGCACCAATTTGCAGTCCCACCAGCAATGTACAAGTGTACCCTTTTCCCCACATCCTCGCCAGCACTTGTTGTTGTTTGACTTACTAATGGCTGCCAATCTTACTGGAGTGAGATGGTATCTTAGGGTGGTTTTGATTTGCATTTCTCTGACTGCTAGAGATGGTGAGCATTTTTTCATGTACTTGTTGATTGATTGTATGTCCTCCTCTGAGAAGTGTCTGTTCAGGTCCTTGGCCCATTTGTTGATTGGGTTGTTTGTTCTCTTATTGTCTAATTTTTTGAGTTCTTTGTATACTCTGGATATTAGGGCTCTATCTGAAGTGTGAGGAGTAAAGATTTGTTCCCAGGATGTAGGCTCTCTATTTACCTCTCTTATTGTTTCTTTAGCTGAGAAAAAACTTTTTAGTTTGAGTAAGTCCCATTTGTTGATTCTAGTTATTAACTTTTGTGCTATGGGTGTTCTATTGAGGAATTTGGAGCCCGACCCCACAGTATATAGATCGTAGCCAACTTTTTCTTCTATCAGACGGCGTGTCTCTGATTTGATATCAAGCTCCTTGATCCATTTTGAATTAACTTTTGTGCATGGCGAGAGAAAGGGATTCAGTTTCATTTTGTTGCATATGGATTTCCAGTTTTCCCAGCACCATTTGTTGAAGATGCTATCCTTCCTCCATTGCATGCTTTTAGCCCCTTTATCAAATATAAGATAGTTGTAGTTTTGTGGGTTGGTTTCTGTGTCCTCTATTCTGTACCATTGGTCCACCCGCCTGTTTTGGTACCAGTACCATGCTGTTTTTGTTACTATTGCTCTGTAGTATAGTTTGAAGTCTGGTATCACTATACCGCCTGATTCACACCTCCTGCTTAGCATTGTTTTTGCTATTCTGGGTGTTTTATTTTTCCATATGAATTTCATGATTGCTTTCTCTATTTCTACAAGAAATGCCGTTGGGATTTTGATTGGCATTGCATTAAACCTATAGAGAACTTTTGGTAATATCGCCATTTTGATGATGTTAGTTCTGCCTATCCATGAACAGGGTATATTTTTCCATCTTCTAAGATCTTCTTCTAGTTCTCTCTTTAGGGTTCTGTAGTTTTCATTGTATAAGTCTTTCACCTCTTTTGTTAGGTTGATTCCCAAGTATTTTATTTTTTTTGAAGATATTGTGAATGGAGTGGTTGTCCTCATTTCCATTTCAGAGGATTTGTCGCTGATATACAGGAATGCCTTTGATTTATGCGTGTTGATTTTATATCGTGCCACTTTGCTGAATTCATTTATTAGCTCTAATAGTTTCTTTGTAGACCCTTTTGGGTCTGCTAGGTATAGAATCATGTCATCTGCAAATAGTGATAATTTAAGTTCTTCTTTTCCTATTTTGATGCCTTTAATTTCTTTCATCTGTCTAATTGCTCTGGCCAGTGTTTCGAGAACTATGTTGAACAGAAGTGGTGAGAGAGGGCATCCCTGTCTTGTTCCAGATTTTAGAGGGAATGCCTTCAATTTTTCTCCATTCAGAATGATGCTAGCCTGAGGCTTAGCATAGATTGCTTTTACAATATTGAGGTATGTTCCTGTTATCCCTAGTTTTTCTAGAGTTTTGAACATAAAGGGATGCTGTACTTTGTCGAATGCTTTTTCCGCATCTATCGAGATGATCATATGGTTCTTATTTTTAAGTCTATTGATGTGGTGAATAACATTTATTGATTTCCGTATATTGAACCAGCCTTGCATCCCAGGGATGAATCCTACTTGATCATGGTGCACAATTTTTTTGATATGTTTTTGTATCCGATTCGCCAGAATTTTATTGAGGATTTTTGCATCTAGGTTCATTAGAGATATTGGTCTGTAGTTTTCTTTCTTTGAAGTGTCTTTGTCTGGTTTAGGTATCAGGGTGATGTTGGCCTCGTAGAATGAATTTGGAAGTTCTCCCTCTTTTTCTATTTCCCAAAGTAGCTTGAAAAGTATTGGTATTAGTTCCTCTTTAAAGGTTTTGTAAAACTCTGCTGTATACCCATCCGGTCCTGGGCTTTTCTTAGTTGGTAGTCTTTTGATGGTTTCTTCTATTTCCTCAATTGATATTGGTCTCTTTAGGTTGTCATATCCTCCTGACTCAATCTGGGCAGATCATATGACTTAAGAAATTTATCTATGCCTTCACTATCTTCTAATTTATTGGAGTATAAGGATTCAAAATAATTTTTGATTATCTTCTGTATTTCTGAAATGTCTGTTGTGATATTGCCTTTTTCATCCCGTATGCTAGTAATTTGAGTTCTCTCTCTTCTTCTCTTCGCTAGCATGGCTAAGGGTCTGTCGATTTTGTTTATTTTTTCAAAGAACCAACTTTTAGTTTTGTCAATTTTTTCAATTGTTTCTTTTGTTTCGATTTCATTAATTTCAGCTCTGATTTTAATTATTTCTTGCCTTCTACTTCTTTTGCTGTTGTTTTGCTCTTCTTTTTCTAGGATTTTGAGATGAAGTATGAGATCATTTATTTGTTGGTTTTTTCTTTTTTTAAGGAATGAACTCCAAGCAATGAATTTTCCTCTTAGAACTGCTTTCAATGTGTCCCATAGATTCCGATATGTTGTGTCTGTGTTTTCATTAATCTCTAAGAATTTTTTAATTTCCTCCTTGATGTCTTCTATAACCCATTGATCATTCAGTAACCTATTGTTCATTCTCCAAGTGATGTATGCTTTTTCCTTCCTTCTTTTATCGTTGATTTTCAGTTTCATTCCATTATGATCAGAAAGGATGCATGGTATTATCTCTACTCCTTTATATTGTCTAAGAGTTGCCCTGTGACATAATATATGATCTATTTTTGAGAAGGATCCATGTGCTGCTGAGAAAAAAGTGTAACTGCTTGATGTTGGGTGGTATATTCTATATATGTCAATTAAGTCTAGGTTATTAATTGTGTTATTGAGTTCTATAGTTTCCTTATTCAACTTTTGTTTGGAAGATCTGTCCAGTGGCGAGAGAGGTGTGTTGAAGTCTCCCATGATTATTGTATGATGGTCTATTAGACTCTTGAACTTGAGAAGAGTTTGTTTGATGAACATAGCTGCACCATTGTTTGGGGCATAAATATTTATGATTGTTATGTCTTGTTGGTGTATGGTTCCTTAAGCAGTATGTAGTGTCCCTCTTTATCCCTTTTGATTAACTTTGGCTTGAAATCTATTTTATTTGATATGAGTATGGACACTCCTGCTTGTTTCCAAAGTCCATATGAGTGATATGATTTTTCCCAACCTTTCACCTTCAGCCTATGTATGTCTTTTCCTATCAAATGCGTCTCCTGTAGGCAGCATATTGTTGGGTCTTGTTTTGTGATCCATTCTACTAGCCTGTGTCTCTTAATTGGTGAGTTTAAGCCATTAACATTTAGGGTTATTATTGAGATATGGGTTGTTGTTCCAGCCATATTTGTTTATTTCTGTTACTAAACATGGTTTGTTTTCCTCTTTGATTATTCCCCCCCCCCCTTTACTGTCCTACCTCCCACTGTTGGTTTTCATTGTTATTTTCCATTTCCTCTTCCTGTAATGTTTTGCCGAGGATGTTTTGAAGAGATGGTTTTCTAGCTGCATATTCTTTTAACTTTTGTTTGTCGTGATAGGTTTTAATTTCATCTTCCATCCTGAAGCTTAATTTCGCTGGATACAAAATTCTTGGTTGGAACCCATTTTCTTTCAGTGTTTGAAATATGTTATTCCAGGATCTTCTAGCTTTCAGAGTCTGTGTTGAAAGATCAGCTGTTATCCTGATTGGCTTACCCCTAAATGTAATCTGCTTCCTTTCTCTTGTAGCTTTTAAAATTCTCTCCTTATTCTGTATGTTGGGCATCTTCATTATAATGTGTCTAGGTGTGGATCTCTTATAATTTTGCACATTCGGCATCCTGTAGGCTTCTAGAATTTGGGATTCTGTCTCATTCTTCAAGTCTGGGAAGTTTTCTCATATTATTTCATTGAATAGACTGCTCATTCCTTTGGTATGGAGTTCTATACCTTCCTGTATCCCAATGACTCTTAAGTTTGGTCTCTTAATGTTATCCCATATTTCTTGGATGTTCTGCTCATGGTTTCTTAACAGTCTTGCTGAGCTGTCTATGTTCTTTTCCAGTTGAAATACTTTGTCTTCATTGTCTGATGTTCTATCTTCTAAGTGTTCTACTCTGCTGGTAGTATTCTCAATTGAGTTTTTAAGTTGGTTTATTGCTTCCTGCATTTCTAGGATTTCTGTTTGTTTGTTTTTTATAACCTCTATCTCCCTGTATAGTTGATCCTTTGCTTCCTGGATTTGTTTGTGTAATTCCTTGTCGAAGTGATCTTTCATTGTCTGATTTTGCTGTCTAATGTCTTCCTTGATACTCCAGATCATCTGAAGCATATATATCCTGAATTCTTTATCTGACATTCCATCTGCTGCAGCTGTTACCTCTTCTAAAGTTGAGTTGACCTGCATTGTTTGTAGTCCTTTCTTTCCTTGTCTTTTCATACTGCTTGCGTTTCTTTCTTCTTGGTGAAACTGTTGTGTTTTTGAAATTTTTTCCCCCCCTATATATTTATATTGCTCTTGTATAGTTGAAAAGTCTCCCTTGCAGGTGCGGGCGGGGGCTCTGCTCTGCCCCTCCTCCAATTGGTGTGAGGTGTCTACCATGCCTGCGGACCCCTGGGCCTGATCCACCATTTTGTCGCAGGTCTGCCTACCTTGCAGGTGGGGGCGAGGGCTCTGCCCTGCCCCTCCTACCACGCCCGGGGACCGCTAGGCCTGATCTGCAGGTTGTTCGCCGGTCTGCCCACCTTTTGGGCACGGGTGGCAGTTCCGCTCCGCCCCCACTCCAATTGGGGTCACTTGACCACCACACAGGCGGGCCGCTGGGCCTGATCTGGGCGCGGGCGAAGGCTCTGCTCTGTCCCTACTCCAGTTGGGGTAAAGTGTGTACCACGCTGGCAGGCCGCTGGGCGTGATCCGCCGGTCTGTCGCAGGTCTGCTTACCTTGCTGGCGCGGGCGGCGGCTCTGCCCTGCCCCTCCTACCACGCCCGCAGACCGCTGGGCCTGATCTGCAGGTTGGTCGCAGGTCTGCCTACCTTGTGGGTGCGGGCGGCGGCCCGGCTCCTCCCCTCTGGCTCGAGGACAAAGCGAGAGAGACTCGGGTATCTGTGACTCACCCTCCCTACCAGGAGACCAACTGTTTCCGTCGCTGCTGGCACCGATGAAGTTCTCTCCTGGGCCGCTCTCCGATGACATCAGATCTCTGCCATGCTGGCATCCCCTGTTCTATGGCTGAATCCCATTTTCTTCTCTTCCAATAGGCGGAGCTGTGCCCTCTGAGCCAAGCTTCTGCCCTCTATGTGCTGACAGAAATCCCTGTAAGGTGTCTCCTGGGAGTCTCTCAATCCTGTTAGTCCAGAACCCTTTCACTTATCTGGCCCCTCCCCCTGTTCCTCCTCCCAGCCAGCCAGCCAGGTCCTGTTCACCAGAGGCGGTTCCCCAAGGATCTGATTACACTTGCAGCCCCACCGCATGTCCTATATCCCGAGCAATGAACACCCTCTCTGTCATTCATCTAAGCCCCAGTGCTGTGGTGGGGTGATCTGGGAACCAACAATTTAATTTTTCCGGACCCCTTTGGTGGGCACGCCCCCAGAAACTGGCGGCTAAGATCTTGGGTGTCTCCGCTGGTGTTAAGGGGAGGTGGGGATCTGGAATCCCCTCTGCTTCCCTACAGACACGCCCCCGGAGAGATTCCCGAGGTTTCCTGGCTGCTTGTATCTGGGCGGGGGGGGGGGGGGGGGTGGGAGTCACACACCTGCTAACGTGGATTCCGCTGGGAAGGAATTCTGTCGGCGGAACTCTGGTGATGTCACCTCTCTGCTATGGCGGGCCCCAGGCTCCTTGCCGGAGTGTCCGAAGGGAGGGGTGGGACTGGTCTGACTCTGGTTGGTTTCAGCTCCCGGTTCGCTATTTCATGAAGGCTTGGCGAGAGACCTCTTCCTAGAGTCCCTGCACCGCTCCTGCTGCGTTGCGCCTTGGAGGCTATCCGCCCTGACGCGGGGGCCGCGTGCAGGCAGCCGACAGTCGCCGAGTTGCGCGGGCAGCGGCTGGCGGGTCTGGACCTCTGCGCTGCGTGGCGGAGATTCACTCGTCTAGCGCAAACTGTCACCTCCAAAATCCTACCAATTCCCGGCCGGTCTCTCTTTAGTGGAATTTTGCTAGGAGTTTCTCAGCAGGTCGAATCTAAGCGTATCCATGCGTCTCTCTGACCCCGTTGTTGCGGAGGTACTGAAAGCGCTGCCTCCCCTCTCGCCGCCATGTTGGATCCCCCAAGATAATGTGTTGACTGTCTGTGACAAATTAGTTACACCCATCACATTCATTATTAGAGCCTAATGACTGGTGAGAGAGGAAAAAGCAGTCAACTATTTTGATTGTCATTCTCTCTTAGAAACACAAAGAAAACCTTATGTTGTAGGCCAACTCTTTGAGAAAAGAATTTAGGGAATATTAATCCTAGTCAAGAAAGGATTTACCTTGGCTTGAAGAGGACTTGGAGCCATGTATATAGATTTAAGAGAACACTAGTAAGTTATTAACTCTGCATAGGAGGATAACATTCTATTGCCCAAAACATATTGTGAGTTGAATATGGGGCACAGAGTGGATTTTCTGAAAATGTGACCTCACCACATTTCTACAAATTGCTTTAGAGATGTTGCTATCTCCTTTATTTCTTACTTTCTGTTTTTTGTATCTCTGTCTATAAGAATAAAATTACTGCTGTTTTTCAAAGAGTAGATATTGAAAAACATTAATATATCCTTTCAAATTGGGACATTCATCAATGGTCCCCTTTGGAGGGATGGCCGGCTATATAGCTCTATGATAGTGTACTATTTTGAAATATTAATATGTTTTCCTCCAATGTGTTCTTGTAATTTTTGGCTTTATGCAGCATGACTTCCTAGGCATTTATCTACTCAAGGAAAAAATAATACAACAGGAAGAGCTGAACACTGGAATTTTTACTTGGCTATTGAGTTTTACAATTCAGACCATAGAAATGGATGTGAGTCCTGGGAAAAGACCACACAATACATTCTGTGGAAGGTTTGATACAAGTGCAATGCATCTCATTAAGATTACACAGGTGTCTCAGCACAGCAAAGATAGAGAAGAAGAGGAGGTGGAAAACTGATTTTGTTGATTTTTGAGAACTAAGAGTTTCCTGTGCTTAATCTAATCCCTGTCTGTTTTCCAGGTTAAGGAACAGAATCTGTGGCTGGGTCTGGGGGGATCTAATTGCAGAGGAGTCCAGTGTCTCATTTCCAGGTGATGTGTATAGGTAACCCCCAGACCATGAGTGACATGGTCATAACTAAGCTTTTTTATCACCTCAGATTGCCCTAAGCCTATGATGTTTAGGACCAGTAATGTGACAGAGATGTGGAAAATGGCATTGGATAACATCAGGGTTTAAGGGTAGCAGACAATCCTTATGCTTTCATGTCAGAGGAGTGACAAGCTGGTCTGTGACCATCTTGGGGACAATCAACAACAGGGGAGTGTAGTAAGCTTCTTTGTGGGATGACAAGGAACTGATGGAACTATTGTCATTTTTGAAGAGTATCCCCTCTATCTCTCTCCACTGTCTTGACACTATTTATTGAATACAAGACCAGGTATTAGGGATCAGGTTTGCACACTTATTGAGATGGTTGTAATGCATTGCTACATTTGGGATAAAAAATGGAACTGATTTCTGCCCACCTTTTCACCATCTTCTCATGTCTCTTTCTCTCCCCTCCCTACACACCCTTCTTTCCTCTCTATCATAACCCAGGCACACCAGTCCTATTTCTATCACTCCATCACAGCATTCCTATTTTTGACTCAGAATCTCTGCTCTTGCTGCTTCCTTTCCTGCAGTATCCCTCTACCTTTTAGGCTGCAGTCCCAAGCTCCCTCTTGGGAAGGCTGCTTTCTTGAACCACCTAGCTGAAGTAGCCCTTCCCAACCTCTAAGTAAGTTTTTCCTGCTTTGAATTGTCCATAGTTCTCATTGCTGGCTGAAATTACCCTGTGTGTTTGTTCATGTATCTCCAATTTGAACACATGTTTCAGGAGATCAGGGGTGCAGTTATCTCCAGGGCTCTGAGATGAATCGCCTCAATTCTTCACATGTTTACATAAGCACAAGGCCTCAAAACATGTATTAAGAGAAGTGCGGTGGTGCACACCTGTAACCCAACGACTCAGGAGGTTAAGGCAGGAGGATTGCAAGTTCAAAGCCAAAGCCAACGCCAACTTCAGCAACTTAGTAAGACCCTGTCTAAAAATAAAAAATAAAACAGGTTGGGGATGTGGCTCAGTGGTTAAGTGCCCCCGGATTCAATCCTTGGTTGGGGGAGGAGAGGGAGGTGTGGGGGGATAAATGAAGCTATGACCTAACATTATTACTCTGGCTAGAACGGGGGAAAGGAATAGGAAAAAAAATTATACTCAGTATCCATAGTCCTTGAAAAAAAATCATTCTGATATTATCTCCAGATCCATGAATTGGCAGGAAAAAGATTCTAGTTGCCTTTTAGGTAAGTAAAAGCAACATCTAAAGTCGAGTAGTTTGCATTTTTGATATGCATTTTTAAATAATGGATAATGATGGTCTAGTACCTGGAACATACTAAACATGTATTTTTTACCACCTCCTGACCAGACTGGGTTAAATGCAGCCAGATGTTCTACTACAGTGTTGCTATTTCTATGGTTATGACATCTGTATTGTACAACCAAAGATCGTTTTCTCAGCTGTGCCTTCCCTGGACACTCAGCTCTGTTCCTTACATGTTTTTGCTTCTCTAGATTCAAACACAGTGCCTGAACAAAAGAAATAACTGGCAATTATTTTTGACCATTCCTTTGTGCAGAGAAAGAGAAACTTCTATGCTGAGAGATTGTGGTTATTGCAGAGAATCAAGATGTAAAGAATATGAACACAGATCCTGCTTCAGAAAATGCACAGAATACGTACAGAAACACAGGCTAAATCTGTTTGTCAGTCTCGGCAATAATAATACAATAGTTGATTTACAATTGTCAGACAACAACTCATAGTTTGGCAAAGAATCTAGAAGTGAATGAGAAGACCTTCATTTGGTTACAGAGGTGGGCATCATGCTTGATGATACATTTCTAATTGATTGTGACTAACCAAAAGTATCACCGATTCTTATTAGAAATTTGAATTCAAAATGTGATGTCTCTTACAAATACTGTGGTAACCTTTTATTGGAAACTTATTCTTCTGAAATATTAAAATTGACACTGTTACCTTTTGAAATATTAAAAAGAACTATAAGATTTCCAGGGAAATGTTTGACCTACAGAAAAAAAATCCTCCTAGAAATGAAAATTAAGCCTATAAGATGCCCTTTAAGCCTTCTTTGCTCCTTATAGATCTTTTCAATATTTGCAAAGGTGCACTCTGTCTACTATTAGCCTGAGATTAACACAGGACTTTAATTGTAAACAAGAGTTTGGATTAAATTATCCATTAATTCATATAGTAAGTTTTTATTGAGACTCTAGTATGTGCCTGGCATAGGTCTTTACTTTGAGAATAATTTAATAACAAAGATGAAAGCAGGTAATGCAAGTAAGCAGAGATGTGACCAGGATGGTTTTAAGTAGGGAAAGCATATGGGAAAAATAAAGCAAGGTGTTTGGGGAAAGGGGATATATAACATGGGAGGGGGTGGTCAAAGAAGATCTCCTGGTATGTTAATTTAGGAAGGGAATAGCTCATGTAGTTGAATAATGAGAAAACAGGAAAACAATCAACATATATATGTTTTAAGAAGAGAACATTGTGATAGCATGTTTACCATGAAAAAGGTTAGCCTAGGTCTCTATAAGCGGGCTTAGATAGCATTGACAAGAGAAATGAAATTCCCCCAAATATAATCACCTATCAGGTTGGCATGGAATTCTGTGACTGACCATGTCCTGTAAAGGTACACTCATTATTAATAATGTAATGTTATATTTACTGGAATTTTGCAATAATGATGTTTGAGACATTAATTCACAGTCAATATTACCATTCCTTAAGAAAACATCTTCTAGTTTGAACTGATTTTACTATTGAGAAAAGAAGGATAATACAAAAATAAAATAAAAATAAGTAAGACACTACTACGTAACTACTGTCTAGTATAAAAGGAGGGGATGGAATTGTGGCTCAGAGGTAGAGCACTTGCCTTGCACGAACCTTTTATGGTATTGTGTTACGTACAACTAAAAAAAAAATTAAAAAGGAAATCGTGTGACTTTTCATGAATAGGAATTAGTGAACCAATACTGAATGATTAAATAAAGTCAAAGTCTACTACACAATATAAAAAAGTAGATAAGAACAAACTTAAGAAATGTAAAATGAACTTCACATAACAAAACTGAAAAAAATTAAAATAGAATTGTCTTGTGAAATTAATCAACTTCAACTATAAATATGATCCTTCTAATTTTAAGTTGAATTTGTAACACCTCTGTTCCTAGTAATGCAATCAAACTTAATTTCAAGTGCACTATAATATTTCTTTTTAAAATTAAAGTAGGACCTGAAAAGGGTTATAGTCATATAGAGGTGGTTGATCTTTGGAGAATATTACATTTGAAAGTATGGATTTTGAGAAGGACAAATGAAAGGCCAACTACACCATAACTTCTAGGTGGACGGGGATGTTGCCTTTTGTTTTATGTGAAACCCATATGCTCCATGATAAGTGCATGTAAAAAATACCTGGTGATAGATGAAGAAATCAGTCTTTCAGAAAATGTCGATTGGTCCTATCTTACAGGAAATGTACTATGCTACACTCTGGGGATAGAAGTAAGCTTTTAAGAATCTTAACCATCTAATTGGAGAGGAAAACACATATGTGCACCCATCCTATGTACACAGACACACACACACAATCACAACCTGAAGTGTAATACTGTGTAATGTAACGAGGCATCGGTCCGTGGATGGATATAGGACCTGGTTGATTCAGGATGGATTCTTGTTGTCAAGGTGCCACTTTGCAAAGAGCCTTCCTTTCCTGTGGACCACACTCTTGACTAAAGCTGTAGTGGGTGAGGCCTGTCTATGCCAGGGGCTGATCTCTCAGTGGAAAACTTAAGATAAATACAACTGAAAGATCGGCATCTCATACTGTGAATTAAAATGTGGATGGTTTACCAAACAATTCAGATTTAAAAAAAAAAATCAATGAATTCATGTGATCTTGATGTCTTCTCATTAAAAAACTGGTGACATCCATAGCCAGCTGTGGTGAAGAGATGTTTTCTCTGTTAGTAGAATCCCTTTCTCTTGGATCTCTGATGTTGATTACTCTTTCACAGTATTTCCTTTCCTATCCTCTGTCTATCATGCCATGGTATAGTGGTTTAGATCCCCAGATGATGGAGTTAGACAGACTAGCCTAGCCTTGCCTTGAATGTGGCTCTATCCTTGCTTAATAGTGGTGAGACCAAGCAGGTTCATAATCTTTTACAAGCTTTAATTTACTTTCTTTATAATTAAGATGGCACAGTACTATAATGGGTTGAACAGTGTTCTCCAAAATTCAGGTAACTGTCCCAGTCACTAACTCATGAATGTGATCTTATTTGTGAAAAGGGTTTTTTTTTTTTTTGCAGGTGTAATTAATTTAATAATCTTGAGATAGGATCATCTTAGATTATGCAGATGGGATGTAAATCCAATGACAAATGTCCTTACAAGAAGCAGAAGGGGAGACATAGAAGAGGGAAGATGATGTGAAGACAGAGGCACAAACCAAAAAAGTCATGGAATATTGGCCAAATTAAATTATTATCTCATGTTCATGTATGAATTTGTAACAATGAATCCTACCATTATGTATAATTATAATGCACTAATGAAAACATGGGGAAAAAAAGAAGCTGTAGAATGCCAACCGTCACTGGAAGCTGGAAAAGGCAAAGAATATTCCCCACTAGAGCCTCCAGCCCTTCTGGGAAGACCACCCTGCTGCAACGCTAATTTCTGGCTTTTGGTCCCTGGAAATGTGAGAAAAGAAATTTTTGTTGTTTTAAGATACTCAGTTTGTGGTCATTTGCTTTGGAAGCACTATCGAACCAATTACGAGACTCAAATCAGAAATTCATTGTGAGAACATGAATCAGTTGTACAACACATGACGCAGAGAGCACTGGATGAAGTTCAGCTGTTACCATTACTGGAACAATCACCTTTTGTCCCTCGTGCCTGGTGTTCTTTCCTCCAGCTCCCACAACATCCCTTTGACTTTCCTTTGGAGAAATTTCTGATTTTTAATCTTGAATGAATGAGACATGGGTACAAAATGAGCGACACCCATTCTCCTAGGAGTCCTTAAGTGACTATGGTCTCAGGCTATCAGATCCAGAGATGTCCCATTTTTGTTCCATTCAGGAGGCTGTACTGTATTTGTATGCTTTTATTCTCTTCACTTAAATCAAGAACTTAAACAGTGATTGATATGGAGAATAAGCTAAATTAATTAGGAGCTATTAATAGCATTTCAGTTTTATTTCCTAAGTAATTTTAGTCTAACTTTTTCATTGCTTACTAGATATTTCCACTTGATTATTTTGACATGGTTTCCCTCACAGTTTGTTTAAAAGAAAGCCATTTATATTTATATTCTTTAAAAGTTTCTTTTCATAATTATATTTTTTTTTACATAATCAGACTCCCATTCCTAGTCATCTTCAACTTCTCTTTTTGTCATGACTCATAGCTATCAATGTTATTCAAAATTCCTCAATGTGTGTTTTTTTCCCCCTCCCACTAGTCTGCCTAGTTCTGATTCACAATCTTTCAAACTGAGATTTATAAACTGAGATAAATATTTATACTGGTATTATAAACTGAGATAAATATTTAGCCGAATGCAAGATTTTTCTACACTTTTTATTTAGAATTCAGACTACTGAAGATAACCCAGTTGACTTTTCCTACTCTCTTCCAAGACAGATCTCCATGCTTTAGTCATAGCTGCACTAGCCCACAGGTACCCCATGGCAATTTCTGTTCTATTTACATGCTCCTCGTTGTATCCAAATCCCACCCATTTTTCCAGACCCAGACCTGACAAGGTACTTCATCATCCATTCTTGATGAGAAAACATTAGCCATTCTTGATGAGAAAGCATTAGCCATCCTTGATCTCTTTTCTATTGAACATTTTTGTGTTTGAGCATCTTCAGTATTAAGTAATTTAGATCTGAATTCTATATCACTTCCATAGTAAAAGCTAGCATTGTATAGATCATGCCACTTTAAAAATAAAGTTCTTGAGACTGGGTACCATGTAGCTCCTGTGGTTTCCCTAGGAGAATTCTAAGCACACAGGAGATGTCTCAGGTATACATTTTTTTTTAGAGAGAGAGAGAGAGAGAAAGAGAGAGAGAATTTCAATATTTATTTATTTTTTTAGTTATTGGTGGACACAATATCTTTTGTATGTGGTGCTGAGGATTGAACCCGGGCCGCACGCATGCCAGGCCAGCGCGCTACCGCTTGAGCCACATCCTCAGCCCAAAAGTATACATTTTTTTAGGTTGCAAACAAGAAAAAACAAACAAACCATTTTTTGAAAGAAGGATCATTTGTTGGTTCACATAAATGTAAATGCAGAGGGAGAGCCAGCCTCATCACAGTGGCTCTCACCTGGCTCTCTAAGGATTTCTAGGTCTTGCGAGTCCTCTGTGAGTTGGCTTTAATTTCAGGTGGGTTGCCTCACTGATTTTAGGCATTATGTCTACTGTAATATACATTGTTCAAAAACTGAGAATAACTGAGGGGGCAGGGTTAGGTCACATTATCACGGCACACCAGTATCTGTGGCCAAGAATTGAAAGTACTGATTGGCTGATATTTGTCTCCTTGGAGTCGAATGTGGAAAGGCTTCCTCTAACCACATATGTCTACATAAATCAGAATATGGGAGGGCACAGGGGGCTTTAGATAGATAATGCCCACTCTGATAGAAATTTTGAAAATAATGGCTGCTTGAAATACCTGAAAAATTGACTAGTGCCATCCGTTAATCCTTATATGTGGTCATGAAATTCAACCCAAAATATGCTATTTGCATCATTAAAGGAGAGCCTAAAGTACTGAAACCTTTCATATATCAAATGAATTGTCTGACTAATACAGTTTCAAAATATTTGCTATCACAGCAGTTTTAGAATGACTGCCATAACAACACTTACTTGATAATCAATTAACTACTTTAGAGAATAACCACACTAATATGTTGCACATTAAATTTTCATGACTTGTAAGCTTTTATTAACTGCAACTTGCCATTTATTGAGAAGCATTTCCATGTATGGGATTGTTCCAAAGTGATAATCTGCCAGAAACTCATCTTAAAGATTTAATAAATACATTTTATTTTTAAAAGTATCACAAAATAATTGTCAAAATATGATGCAAATTAGGAAAGTAGTTTAAATTTTATGCAATTCTAGTATTTTCAAATTCCTGTGCTAATGTCTTATATAAGCTTTAATAATTGTTGCTGAGTTAAAAAATATATTGTTAAAGGATAAATGCCAGAAAAAACTCATGTTCAATTTTTGTTTTCTAATTTGTATCACTTCAACATATTGCCTTATTAAAACAGCCTGGCGGGCTGGGGATGTGGCTCAAGCAGTAGTGCGCTTGCCTGGCATGCATGTGGCCTGGGTTCAATCCTCAGCACCACATACAAATAAAGATGTTGTGTCCGCCAAAAACTAAAAAAAATAAATATTAAAAAATTCTCTCTCTCTCTCTCTTAAAAAAAAAAAAAAAACAGCCTGGCATGGTGGTGCACACCTGTAATCTCAGCAGCTTGGGAGCCTGAGGCAGGAGGATCACAAATTTGAGGTCAACTTCACCAACTTAGCAAGACCCTAAGCAACTTAAGATATCCTGTCGCTAAATAAAATATAAAAGGACTGGGGATGTGGTTCAGTGGTTAAGCACCCCTGGTTTCAATGCCCGGTACTATACACACACACACACACACACACACTCACATACACACACACACACACATCCCAGATTAATGCATATATTATCACAGAAGAATATTGTATTTGGGGGTTACATCTGTATCTTTGCAAGTGATCACAATATTAAGAGATATTTTGGTTGAGATGAGATATAAAACTCAGAAACTTTTACTAAAAAAATGCCTTTTAAGAATGTTGTCTTTCAGAGGCAATGAAGAGCCTTTTGAGGCAATAGGATCATAAGCTGAAGGCCAGCATCAGCAAAGTAGTGAAACCTTGTCTCCAAAGAAAAGGCTGGGGTTGTAGGCTAAGCGGTAAAACACCCAGTGTGTGGCAGAGGGAACACAACCTCCCAAGAGCACCTTTAAAAATCTTTCAACTGAAAAAAGTGAAGTTCTACTTTATTCAACTTCTATGCTGTTAGTTCCTTCTGTCTTCCCCCCCAATTATAACTATACTGGACATTCCATATTTGATAAGCCCTAATTCTCAGTTCAAATCACCCCCCCACACACACACACATATGTATAAATATGTATTTCTTTTTTTTTTCTCCTAGCCAAGTCTTGAAGGATATGGGATGGAAAACAAAAAGAGGTCAAGAGCCAGGGACACACACCTCCTCTTGGCAGAGTGTGTAATGAGACAGGATGTCCTGGAAGAAGGTCCAGTCCCTAAGACATAGCAAAGTAATTAACCCAAGAGTTCTTCTTCTAGATTATAGAGGGATTTTGGACAACAAGTTCCTCTTTTATAATTAAAAAAAAAAACAAAACTCCAATTAATGTACAACAAATCAGTCTTAACTAAGGAATATGGAGGGAAATTTGCAGTCGTATTACAAGTCCCAGAAAACATTCAAGGATCAAGGTGCTTAGTTTTGGGGGAACCCAGTAGAGAAAAACAACAAGTAAGGAGAAGTAATAAGAAAGAGGAAAAAAGTAGCAGTAGCCAAGGGAGAGAAATCAGCGTGCACCGAGTGACTAATCATAAATACTATTCAGTTAAGAAAATGGAAGGGCTCTGACTTTCACAGGGTATAGCCCCAAATATGCTCCAGCTGAGAGTGAGGTTGTCATCATTTGAGCTGCTGTACTGTTGAGAAGTGATTTGGGTGTAGACAGTAAGTCCCTTGTCAACCTGATGCTGTTTGTAACCTTTAAGGGACACATTTCCCCAAAGCTTGTTCTAAGGAGAGTGATTTAGAAACAGCTGTGCCCTCTTCAGGCCTTGGGATGAAAGGGTCTGATAGCAGGTTCCATCAATCTGCCTGAATGCAGGGAAGCGCTTGGGTCTGGGAAAGAGGAAAGAAAGCAGGAAGAAGGGGTATTTTTGAAGTGTATGTGTGGGAGGAATAAAAAATCTAGAATCCTGGTTGTGGTGGTAAAGATAACAAGGGAAAATGGAGACAGTAGTTGAGGGTAAATAAGAGGTTGAAGCAAGAGAGCTACTGTAGAGAGCACCTGGCTGAAGAAGATTAGCACTTCATGAGAGAGGGCTTTGTCCCAATCCCACACAAGCCAAGAGGAGGGAAAGCTGCACAGAATTGAATGGAGGGAAAGCAAAGGGAAAGGAGAACAAAAGGTTTCTGCAGATGGGTCTCTGCTCTGAGAGACGGAGGAGCTGTCTGGCCTCAGCCCTGGGTAGCACTTCACACCTAAGAAGTGGAAAGGAAGTGAAGCTTCTGAGAATTGAAACTAAAATTTCACAAACATGGAGCCAGTGCAGCTGAACGTAGAAATATATTCTAATACTTAAGCACAGAGCAACTAGAAAATGCAGCTTCTGAAACCTGGAAAGCAGAAAAACCTGGTCTTAATAGGAATCAAAAGCTGGATACAGGAATAAAATTTATTTTAGACCTAGGTCCTGGATTTAGGATTTTTAAGTGGGTGAAAATAGAAGGGGCCTTCTGGGCAGGATTACCATCAGAATAAGGTTTTACAAAACTGCATATGAAAGACATTTACAGGATGACAGATTGGACATTCTAACACCTAGTGTATGTCAAATACTGAATCTTCCCAACTACAGGGAATAGGCAGGACACTGCCCTGATAGTTGCTAGTTTTCCAAATGAGGAAAGGGAAATTGCAGGGTCACAGAGCACAGAGCTAATAAAGCAACTTAGATGATTTTCTTTGGAATTATGAATACTTTTGTTCAAGTCCCTGCTATATTAGTTACTGGCCCTGTCACTTTGAACAAATTGCTTAACCTCTCTGTGCTTTAGTTTCATTAGCTCTAAAATGGGTAGCATGAGATTTTATTGGATTGTTATGAAGACTGAAAAAAACTAATGCATATAAAACTTGGTTCTATGCCCAGCAAATGACAGGTTAAGTGGTCTAAAGAACAGGATGATGCTACTGTCATTACTGTAGGAATAGTGTTGAAAATGTAGCATCAGACCAGGATCGGGAGCTTCACACTCCTGCTTCAGGCTCTTTCTACCAAACCATGAGGCTAAACATAAGACCTGGATTGGAAATTTTTCATGGAAGTGATTTCATGGAAGTTATTGAAAGATGAGAGAGTGTCAGGACCTGAAAAGAAATATGAGAAGTTGTTTTTTTTTTTGGAAAGATGTGGGAAAGTTTTCAAGGGGTAGGGGCAAGGGTGACAGAAACAGTCCTACAAGTATCCAGAGTGTGATTTGCAGATTTAAATATTTGCCAGTGTCTGAAGTGAGCTTGATCACTATTTATTTTCAGGTATATGTTAAATCTGGCATATAATTGTAATAAATTATTCAACCTATTTTATGTTTCTGTTTATTAAGACAAGTGAAAACTCGTGCATTTGTGAGTGTTGGTGGGGATATGTATAAAATGCATTATAATTATTACAACTAGACAAAGAAATTTTCCCATTTGACACATTTTTAAGAGCAAAGCAATCGAAAGACGATTACTATTTAAAATGTTATTGCAAGGTAAAGGAGATTTCAACATCCGAACATCTGTGTGCTTATTAGAAAGTTAACAACACTCATTTTGTTTTCACACACCTGTGGTTTCTATCATTCTTTTGGTTCTTAGCTTTTTTGACAATCTTCATCTTTTCTAGCATCGTGAATCCAAGCATCCCAAATTCATCTTTTTCATTATATCTGTAGTAAGATGTGAAAGATATAAAAGAAAAGATAACCACTGAAATCTCTGGCATTTGAGATTATATAAATACAGTTGAAAACTCACAGTCCAAACTGTGACTCATCAGTGTACACAATACCATCCATGTTACTAGTTTCACTGGAATTTACTAAAGATGTTTAGGAAATGCTCATTAGGTTGAGTCATGTTATACACACAAACACAACCTCATGTGTGTTAAAATGAGTAAAGGGAAACTTGATATGTTTTGGTTCCTGAAGAAATGCTAAGAATGAGTTTTCCAATGTTAAATTAAGAGAAAGGGAGAAAAGGGGCCCCTTTAATTGAAAGGAGAGTGGGCCAAGGAGGACAGATGGTAAAAACAGTGGAAGATGCTTTCTTCTCAAAAACTAGTGTCTCAAAAACTTGGAAACTTTGGAGCTGGGGTTGTTGCTTAGTGGTAGAGCTCTTGCTTATCACATGTGAGACACCTGGTTTGAACCTCAGCACCACATAAAAATAAATAAATAAAATAAAGGTATTACATCCATCTACAACTAAAAAAAAAAAACTTAAAAAATTTTAAAAACTTGAAAACTTTGAATCTATAGAGATTTTGAACCTATAGTGATTTTTCTCTTAAAAGTAGATGACATTAATATAAATAATCCACAAATCAGAAGTCTTGCTCATTCTTCTCTATTCCAGGGAACAGTGTTAAGAAACAGCTGTGTTGTGAAACATGAAGATTAAAAGCTCATCTAGAAAGGAGGGAAGTTAACTACTTTAAAGAATGAAATAAACCTAAATGGTTGCTGAAGTGACTCCTAGAATGCACTGATTTTTAAAAAATTCTCTTGATATATAAATTGTATTAGAAATAACAAAATTAGATAAATACCTGTAAGTCAAGGTTCAGGTGACATGGGGATAAAGAGTGCAGTTAAGGATAAAGAGTGCAGTTAAGGACACAGAGAGCCTCCTCAAGTCCTGGAGCACTTATGGTGATCAGTCAATAGGACTAAAACTGACACAGGGGAAGAGAAATTCTGACTAAGAGGAAGTTCTTCAGAACCTTATTCAAGAGCAAGAAAAAGGTGGGAGGGGAAAAGGTGTTCATGCCACATCAAAGTCTGCAGAAGCAGCACAGGTCAGGAAGTAGGTTTTTGATGGGATTGATGGCGGGGGTGGTACTTTCTGGTGTTATTTTCTGGTGTTTTCCAAAGTTAACATTTTGGATTCTATGCACTAAGTACAAGTACTAATGGAGAATTCGGTTTCTGGTGGTAGATAAATGGGAAAAGGTGAAATGATTGATATAGTCATTGATAAAGAAAATGGTACTTCTAAAAAGAATACAGAGAATATAAAAGGTGGGTGTCAATGACATGGCAAAATATTGATTTTCAGTTTTCTGTTGGATTTTGCTTGTAAAATCTCTATAAGTAAGGGCTCACACGATGACGAGGGTGACCTCAGACATCCATTCTGGTTTGATGTGTCCTCCTTATGTTGTAGCAGCAAATTCCTCCTTGTCTTGTAGGAACTACTCAGCCACTGACTCCTTGAGAGGTCTTTCCTCCTTGCAGGGGTATCCACTGGGGTCTCTCTACTCTCCTGTGCTATCATTTGTAATTCACATATTGGCTTCACATTTGATAGAGAACTTCTCAAGATAGGTAAGCAGGGTTCCCCCCCCCCCCCCAAGTTTATGTGCTTAATTCCAGCCCCTAGACTAGGTGTAATTATAGTTACTGGTTAGTGCTTGTGAATTGTTTGTTTGTGTGTGTGTGTGGTGCTTGGGATTGAACCCAGGGCTTTGTGCACGCGAGGCAAGCTCTCTACCAACCAAGCTATATCCCCAGTGTGATGCGTGTGAATTGAATGAATGATCATGAGAGAAATCATGAGCTTCCCAAAAAAAAGGATTTTTGGAAGGATGCTTATTCTATTTGAGATTAGACAACCAAGGACAAGTCATATTGGCTTTGACACCAAAGCTGCTGGGAATTTCTATGCTGTAGAGCAGCAGAGGTGGAATCCAGAGCTTTTATAACTATGACATCTTAGTATCTCATGGATTGGGCAAGTTCTGGTAGGGAAAGGTGAGTCCTGGTGGGTATAGGTGAGTCTTTGGTCCACAGTGACTTCTGGGCCAACTCTACACCAGTATGGCTTTCCTTTAGCTTTCCAAACATGTGATGGTTCAATCCTTACACATTTATTCCAGTTTCTTGCTAAACTTTGGGTTTGTTTGTACCTTCAGCGTTGCCCTGAGCCCTAGACCACCTGCCTTGTCCTTTTGTCTCTTCACTGTACTCAGGTACTCTAGGCAAACTATTGCTTTATTCAGCCATGATGAACAGACCCCCTGGAGACATGACAGCTACCACTCAGGACCTCTAGCTGCAAGGCCAAGCACCGAGAAGACCAAATTTTTAAAATTCAATGATTTCTCCTGATTCATGACCTCTGCTATTGCTCTTACCCATGGTCTAAGCCACAGCCATCTCTTCTCTCCTATAGTATTAACTAACCTTAATTAAGTGAGTCACCCTTGGCACACTGGAGTTAGATCATTTCACGCTCCTACCCAAATCTGACAATGACTCACCATTTTTTTTTTTTTCAGACAAATCCCAAATCCCCTCCCATGGGCTCTGAGGCACTAGCTGATGTGGTTCCCTTTCTGAAGGCTTCTCTTAATCTCCCACTCCTGGCTCTGCTTCTACTTTTCTGACTTATTTCTGTTCCTTAATCATGCTCCAGCCTCAGGCCTTGGCTTAAATTGTCTTCTCTTCCTGGAAACTCTTTCCTACATTCCAGGCAACTTGAGAGAACTCTGAGTCTGTGTGATGTATAAAAACAAAGATCTATATTTTGCCAGTGTTACATATGTGTTCATTGATTAAAGTTGAGCTAGTCTTAGACCCAGGCTGAAAGAACAGCCAATATCTGAACATTATCAGTCTCATGGTAGAAAAAGGAAATATAGAAAAACATAAAAGAACCTGGCTCTTAAAGCTTCTTAGAAATGGTACATTAGTTCACTCACATTTCTTTAGCTAAAAACTGTGGTCAATTCTGATGTCAATTAGTCAGGGACTTAATCAATAAGAGATGTCAAATATGTTTTGCACAAGAATGTAGTCTATCATACTCCAAATAGCACCTTGACCAACTTCTCTCCTTCTTCAAGTTTTGCTGAAATTTCAACTACACAGCTAGGCCCACCATGTTTGATTAAACCACCTGCCCCGCCTCCCCTCCTTCCAAGCATTCTCACATTACTCATCACCTTTTAATTTTAAAGTGTACTTTTTATACTATTATTTTATTATTTTTAAAATGTCTTCTCGCCTTGCTAGAATATAAACTAAATGAGGTGAAGGAGTGGAACTATTTTCCCCTGTTGTGTCCCCAACTGGAATGACAGCACCTGGCCGTATCCCCCCTCCCATCTCCCCGCCCCCCCAACAGAGGAAGGAATGGCTTTGAATATGAACAGGGATCCTAAACTATTTGAGTATTTGAATTCATGTACTTTTTTGGAATGTGAATATTTATGCTTCTGGCTGAATTTCTAAACAAAAGCTTACAGATACAGGATGATTGTGGAAAACACATTCAAGTTTATCTAGGTCAAATGAGGTGAGGATTTTTCCTGACAGGATCCTGGATGCTGGCTTTTATGCATTTAGAATCATGAATATTTGAAGGTGAAAGGTAAGTGACTCACCTGACATGGAAATTCAACCAAGAGATTTGGGGGGGGGGGAATGGGGGGCTGCCGGAAGGGGAAGAAAAGGAGAGGGAGAGAGCGGCAGCGGGAATGAGCCTGCCAGCTTCCGCTTAAGAAGGGTTGCTTTGGTGACGTGGCCGGTGCTGATTGGCTGGGTGACTCAGGACTGTGGCCAGCGGGGATTGGTTGAGAAACTTTTGACTTTGGCGCCCTTTGGCTTGGCCCCTCGGGAGAGGAGGGGGAGGGGTAAGGGATTTCGTGATGTTCTTTTCAAAAGACAAACTTAAGTTCAGCTGGAGAAACGCGGTGGGGGAAATAAAGCCAAAAGGCAAGGTCTCCCACACACCCAACAGACGGTTCACAGTAGACTGACCAGAACCACATTTTCTCTCTTATACTGTTGATTGACTCTTCATAGCTACAATGACTCCAACTATTTCTCAAAGAGGTCAGGTTTCCACTGTGCCTGGTCCTGAGACCTGGACAGAGCCTAGTGAAGGAAGAGTGAGCACAAGGTGATGCACATTCTTCACTGTGCCAGGGATACTCTGGGAGGGCGTCTGGGAGGAGCATTCTTCTTTCCCTGTGCTCCAGGCTTGCCTCTGGTAGAGTGCCATCTCTGAGGGTATCTTACTTGGTGGGTACTGGGTTATGAAATTGATAGGCATGAGCTTAAATTCCAGCCCCACAAAATTATAGCTATGTAAACTGGGGAAAGTTTAACTTTTTGGAGCTTCAGTTTTTTTCATTTGTAAAATAGATAATAGCTTTCCAAATAAAGGACAGCATTTCTTCAGCAAAAACAAGAGATGAGGAGTGAATATGTCAAACTCCTAAGAGGGAATAAAGAAAATCTAGTAAATGTGTAAAGTTGAATAAATGTTAAAAGTTTAGTATTATTAAAATTATGCATGGTATTCAAGGTATATATTATACTATTAAAGGAATGAATATGGAAATGGAAATACACTGTTAAAGATATGTGGGGAGGATGTTGTAGGGTTCAATGGTAGAGAACTTGCCTAGTATGCATCAGCCGTGGGTTCCATTCCCCATACTCAAAAAAAAAAAAAAAATCTATGGAGGATTTTAGTAAGACTTTTTACTATTTAAATTGTGACCAAATAAGATCAAAAATGAAATCAGAAAATTGAAATGAAGGAAGCACATATTACTTCTTGAAATCAGAGGTTGCATAACAATGTGAGAGGGAGTAGAAAAAAAAAGAAGAAGCAGAAAAAGAGAAGATAGAACTATATAATAGAGAATTTTATTTACCAAACTTAGCAAATTTCCTATGTTTCTTTCTGCCTGACTCTTACTACCACTTTCTATGCTGCAGTGATGGGAACATTTTGGTGACACCCAATAGCTATGACATGTCTTAGAAAGCAGAGCAAGAATACTGAACATGACCAGGATAGAATTGTTTCATGAAACAAAGTGATTTAACTTTAAGAATGTCGTCGTCGTCCAGGATCAAATTTTGTACTTAATTTCCTAGGAGTTATAACCAATGGGAATTGAGAACTCTTTTGAGAAGAAACAATTGTTTTAAAAAGAAAAAGAGCACTTGACCAGTCAAGAAACAGACATGGAAAGGAAAATGGCAGAGTGAAGGGTAAGATTCAACTGTAAAAATAAAACTTGGAAGCTACAAAAAACAAGGAAGGGACCAGAAACTTCAGAACAAAACATGTGCTGGAGTTGAAAGTAAGCAGAGTTCTAAGATCCTTGAAAGAATTCTAGAAAGAGAGCACGAGAAAGTGGAAATGTCTTGTGGAGGGGCTTTTTAAATTTTTTTTTTGTGTTTTGTTTTTACTTTAATATTGATAGCAAATATTTGAGTTGGGTACTATCCACGCTGACTTTTAAATGAGCAAACTGAGTTCTGGAGAGTTTTGACAACTTGCCAAGGGCTAACCCATGAGGTGTGATGGAGCTGGGGTCTCACCTAAGAAAAGTCTGACTCAGACATCTGCTTTGCCAACCAGACAAGTGCACAGTTGCCGACACGTGGTTATTCCATAGTTCTCTAGAACATTTTTATTTTTTATGACTAAAAATCTGTAACCATTGGATAGCAATTCCCCATTTTCTAGCAACTACCATTCTACTTCCTGCTCCTGAGTTTGACTACTTTAGTTACCTCATAAGAGTGGAATCTTGCAACATTTCTTCTTTTGCATTTGGCTTATTTCAGGTTTATCCATATTGTAGCATGTGTCAGGATTTCCTTATTTTTTTAAGGCTGAATAATATTCCATTGTATGTATAGACCACATACAATATTTCCTTTAACCTCTCATTTTTCAGTGGACAGATTGTTTTTACCTCTTGGTTACTGCAATAAACAAAGGAGGAGAGATATCTCTTTGATATACTGATTTTGTAATCATTGGATAAATACCCAGAAGTGCGATTGCTGAATCATATAGAAGTTGTATTTTTAATTCGTTGAGAAGCAGGTTTCAACGTCAGCTGCGTGATTTTACATTCCTACCAATGGTATGGAGTGTTCCAACTTCTCCACCTCCATGCCAACACTTTTTATTTTCTGTTTTTCTCGGGAGGGTGGGTAATGGCCATCTAACAAGTGTAAGGTGGCATCTCATTGTGCTTTGAATTTACATTTACCCAGTGGTTAGTGATTTTGAGCATCTTTTCATACACCTGTAAGTCAATTGTACATCTTCTTTAAACAAATTTCTAACCAAATCTTTTTTGGACATTTTTAATATTTTCGATAGTATATTGTTGATAGTCCTTACATATTTTGATTATTAACCCCTTATCAGATGTATAGTTTGAAAATATTTTCTCCCACTGTATAAGTTGCCTCTTCACTCCATTGTTTTCCTCGTTGTGCAGGAGATTTTTGTTTGATCTAGTATCACTTGTCTTTTTTATTTTTATTTTCATGGCTTTTGGTTTTGATGTCATACTAAGAAATCCTTGCAAAACCAATGTCGTAAGGCATTTTTTTTTATCAGTTTTTTTTCCTAGCAGTTTTAGAATTTGGATACTACATGGAAGGCTTTAATCCTCTTTGAGTTGATTTTTGTGTGTCCTGTAAGATAAGAATAATCACATTACTTTTGATGTGGTTATCCATTTTCCCATCATCATTTACGGAAGTTGTTATCCCTTTCCTATTATGTAGTTTTAGCATCTAGTTGAAGATTATCAGATCACATATGCATTATTTTATGCCAGTACCATATTGCTTTGACTCCTATAGCTTTTAATATGTTTTGAAGTTAGGAGTCCTTAGCTTTATTCTTTTTTTCTCAAGATTGTTTGGCTGTTTAGTGGTGGCTTTATGGTTTCATGTGGATTTTAGAATTGGTTTTTCAATTTCTCAAAATATGCCATTGGGATTTTGGTTGAGATTACATTGAATCTGTAGATCACTTTGTTAGTTACTGACATTTGAGCAATATTAATCTTTCCAGCTCATGAATTAGGGATATATTTTTATTTATTTATGACTTCTTAATTGTTCAGCAATTGTTCAGCAAATGCTCATGACAGTGTGTTAGGGCATTTCCCTGTTAACTCTGTGCTGGTTAGAAGTTGAAAATGTTGCCTTGCTAGTTAAGTTTATTCCTAAATATTTTATTAATTTTATGCTATTTTAAACAGAATTGTTTCTCAATTCTTTTTGGATTATTCATTGTTAGATTACAGAAACACCATTGAGTTTTATATGTTGATTTTCTGTTTTTCAATTTTGCTCAATTTATTAGTTATGAGAGTCTTTTTTTATTAAATAGATATTAGTATTTTCTACATGTAAGATCATATCATGTGCAAACAGAGGCAATTTTATGTCTTCTTCTCTGGTTTGGATGTTTTATTTATTTCTCTTGCCTAAAGATGTAGCTAGGACTATTAGCACTATGTTGAAGAGAGGTGTTGAGAAGGACATCTTGTCTGTACCTGACCTTAGAAGAAAAACCTTCTGTTTTCTACCATTGAGTATGTCAGTTGCATTCCTTGAGATGGCTGAAGATAAAGAGGAGTGAATATTGAGTGGTGTAGCACAAGAGGCTTCAGAACAGATGCTATAAAGAATCTAGGACTAAGTATTTAATTTATAACAATAGTTAAAACCATCTTTTAAAGTGTATCCAAATACAAAGGTTTAAAAAAACAAGGTTTTATATTACCCTATATCTACAAGGCATGATGGTTTAAAAAACATTGGTGTTTTGATTATAGTACTGTTTCTCCAGAAGCTCGATTTAAAACTTTTTTTTTTTTTTTACTGGAGATTGAAACCAGGTTCTCTTAACCACTGAGCCATAATCCCAGTCCTTTTTAAAATTTTGAGACAGGTTCTCTCTAAGTTGCTTAGGGTCTTGCTAAGTTGCTGAGGCAGGCCTCATACTTGCAATCCTCCTGCCTCAGCCTCCCAAGCCACTGGGATTGCAGGTGTGTACCACCATGCCCGCTGGAAGCTAAAATATTTTTTTTAAAAAATTCTTGTACTTAACCCTTTTAATGTGCCAGAAATGCTCATGGCAGGGTGTTAGGGCATTTCCCTGTTAACTCTGGGCTGGTTAGAAATTGAACCAGATTTGTGGCTGCTATGCCACATTCCAGGCTCAAGACAAGGTTGTTTAAGACGGAGAGACAAGAGCTCAGAGAATTTAAAGACCTCCTCCGTGTCTGGTACTGATAGACCAAGTGCCAACAGTTCACTTTTCCTGTTATACAAGTTAAATTTACAAATGCTTTACCGCTTATTTGAACATGAAATTCATATTTGCAGCATATGTATTTTTTATATTACAATACCTCAAAAGTAGTTTTATAGCTTAATTTTGGCCTCAATGTGTCTTCATGGGAAATAAATGACCTGGAAATGTTTCATAAACTGTGTTTATAAAGTGTACTGGGTAAGCACATAAAAAACAGCCCATCCACATGTTTTATTAGCTTCACTAATAACGTTTTGGCTTTTCTCTCTCCTACTATCTGGTCAGAGAAGTCAAATTATGTGTACACACAAGTATTTGTTCATTAATTTAGTTATTTGTTCATTCAACAAATATTTATGGAGTGCTCACTATGAACTATGTGGGATGCATTGTTCTTAGATGTACTAGGAACTTAATGATAATGCTCAATTTTAATTTCATGTTTAGTGTGTGTTTTTTACCCTTTGCTTTATGTTATGTTTTTCATTTATCTTTCACAATAAATCAATGAGTTAGGAACTATTTTTCTCATTTTCTTAAAGAGAGAGTTAGCAATTATGTCAAAATATAGAATGTTAAACCTAAATATTTCTAAGCCCTTACTTTTTATAATGGATATTTACTTGTTGCTCTTTGTTATGATTTAGATATGTGGTGTTTCCCAAAAGCTCATTTGTGAGACAATGCAAGAAAGTTTAGAGGTGAAATGATGGGGTTAGAAGAGTCTTAATCAGTGTATGAAGCCCCTGATAGGGATTAACTTGGTGGGTAACTGTAGGCAGGTTGGGTGTGGCTGGAGGAGGTGGGTCCCTTGTCTTTGGGATATATATTTTGTATCTAGCAAGTGGAGTCTCTCTCTCTCTCTCTCTCTCTCTCTCTCTCTCTCTCTCTCTCTCTCTCTCTCTCTCCTTCTCCCTCATTCCTGACAATCTGTTTCCAGCTGCTTTCCTCCTTCACACCCTTCTGCCATGGTGATCTGCCTTGTATAGATCCCTGAAAAATGGAGCTAGCTGTCTATGGACTGAGACCTCTGAAACCGTGAACCCCAAAGTGAACTTTTCCTCCTCTAATTGTTCTCGATAGGTTTTTTTTTTGTTGTTGTTGTTTGTTTGTTTGGGTTTTTGGTCACAGCAGTGAAAAAGCTGGCTAAAATGCTTTTCCAGCAATTCAGTGTTTCCATTCTTTTCTGGAATATAAAATATCTTCATCAGAAGTGAAGTTTTCTGGATTATTTGAGAACTTGGGTAGTATCATTAATTTAAGATGAGGGTCTTGCTTACTGTCCCCTTCCCTCTCCCCAATAAGAGAAATTGGCTCCCGGGAGCAGGATGAGTCTTAGTTTGCTAGTTTGCTGTGCAAAGTGACGGATATGGGAATATTAGTTCTGGAGACAGAAGCTGGTACTGCACCTAAGTTTATTTCTTATAGAGGGGAAGCATGGGGGTGAAGAGTATGCAGGAAAGAAGGAAAAGAAAGACAATTTAGGCAAGGAAACTCCAGCAGGAAAGAAACCAATGACTGATCTCTGGGTATGGAGTTGGCAAAGACTGACTTCTTGAAGGAGTGGCTGGAGAGACTTGGGAGAGGCAGGTGCTAAAGGCAATTTTCAAGTGAAATGCCTCAGGTTATAGAGTGAACCATCCCGTTGACACCACTGATAGCCAAGAAAAGTCATCCACTTGGAGGGGGAAGCTCTATTGAGAAAAACTAGTCATGGTGCCTCTAGGTTGTCACAGGTCAGAGCAGAGACCCTTTGGTGAGATGGCAGCTGGACATCCTTTGGAATGGCCAGTCTATAGAAATTGCAAAGAGATTACACACACCTGCTACATGCTACCCCCCAACTCTAAGCTATCCATATTGTTTTGCATTGAGTTCCTCTTGGAGGCAGGTGGAGAAAGAGATACTGACCTGGGGTGGAAGGTAGAAGGGGATTGGGATAGAGAGAACTGGACAGAAACTGGGAGTTGTGGTGAAGTTTGGCAGGAAGTGTTCATAGAAGAAGAGCTAAATTTGAATTCAATGTAGTTTTGTTTGTGTTAAATTAGCAGTATCTCAGTTAAGCCTTGGGTTTGGTATAGAATAATAACTATGAGTGTGAGTCAGGGAACTAATAATAGTTCAATGGAAGAGATGGGTACAAACTGGATCTGTCTGCTGAAGTGAGCAAACCAGGCTGTAGGCTCCGTTTACATCTGCCGATTTCCAGTTCTCCCTTTGATTCTCAAGGATGTTTTCTTCCCAGTGCCCAGGTTTTATTCCATCTAAGTCCCATATAAAAGGTAATGTTCCTAAGCAGTCATCACTTTTTCTCTTCTTTACACATTTTGCCAGTTCTCAATTAGGTCAGCTCTACCTCCACATTATTATCTCTCTGCTATCTTCTTATCTCCTTATCACCCACTTGATTACTATAGTGACCTCCGAACCAAAGTCTTGTCTCCAGTGTGAATCAGCCTCCTTTCTGATTTAGGTGATGCTATCTGATCACTGCACATGTAATTGTCAGTATGTTGCTCTGCTACTCAGTGGATCCTCATCCATTTCAAGCAAAGAAACTTCTAACTTCTCCAACAGCATTTTGAGCCTTCTCCCTAAATGGGATCCCCTAGTTTCTATGTCTGCCCAGTATTTTCTGCCTCTGGGCATTTGTGTGAATTCTCTCTGTCCTAACATTCCTCCTTTCCCTCAGTCCCCAAGCTAACCTCTACTCAGCCTCTTTACAGGTGTCTGTATTTCTAGCAGATCAGTTGGAGATTCAGAGAGGTGTGTGATATTCTACACCTGTGAAATTCCTGTTGGCATGTTCATGAGAAGTCAGTCCTCTATCATAACAATAACTGCTCAGCACTATTTGCGTTGTACCTGTTACATAAAATTGTCAATTATGTTAATAATGGGCTAAGCGTGGACTTAGGTCTTAGGAGAAAAAAGTGGACCAGAGGGTAGCTTCTGCCCTTGTGGAAACCACAGTCTTGGGGGTGACAAATAGGAGGAAAAGTCATGCAAGATTCTGAGTGCTATGAAAGAGCTGCCGAATCACCTGGGAGGTAATGGCCACCTTTCATAGGGAGCCAGTTGACACTTTACTAATTAGACCAACTTTTAAAGAGAAGTAGGGTTTGGCCAAGGCAGCTAGCATATTGTTGTAAGAATGGCGTATTATGATTTCCTTTGCTAGATGAGCTGATAACACTGCTGTTTTGACTTTCTCACCACTAATAAGGGTGTAACTTGAGTTAGTGAGAATGGTATTGGTTAATTCTAATTAGACACATTTAGTATTTCATGGCTGGGGTGGAGAGCACTTTTGTGTTTATATTCAGGTCTGATCATTCCTCTTCCTTTCTGTGTGGTCCCTTGCAAGTTTGAAAGTCTTTTTTTTTTTTTTTTTAAAAATATATATGTGATACTTTTTTAAAAAAATATATATGTGATACTCTAAGTTTAAATCATCAAAGTTGTAGCTCTTTTCAACCTTGCTGATTCTGATATTATCACCATGAGAAGTTTCTTGCTTCTTGCATAGATTTAAATGTACATAACAGTCTATGCCTGTGGTTTTATTTGGGATGTTTGGACATATTTACATTTGTACTTAGGAAAGCATCTTTCTGAACTGTGACAACAAACTGTGAATTCTATTAGGAAACAGGTCTTCAGAATATTGGCAAGGTTATTGTGTTCACTGGAACCCCTATTTAAATATCTTTAGGGTCTGTCTGCAGAACACATATGTTCTTATTAATTGATTACACGATAATAAAAATGATAACAAGTTGACAGTTTTAACGCTTTTTCAATGAAGTGCTAGTATGATAAAATAGGCTCAGTGAAACTTCTGCTGGATTCTACTTTACTGAAGATGAAGAATTAGTTTAGAATTTACTTTAAAAATGAGATAATATCATAATGGGCCAGTTAAACTGGCTGCACAAGTAAGTTTGCTACTCCTCACCTCATAACCTCCTTCTACCGTCATTTTATCTTTAGATCAGCCTGTTCATCTTAGTTTTTTTTCCTAATAATAATAATTGCCCTCATTATTATAAAAACTCATGTATCCACTTATTTATGAATCTAGCCTAGGCCAGTAATGGTGCTCCTAACTACTAAGCTGCACTACCTCTTTAATACCAGTCAGAGTAAATATGCTTACAGTTCACAGTACTGATAGCAGGAGTTCAATTGATTTGAGGACACTGGGAACTCCAACACATTTGAAGTGTACCTCATCTTAAACTAGAATTGAAAACTTGAGTTGCTGGAAGTGGTAGGACCAAGACTATAAGACTTGTGTCTATTTCAGTAATAATCATGGCCGTGTTTTCACTACCAACCTTAAATGTGTGATATATCAGGATTCAACAACCTTGGTTGACAACATAAATACACCTATCAATGTCTGATGTGCACATGATGCAAGATCTCTCTGTCTTTTAAATCATTAGCCAGTGGTTCCTTCAGGTCACATTTCGAACAAAGGAAACTTATTAAGCCAGTGATTTCTTGCAGTGTTGATATTAGGCAGTCCCAAGAAAGATAGGAAAATAGGAAATAGGAGAGACCTATAAATGAGCAGTAATGAAATTTCAAGCTGAAAAAGCAGAATCATTACATTTTAATTATTTCTGTGCTTATATTTCTTTATTCTTAGTGTTTTACTTTCAGTACACACACACACACACACACACACACACACACACATATATATATATATATATATATATATATATATATATATATATATATATATTTAATTTAGGGACATAAATTTGTAGGTCTTTTGAGAAACATTCTAGCTCGATTTTAGAACTAGAGGATGCAGGACAAGGAACCGAACTCAGGTCTTTGTTGGAGGTGGAAGCAGGCTCTGCCTTCTCCCTGCCTGCACCTGGACATACCCTTCACAAGAGCAAAGTGTGGTAATAGGTCTCATTTGGGCATTTAACACTTTGGCAATCCTACTACACTTAACTAGCATAATCATATTCTCACTTCCTAAAATGACCATTTGACCCTTTTGCTTGTCTTGATAAGTCTCCTAAAACCTGTTCATTCTCAGCTGATCATTTTTCTCATATTTAATTTGAAAACCGGAGTAATGAGGTAGGAAAATCTTCATCTTCCTACTGTTAAATCAACGGAACCACTTCTTAGTCACCCATGCCCACTGTGGTCTTCCTGTTAGTAGGAGTGCCTGTTTGTATTCAAGGCCAGCTCTGTCCCTGGGGATCTGATTCCTGTGCTTCTTTTCCTCCCGGTCCCTTTGCGTCTGCAATACCTCTCTTCTCTAATCTTCATATCAGTTTTTTTCCTCCAGTGGAATTTCAATAAGCATATGAATATGCTCTAATAGTTCCTATTCCAAACAAAACCATGCCAGATACATTTCCTTCAAGCTATGGCACCATTTCTCTGATGATTTGTATAGTTTCATAGTTATCTATGGTTGCTCCCTCTCCGCACTCTCTATTCAAATAGTATGCGACTCTTAACAGTCACAGGTCTGCCTTGTTTTACTTGAACTCTGAGTATCAGTCAATAAAGATGGTTGATCACCCTCTCTTTTTTAAAGAACATGATCTAAAGGGCATCCCAGCTGTTGCTTCCTAACACATCCTCATAAATCTCATACTGGATGAGTTTGTAGATCTTCTGGGTGGTTAATAGGTCTCTGAATTGCTCACTGGTTTTTTACGGCTGAAGGTTATGTAATGCTGTCCTTACATGTTGGGGGTTTGCTCTTCTAGGATGGCCTGAGCTGGAATATTCCAAAGGTAGAAGCTTTGCAAACTCTGGCCCACACTACCCACTGTCTCTCTCCATTGAGAAAATAATAGTGGGGATGCCCTGGTGGCAGTCCCTGGGTTTGTGTGCATGTGCTGATATAGAGGAAAAAAAATTGCAATCTTTCTATTCCTTTACAGTTCTGCAAATTGCATGTTTTGTTTTCAGGTGCAATGGAAATAATTAAGAACTTAATGCAGCGATTTTTTTTTTGTAGTTTCTGATTGTGCAAAAACAGGAGTAGAGAAGAAATAAAAACATACTCAAATTATTTTATTTCTGTGTGAAGACCTGTATGAACAGACAAAACCTTTTAGGATAAGTACATTGTACATAGAAGTCGACCTTTTGGTGTGACTGAGGAAGTTCTCATGAATAGAGGACCTGTCACTGAAATTCAGAACTTTTTTATATGTGAAAGTACAACTTGGCAACTTTACCATCCATGAGAATGTGAGAGTTCTGGGAAGATGACTCATTCAGTTATGTAATGATATGAAACCATATTTGAATATAAAAATAAGTGAAAAACAGAGAGTCTAGGAGGGAGTACATACTGCTGACAATAGAGTATTCGGAATAGATATGAGTTCTTTGAGAAATTAACAGATACTGTAATAGTGAAGAAAAAATAATGAATACTGCTCGTTGAAACTGATTCCATTTAGCATGTCAAATTAAATATGAAAGGGTCTATAGAGATCCCTTGGTTCAAAACCATTCTGTAGATTAAAACACCAAACAAAATCTGAGGTCTGGGGAGGTTTATGGATTTGCCAAAAGGATGCACAGAGGTTGGGCACAGCAAGGTCAGATGACAATCTTAACAGTCACAGGTCTGCCCTGTTTTGCTTGAACTCTTATTGGGTTACTGGGTTTCCTGTTGTTAAAATACATTATCTGACCTTCATTGGTTCTTGGGAAGATACAGCTGAAATACACATCCCAAATGCTTTTACATGCCTATGGAGACATATATGGCTAATAGATACACTATTACACCCAATTCTCATTTCTTTTTTGGGGTTTGGCACCACTGTATATCTGAGAAAAATCCTATAATGACTTTAATGTGTTTCTAAAATGTTTTGGACCTAAAATATAATCCTATGTCCTGTGCAGGCTCAGGAATTTTTCACAATTTTATTTTCATTTGATATCTTTTACATGGGCTGTTTTACTCATGTTTTCTAATATCTCAGGTCTGCAGGCTGGAGTAGTTGAATTCTTAGAATCTGTGTTGAAGTGGAAATCCCTCATGACAGTTCTGTTTTGGGGAGACAACTTTACTTAATGTGCACTGTCTACCACATAAAACTGAACTGACCTGAATGGTTTTCCTTTTTTTAGGGAAAGTAGGGAAACAACTGGAATTACAATATTTTTCCATTTATCTAAAGTGAATATAAAAGTGATTATGTATGAAATACTAAAATATGTGGCAAAACAATAACGGTTAAATCTAGTTAACTTTTGTTTGTAATGAATTAGAATTCGCCTCCATATATTATTTGAAAATCAAAGACATTTAGTATCTGTGATTATAATGATGTATATATAGGAACTTTCTGGGTAGGCAGTTTGGTGAGAAGGGAAGGGAGTAGACACTGGAGTTCCCTTGCCAGGGTGAAGCTCCCGGCTGCCACTGTTCCCCAAGCATCTCCAGGAAAGTTCCTTATACTCCTTACCATTTTTAAGCAGGCAGGCAATAACACTGTCCCCACAGTAGGACTGAGATGAGTTATGCATCGAACTAACAAAGTACTTAGCACTTCAGAATTTTGCTTAGTTATTGCTGAGAGAATAAGTTAATGGTATATGAACTCATTATGCAAGGAGTCACTTGTCATTTTGTTGTTGTTGTTGTTTAAAAAAATACTTGAAAGAGAATAATATGTGGCTAGTTGAAATTAGGTGAATGGAATAGTTCCGGGACCCATTTCTTCTAAGATAATCTACCATGTCTCTATCTGTTTCTCTCTTCTTTTTATGCAATCTTTTTTTTTTTAACTACTGATAACATTTTATGGTTTCCTCATTGGTTAGTGAATTAAAATCCTTGACATGTTCATTTTAGATGTGTATAGGAGTCATATTCCCCTTAAAAATTAGTTTTTAATGACCACTCCCAAGAGCTTATCTGCTTTGATAAAAGAAGACATTTTTAAAAAAGCGACATCCTGAAAGTCAGTTTCCTTTCAATGTCAAAAGTAGGTTACTCTGCATTTTTGACTTGTTCCCAGTTAAATGACAACACCATTTAATGACTATTACCGGGAAAGATAAAATGATAGCTTTATTTACTTTTTAAAATTAAGCGCCCATTTGTGAATTCATGCACACTGAATTTTATAAATGTTCAGTAAACAAGATCAACGTTTTAAATTTCTTAATACGAACATGAAGCTACCAGCAAGCAGGAGGCATCCACACACCACTCCTTGGAACTGTTTTAGGTACGTCAGTTGGTGGTTCTGTAGTTCATGTGGATTTCTGGGTTTATGTCACAGACCATCATCAAGAGCTGTTTAATCACATCCTCCATACACTTGTTGTAGCTCCCATTCAGTTCCTGAATCTTTCCCTGTGTTTGTTCTTCAATTTCGCAGGAGACATTACTCTGAGAACCCATTATCTAGGAAACAGGAGATGGAATCGTCACACCATAGTCATGTTAAAATTTTGTGGTTTTATAAACCCTAACCTATTTATTGATGATTGGTCTATGGAACACACACTATCTATTCTTTTTCCAGATTTTTTTCCCCCAGAGGACAGACTAGAACACTAAGACCATGAGTGTGAAGATGGACTTTCCTGCTATGGAAATGGCATAACAGGTTATTTTTTCACTTCTAACTGATGACCACGCAGTACAAATCACAAACCAGTTTACAGTCATGATACTATGCTCAGAAGTTTTCTCATCACATTTCTCATGTTTTGTACTAGTTTCCATTCTGATCTCACATCTCCCCTGTTGCTTATTTTCTGAATTACGAGTCTAGAAAACAAAATTGGTAGGCACCAGTAAGCCCACTTTGGCTAGTTTTTAAAGAGCTGGTTATTGGGTTTCCTATTGTTAAAATACATTATCTGACCTTCATTGATTCTTGGGAAGATACAGCTGAAATATACATCCCAAATGCTTTTACAAGCCTATGGAGAAAGATATGGCTAATAGATACACTATTGAGAATTTTGGTATAAATTGAAATTCTTTCAAATTGAGATATGCTTGTTTATTTAATCAAACTATCAATTTAGCCACAGTTGAACAGAACTTTCTAATTACTCTTTAATTGGCTGTTAGCACTTTGCATCATGTTCTCTATCCTCTTAGTTTCTTATACAGCCATGAGTTGTGATTGGACCAAATCCTTATCTTGCAGGGAGAGTTATTATTCTAAAGGAAAACTGCACTGAGACACTTTGAAAGTCAATCTTAGCTAAACAATCAACTCTTAATTCATCTACCTGTGAACTTGATCTTTCTTTTTTTTTTTAATTTTTTATTGTTGGTTGTTCAAAACATTACATAGTTCTTGATATATCATATTTCACACTTTGATTCAAGTGGGTTATGAACTCCCATTTTTACCCCGTATACAAATTGCAGAATCACATCAGTTACACATCCATTGATTTACATATTGCCATACTAGTGTCTGTTGTATTCTGCTGCCTTTCCTATCCTCTACTATCCCCCCTCCCCTCCCCTCCCCTCTTCTCTCTCTACCCCCTCTACTGTCATTCATTTCTCCCCCTTGTATTATTAAATGTGGTTTCATTAAGACAAGACAGCTGGATTTCCTCGTTTTCCTCTTCTGTGTTAAGGGGAGAGGTGCATCTGGTATGATCTTAAGTAGCTCCACTAATCATGACTTCCTCCTCAGGGTTGCTGGACTGTTCTAACATCTGGAACCCCCATCATTGTTCTGGATCCTAAGCTTCAAATCAAATGCAACTGAGGCTATTGAGCTCCAGTCCTTTTCTGTTTATAATCCAGGCAACAAGAGCATTCCAGTTCAAAGAAAATAATTTTGAGAAGATGCAGTTTCTGAGACACTAAATAACTTTTACAAAATAATATTTTCATAAATGAGTATACAGGAAGCAGACACACATGGTCCAAATTCCCCTTACTAAGGGGTTTAAAAATAATTCTACCCAATTCAAACTTTTTTTTCTTTCTAAATTTACCAGTTTATTTGGGACTCTAAGGAATTGAAAAACATTTTTTTTCTCCTAAATCCAATGTCGTAAGTGTTGTGAGACTATTACCTATGCTGGGTACATATTTGTTAAACAGAGTAGAATGACCATATCTCCAATCTCCAGATGTTTCAGAGAACTCATTACCTGTGTTGTGTTGTTCCTGTTGCAGAATCTTGTTAACATTTGGGACACTATATACATTACAAGTTGATCATTCTGTAACATGTCATGATCCATTTGTTCAAAAGGTGCCACACGTTAGGACTTTTTTCTACTTTTCAAAACTTCAACTTTGAGAGTGATGTGCACAGACTTCCAACCTAATGACTGATACTGACAGTCAGATCTTTCAACACTGAGTATCTTTCCTTAGCAATTGTTCAAATGCTCCAGTTTCAGGGATAGCAGAACTTCAGGACCCACAATCTTAAGCAAAAACAGTTTGGGATTCTCAATTTTCTATTACTTCAAGGAAACAAAATGCTCTCAAGATATGAATTCAGAAGTAAAAAATATAAAAGTCTTCTGTGTGCTTGTGGAAACCATTATTTGGGCCTTTTGTTTGGATTCGTAGCTTATCTGACTTTTACTTATGTTAACAATAGATTTAATTTTCTGTAGTCCATATTTCCTTTTAGCAATGCCATATCTCTTCAGGAGTAGATGGTACATTAGGTAGAAATGATGAGCAAGGGATAAACAAGTCATTAATAAAGTGGTACCAGTGGATATATAACTATAACCCACATTTGAATAACCTGTCTGTGTTGATAAGTAAGAAGACTCGAAGAAACATATGTATTAACAAAAGCTAAAAGGCAACAACCAAAAAAGAAACATCAGGATACAATACCCACAGCAGGCATAAAACCGTTTTTTTGGGTCTCCTCCCAGACCTCCTAATTGCCCTGGGTTAATGATGACGAGATTTAATGGGAATAGCAATATGCCTGACATATGGAGGTCATGCCAAGGAAAGATCTGCAGTAATGGTTTTACATTATGCTTGAAGTAGCAAGAGGCTTAAACATGATGACTTTTCTATGTGAGCTTTTGATCAACTAGCTGTAAAATTGGCTTGGAGCTCCAATTATGAGAGCAAGAAAGAGTTTTAATTATTGTCTAAAGCAGTGAACAAATCTTGAACCAGATTTACATCTGATAGGATTCTTCAGGAGAAATAGTATTTCAAGAGGTTTAATCCAACCACTTGCAGAAATTATGGTCAGATTTGTTATGACTTAAAAAAAAAGAAATAACAACTATCTTTTCAGAGATATCCTACATATGATAATCAAAGCTGGTTGTTATGAAGGATGATTATTTTATCAGATTTTAATATAACAGGATCCAATGGGAAAGATAAAGCCACAGAGGAAATATTTAGTTATTCATTATTTCCACTAACGTTTATTGCATGCCTACTAGGAGGCAGACTGTTTTAAAACCTAGGAAAACAACAGAGAATAAAACAACGAATCTGCTATTTTGGTGCTTACAGTGAGAAGGAAAGACAGGCAGTAAGAAAAAAGTATAAATACTTAATATATCAGACAGTGATAAATGCAATGAAGAAAAAGAATGGACTGTAATGGAGTATTGCTTTCCTTTACTTTTAAAAGAGAGATAATTTTAGATAAGGTCATCAGGAAAGGAAGTTCATGATCACATATTAAAGAAAGATGAATGAGTCAAAAGATTAGAATTACAGGGAGTAACATGGGGTGTGTAAAGTTCCTGTGGCAGGGGCATGTTCTATTTGACAAGTTCATTCTATATCTTATCATGCAACTTAAAAATTAATTTTACTAGTAAACATTAAAGAAACAAAATGTTTTCTGTAGTTTTTTTTTTAAATGGTGTCAGTCAATAATCTGTGGTAGCAATGATACTTTAGTTCCTTCAATTTGTATATTTGAGATTATGATTTTTTTAATACATAGTCAACATCAGACAACAACTATCCAGAGACATATTGTCTGACAAATTTAAAACACCTTGAAACTGAAAAGGTAAACTTGGTAATTCTGTAATGTTTAAGATCTAATTTGGTGTTTAGCCTTGTGTAGACTGTACCTGCCGAATCACAGCATAGTTCTCCTAAGGTTCCTCCTTATGCCTTATGAATATTAATATCTTATCCTCTATGCAGCATAAATCAGTGTGGGCATCCTGGCTTACCTTAGACTGTTTAAGTCGAAACTCCTGGTCTCTCTGCATTCTGTATTGGTCCACTTCAGCCATCGCCTCCTCCTTAGCTTGCTTCAGTCTCTTCCCCTTTCCTGGAAGTTCACAGTGGCGTAGAAGAAATGATATTTCTTTTAGATATGCATGGGATTTCAAATTTGATTTTTTAAAACATGGATGATTTCTCCATGTTTTTAGACTCCTCCCCCCTAGAATGTCAAACTTCATTGCAAAAAAATAATATTGAAAATTTCTTATTTTTCTATAGGATTCTTTAGAACATGGCAATGACAACTTTCTTTCACACTTACATGTTTAAATAAAATATCCGCCCGTTTACTCACAGCAGTAACAGCCAGAGAACAGCTTTTGGCTGTCACTTACTCGAAAAGACATCATTTGGTCAGATTTTCTGTCCTGATTTGCTGCCAGGAATCCTTCAGTCCACACCAACTGGATCCTATTTGCCACTGGCAGGTCTCCAAAATCACGACAAACATGCAACTCAGGCTCTATCAAACTGACTTATAATTTTTTTAGACATTTTATTGGGATTTTTTTTTTCTTACCATTTGTTAATCTAGACTGTCTGATTAAACCCCATAGCACATCAAAGTAGATTTTCTTTCTCTTGTAGTAGCTTTCTCTGAGGGGGACTTGAAAGTGGTTGTAAAACCAATTGTTTTTAATGGTTAGGACATTTCGTTAAGCAGCCTTCAGCCACCAGACATCATATGAGATGAAAGTTTGAGACAAATACAATCAGCTAAGCACACAAAGTTTTGGACAACCAATGTAATATTAATTGCTTCTATGACCCCACCACCTTCAGGGGGTTAGGTACTAAGGATTTGTGATAATTAAACTTGTAGAGAAATGGAACCTTATGAAAATTCTTTTTTTCTCTGCATCTCCTATCTTTCCATTTCAGTAAAATGCCTTTCTTCTTTTGCCCATTTAGTATGATTTATCATGTCTCAAGATTTTGTTTATAATTTTTGTCAACTGTTACATTGTGTAGACTTTGAACTACATAATATGTTCTCATTAAGTAACACGGAAGAAAATCTTCATATCAACTTTTGTCTATCATCTGTGTATGTTATTGATATCTTTGTAGCATTCAAATGTAGACAGTTGCTAAATTTCCCTGCTAGGTTTGAGTGGCTTTGCTAGTCACTGAGTATGTATTTGAAATAAGGATAGATGCACTGACTTGCAAATTGAAATGTTCCTTTTTAATGTCTACCATCCTTGAATGGAACTGGTGAAACCTCACTTAGAATAGGTAATTAACTTTCTTTACTCTCTTGAAAATCCTCATCTGGTAAAAATGAATGTTCTTCTGGTGTTTGAGGCTTAGTGGTTGCTACATTAATGCCTACCTTCTCCCTAGTTAACTAATGCTCATATTGTGTATTCGGATTCCTTTGTTCTCTATGGTTCTTACCATTTTGTGGAACCAAACACATTCTATTCCCAGAGATTCTGTGAACAGAACAAATAGAAGTGTTGGTAGGGAAGCCGATTCCTTGATCCACAGACTACTTTCTTATCACTGTTTTTAACATCAGAACAATATAAAATGGTAATGTATGAACATTTTCATAGCAATAATGAGTTGCAATGCCTCTAAATATTTTATAAAATAAATCACACATGCCATCACTATGTTTAGTTGCATAATATCTAAAACGATTGGTTTCAAAGTCATACTCTTTAGCACATATTAATGATAAAATAATAATAACAATAACAGTAATAATAATGGGACACACGCTGCATGCCCTTCCTCTGAGCAGGATCCTGTGATCCACTAAGACCATGCACATAAGCTCCAACACCCTGTGACAGGCTCAGTGTGTGTCTGTGATTCCCAGGTCATGGCACCAGTCACCTGCTGGCTCTCATTCAATTAAATAGGAGAGCCACAGGGAAATCGCTGCTGGCACAGTAGTTTTCTGGGTGGACTCAGCAGCTGCCACCGAGCAAGGGGCTGTGTGTACTACACCTGATTTACTCCAGTGGAAGAAACAGAAGTCTAAAGCCTACAGCTTGGTTAGAGGTGAAGCACATGCACGTGTCAAATCCACTCATCTTAACCTCCAGCTTGCTTCTTGCTCTGTGTAGGAAGATGGCGAAATTTTGAAATTGTACTTGTTTACTCTGAAGCACCAAAAACATGGTGACTGTGGACAAAAAGAGGTTCATATTCTTAATTAATATCAGTACACTTTGTTTCAAATACAGGGGTAACCATATGAGAGAGTCAGATTTTCTATATAAATAATTGAATATATAATCCCCCAAATTCCTATAAAGACACAGGATTATCAAGCAGAATGTCTTGATTTTTTGGTTTAGAAATTGTGTTCATCTGATGCATCGTGATTTTAAATAGTGCTAAAAATAATGCTGTATAGTTGTGTAGGAAAGGAGGGTTTTACTTTATTCTTCCATTATTCACTTCAATTTTACTGACCACCTACTATATAAGTATACAGTGAACAACAGAGGAGAAGTACACAATGCATGGTCCTTGCTTCCAGATGACATAAATTTCACATACTTTGGAAATGTGTGCATGCTGCTCCAGCTTCCAAGAGGAAAATTGTAAAACAAAATGGCAAACTGCCTACAAAAAGCAATTGTAAAAAAGCTAAAACATAAACCTTTGTTCTGCTTGTTCTGGAGCAGTTAAAAAATCACAATGCTTATAGAAACAATGCTATTAAAATTCTATAGAGAGTCCATGGTTTGCCTCTACTCCAATAGTCATGCTATGTCTTACATTAAAAAAGTAACCCCCAATGTAAACAAATTCACCTGGAACATATCACGGGACTGTGAGGAGGCTGTTGGAGGGGGTTAGGAGAAATCTCTGAGGAAGGAACCACTAGACTGAGTAGATGTACCAGCAAGGACAGAGTGAAGGGACAGACTAAGAAAGGACAAGAAGATCCTTTATAAGATAGATTTGAGGACAGTCTAAATAGTTCAGCCTCATTCATTTTTAGACATGTAGCTTATTATGCAGACATCTACATTTAACAAGTCATGGTTGAGATATATTCTACAGAATTGTTTTGTGAAGAGAAAAAGGGGGAAATCTTGACCTGATTTTCAGGTATTTTGTGGAGAAAGAGTTAAAAAATCAATTTGGGGCAAGTTAAAGCTGAATTCCACATATGCTCAAAGATAAGATCTTTTTGCTCAAAGATAGGCTCTGCTCTTTCTGGAACTGGACAAGTGAACTTCATGGCCCAAGATGCAAGCCCTAAGACACAGAGAAAGCAACTCTATTGCTTGGGCTACTAAGCTTTTTTGGAATCATTTCTGATGGTAAAAATGGTATTTCATTTATTTTCTCAGAAATGTGTCAGAATTATACACTTGGTACCACCAGAACAGGACATGATAAGCTTTGTAACTTGGAGCATGTTACTTAGAATTTGAGTCTGTTTTCTTATCTATAAAACAGAGCTAATAATCTCTTATAATAAGTTATTGGAAATATTAGAAAAGAAACTGAACTAGTTATTTAATGAGTTTTTAATCTTAGGAAAACAGGTTCAATTCTTGTTAAGAAGGAAAATGATAAGTGAGGCATGAGTTTAAGGAAAAGTCCTCAGGCCTTCCCCAGGGATATCCTAGGAGAGGTAATCATAGTCCAACAGGACAGACAAGTCTGGAATTTAGAGAAAGGATTGCAATGGAGGAAGATTTACATGTCAGTCATCCAGGTTTGGGTGTGTGCTAGTCATAGCAAAGGTATTTGGACAGAAATTAAGGGAGAGTATAAAGAATGAGGAGAAAAGAGGGATAAGGTCTCAAATTGGGGGAATATCAACGTTCAAGAAAAGGAAGTGGATCCTCAGGAGAAGTCTGACAGTAGTAGGCAGAGAGGAAGAGAAATTAAAAAGAAGCTAAACTCGTGAAGAGAACAACCCAAGCAGCCTATAGCCAATGGTATCAAATGCTACAGAAATCTGAAATGGACCACTTAGTCAATTAACATTCTCAGATGTCTAATAAGTACCACACACTTTTCTGGATGTATGGAAATCCCACAGACTTCCCGTTGTTATGGAATCTGCCTTTTGGATGCAATTCAGGAGAGAGATAGAAAATAGACAATGTATACATAATAGGACAAGGATGTTGGGTACTATGCAGAATAAAGGAGCATAAGGAATAGAGAGAAATGGTGATAGGTCCTAATTTAGATAGATCAGTTCCCTCAGATAAAACGAAAGGCAAGCAGAGACTTGAAGGAAAAAGACAGATGGTCATGCAGGTAGACGAAGGGGAAGCCCGTTCAAGGTGGAGAGAACAGCAAGTTCAGAGGCCATGGTAGGAGGGCATTTGACATGTTCCAGGAATTGCAGAAACACCACCTCTTTGCTACGGCAAAGAAAACAGGACAGTTTAGTGTTAGGAGATGACCACAGTACTAGTAGTGGGGCCAGGTCAGGTGCCGCTCACAGCTCACAGCTCACAAGGCGTGTCTTTTGAGACACTAAATTCATGAAGGAGTCTTAGCTAAGGTGCGACATAATACTGATCATGATTTCAAAGGAGTTTTTGGCTGGTGTAGAAAAGATTTCGGGCTAAGGGAGTAGCATGGAGGTAAGTTGTAGTAGAGTTGACAAGAAGGGATTATACATTCTTTGGAGTTGGAGGAGTTGATTGATCAGTGTAAGAGACAAAGATGAGTTAGTGATGACCTCAACATTTTATTTTGAGGTGGAGTCTAGGATACAATTTTGTTGAGATGTCAAATATCCAGTAGTGATTTTGAAAAAGCTGATGTTCATCTGAATTTCGAGATCAGAGAAGCAGCTGGGGCAGGAAAGATCAAATTTGGGATCCTCTACATGGAGTCAGGATTATAAAGTCAGAGGATTGGATGAGAGCACCTACGGAGTGTCTGCAGATGTACAGAATAGGTCCCCAGTGGGGCGCTGATCTTCTCAGTGGGACTGAGAAGATCCAGAAGTCAACCATGAATGTAGTGTCCTGAAGTCAAATGGAAGAAGAATTTAAAGATGAAAGAGGAATTTAATTGTGAATGAGATACTGAATGCATCAGGTTTAGAAACATGGCTCATTTTGGCAAGAGGAGGTATGGTAGAATTGTAGGAATAAAAGCTCAGAGGAATATAGAATGAAAAGATTATAGGCATAGGGAATATAAGCACTTATCTGGGAATTTTTAACCACTAACGGGGGCAAAGAAAGTAAGATAAGGAATCAATGTGGCCAAATAAACTTGACACTTAGAGGATATTGTGAATTTAATTTTGTACCCCCTGCCTCGCTACACCTACCCCCCAAAAAAATGACGTGTCAGAGTCCTAATCTCTGGTACTTGTGAATATGACCTTATTTGGGAATAAGAGCTATGAAGATGTGATCAAGTTAAGGTGAGGTTGTACTGGATTAAAGTGGGTCCTAAGTTCAATGACTGCTGTCCATGTAAAGAGAGGGAGATTTGGACACAAGGACTCAAGGACTAAACAGACACACAGTGAAAAAGGACATATGATTGTGGGGGCAGACAAAAGAATGATAGAGATACAATCCCAGGAGTGCCCACTGGGACAGAGGCATGCAGTACTCTTTGAGCACAGCCTGAAGGATTCCAACCTTGATAGCACCTCGCTTTGGGACTTCTGGTCTCCAGGACAGTAAGATAATACCTTTCTGTTGTTTAAACTCAACCACTTTGTGGTCATTTGTTACAGTGGCCCTAGGAAACAGATGCATAAAGAGTAGTGAGGAGCACAGAGATGATAACATCAGATAGACAGCAGAGGCTAAGACAGGTACTCTCACAAAGTAGAAAGGGTAGGTATCTGGATGAATGTGTCACCTGACAAAAATAAGGACAATCAGAACAGAGGCCACCTTGATTTGCTCTGAAAGCAAAGGATTATTTGGGGATGCTTGGAGATTTCTATTTGTTACTAATAACACCTACTACTTAAGGAGAAGAACATGTTCTTGGTTTGGGGGAATCATTAGTATTACCATAAAACCAACCAGATTCAAAGAATGCTATTATTTTTCTCACCAATTACAATCCCTGTAAAAAGAAATAAGTCACAAGAAAAAATAAAAAGAAAGCCCACCTCTCCTTTGGTGAAGTTGATTGTCACTGAGTTTCTCTTCTGACTCTAATCTAGTTCCCTTTCACATCCCCTTCCTTGATGTTTTCCTTGGCTTTTCTTTTACTTATATTTTCCTGATTAAAGATCACAATGAATAGCTTTGTGTAGCTCTTGGATTAAATATAACCAAATGCTATTAGTTCAGAAAAATGGTCTATAATTTAATATCACCCACTCACAGAAATGAAAGTTCAATATACTTACAAATACCCTGTTAAGCTACGGACTATAAAGAAAGAGGAAGTATTTACAGGCCTACAAAACGTATAAGACAAGGCCATGAAATTCTAATATAACAACTTTTATTTTACTAGTTTATTAAAAGTCATGTCTTCATGAACCCAGAATATGCACTTGCAGAGTCAAGAATTTATTAAATCAAGGTGCCTGTTTAAATAATTCAGAATATCTGCACATTTGGAAACAAAAGGTAACTTGCAGATGTAAGAAAAAAATTATTTGTGGTTGATATTGTATATACCATAAAACTATTTTTTGCATTATTGTACTAGCTGACACAGCATATCCTATAATGCGATTTATAATTTTTTAGTTAAATTCAGACATTGTTTTCTACAGATTCTAAATGAGACAACTTGAGTGTTTATTTGTGAGAAGGGGTACAGTGCATGTTAGGAAATGATTCAAGAAATATGGGTCCTTCGTGTGATGTTGAGTCTCGTGCATTTGAGCATTTCCAACAGTGTTAATGCAGAGCTGCAGTTTTCCAAGTTTGCAATGCATGCAGCTTTCATAAAAGATCACAACTAAAAGCAAAATTGTCACATATTACACAGAAACACAGTCTCTTTTCCTTGTGTGGATGGCGATACTGTGAATTTGTAATATGATTCTGATTGAAGGCTCAGTTCAATCTTCAGTTCAATGGACCTCCAGGGCAACTCTATGATGTTCTGTTGTAAAAATGTAACTTGTCTTGGAGCAACGTGCCTACTTTTATGTTTTGATTAATGAACAATTTATTGGGCAAAAAAATGTTAACTCCTAGTAAGATTGTTTAAAGCAGTACAAACCTATTGTGATTCCATCTAACTGCTTTAAGGCTGTTTCACACGTAAAAATATATATGAGAATTTTAACTAATAAATATAATTAGTCTGTATTCAGTGAATAGAAATGAATATCTAAACCTTTCTCGTCAACTTACTGGAAATAGTCAAGGACTCCCTTGGAATAGGAAATATAGACCCCAAACAAAGGACCAGGGTACAAAGAATGAAACTAGATTTCTCTATTCTACTTACTCTTGTGTTGTTATTATTTATAACTATATATATATATATATATATATATATATATATATATATATATATATATATATAAATAATACATATTAAATATCTCCACGTACTTAGTTTGAACTCAAATTCACTATCTTATGTACATTTTCATATTCTTTAAACATCTTGGTTATTAGGTAGACTGATAATAGCTTGTATTTTTATTTATTTTAAAAAAGGAAAGCTGAAGTTCAAAAATGCTAAATAACCTATGTTAAGAAACAGGTTTTAAACTTAAACCAACATTCCTTCTCCTGTAATGCCTCCCATGCTGACTTTCAAGCCTGTCCACAGCCCTGTCTACCCCCCTCTCAGTGCCTCTGTGTCTGGCGATTGAGGGCCTTGAGAGCAGGAACCGGCATATTCTGTTTCTACAGGCCTGATGGGCTTTGGCCTTCAGGAGAGTTCCTGATAACATCACACCACATTCCCTTGTCTGTATTCCCTAAGGCAAAATGTTTGTACTCTATATTGTATTATGTAACAGCTTTACTGGGATCTGAGACAGATCTCAATAATGAAATATATTAATATTTTTGCAACATAATACGTAAACATTGCCACCTTGTCTGTCTTGGACTTTTATTCCTAAAACAATTAACAATGAATTGCCTGAATTACCTTGGGTGGGTTTTCTTTTTCTCTTCCCAAGCATTTCTTTTCATTTTAAAATACATACTCATGAGTCCTACTCAAGCAGACTCCTAAGTTTCTGACTTCCAAATAAATGAATGTAAGAAAGAGAAAGTGATACAGAACTTCTACAGTGGTTTTCACTATTGGGACTTATTAACCTTCATTCTGAATCTCTCTTCTGCCTTGATATACCAGATTTTCTAATTAATCTTTTTATAGAAAAAAATAAAGTAAAAACATGATTTTGTAAAAACGATGACTGCTCATACCACTCATGTCATTATGCATTTCTTATATCAACGGCCTCTTAGGTACTTATCTTCACTAGAGAGTTAAGTAAGAATCTTCAGGTACACATTAGTGCTTACATCAAGGTGGCACAAAACTTGAAAGGCACTCAGTCAATTCTTATTGAATAAAATAAATGAATGAAAACAAAAACTACTGAAACGTAAGGGAAGTTACAACATACCAACACACCCTTTGCCACAGCATGCTTGGGGTGTCAGGTAGGATGGGTGCTGTTGTGACCAGACACTGCTGCCTGTTAATGGCTGTGTAAGAAAACTGTATTCAGTGGAATTTGTGCTAAATCCTGTGTAATAAAGCAAAGATAACCCACTGACATTCTCTGAAACTCAGTGTATGAGTTAATTGTTGAAAGTTAAAATATTCTCCAAGATGGTTTTAAAGCCTGGGTTATTCTTTGTTATTGGTTCAATACTCATGAACAAAGATATGGTATACTAAGAAAAAAAAAAGCCTGCATGTACTTTAAGTATTAGAAAATAAAATGAGCATTTTGTACAGAAGAAATATATTATGCATTTTTAATACTGATATCTGAGAAGAGGTTGCCCAAGGAGAGCACATGCTCAAGAGGCAAGAGAAAGGTTGGCTTTATCTTCAAGTGAAGTTGAAGCCATGTTGTCCTTAGTGGCTCCCACTCCCAAACAACCTACGTGGTTAGTAATATTTCTCTGCTGAATTTGAAAAAGGAGAAAAAAATAACTGGCAAGAACAATTTGAATTGTACAATAATATTGATGATATATGGGCTCGATATTGTCCTATGTTTTCTTCTCTATGAGGAAGCAAAGAACCTAATTGTCACATCTTTATTTTAATCTTCTCCTCTGGAAATTTTAAATGTGGTTAACAGAAAGTTCAACAAAAGGTAGGGGAGATTTTTTTTTTCAACCAGCCAGTATGGAACTGCTTTTTTTTTCTATAAAATTACTGCATTCATATCATCTTGCAATGATTTGTATTTTTGTTGTTGAAGAAGAAATTGGGATGTAGGTAAAGCATGTGTTCTTTATCCTTCTCCTTCCTTTTCTCTCCTCTCCTCTCATCTCTAGCTGGAATCTTCTCTATTTGTGGTGTTGGTGACTATATTGCTGAGAGTTCAGATAATGAATTTATCTTCATAAAGGGAAAGATTTTACCATGGTTGAAAGCCCTAGTGAACAGAGTAGTGCCTGTCTCCTTCCTGACTGCCTCTCTTGCATCATAGTGAACTATCCCACCACTTGCTCAATACAATTAAATAAGCTTTTTTTTTTTAGTAATTAAATAAGCTTTTATTCTAATTTGACCCCTACATTCACCAAAAGAGTCACAGAAGCAACAATTTTAAGATATAATTCCTACCTCCCCAAACTTTGGCTCCAATGGAAGAGTTGGGCAAAATAATTATGAAGAAGATGAATGCCTCTACAAATTATTATAAAGTAAATAATGAAGTGATATAAAATAGAATAGTAGAAAAAAATACAGATTTGGGCCTAAGGGAACTTAATTCAAGCTGTATATCTGTAAATTGTTAGTTTTTTCATTATAAAAATGGATAAAATTCATACAGTGCATTGGTTAATATCTTGACTGAGGAATCAGACCTCATCCAATGCTGTCTCTACCACTTACCCTCCCTGTGACCTTAGGTAAATTGCATAATTTCTCAAAGCATCACTTTCCCCTTTTGCAATAAAGGTCATAGTGAGTAGTAAACAAGATAAATATTGAGCATGGAGCCTGGCACCATATTTTCTCTTTTTAAAATATAGCTGTGGTCATATCATAAATTCTGTTTCAAAATATGAGTAACATTAACACCTCGTGAATATCAAAGAGTAGGAAAAAAGTTGAAGTTTATTGAGGACATTCACTTGCGAATATGTAGATATATGACTACATAAAAGGATAGAAAATGAGAATAAAATGGAAATATTTTTAAATATTTGGAATCAGCAGGGCATGGTGGCTCATGTCTGTAATCTCAGTGGCTTGGGAAGCTGAGGCAGGAGAACTGCAGGTTCAAAACCAGCCTTAGTAAGGTCCTAAGCAACTTTGAGACCCTGTCTCAAAATAAAAAATAAAAAGGGCTGGGGATGTGGCTCTGTGGTTAAGTGCCCCTAGGTTCAATCTCTAATACTAAAAATAAATAAATAAATAAATAAATAATAATAATAATAAAATATTGAGAATCAAAAGCTATCAAGAGAGGGATAACAATGAATTATAAACTGTTATGATCCCAATTTCATGGAAATGAAAACTGATGCTTAAAAAGGATAAAAACTTTGCACGTTTGCTGTCTAGTAGGGAGACTCAGTATGGAAGTTGTCAATCTCTTCACCTTTGCACAAAATTGAGAAAACGCAAGGTGTGGTGGCAGGAAGGAAGCTGTGAACCCAGGCATTAAGCAACATCTCCATAACCTCAAAATCTGTGATTTTTTTTTCCACTTAGCACATGGCCTCTCAGAAGGATTTATATTAGGAAACTTCATCCCCACTATAAAAATACAAGTTTTAATGAACAACCTGGGTTTCACAGGGAGGATGGTAAAGCAGGGTTTAAACTCAGGTGGGCCTGACCTGGAAGCCCATGCTCATGTCCCTGCTTCCCACAGCCTCAGCCATTTTGTGACAAACCCCCTCACTGGCAATACTTACTCTTCTTGGCTTCCTCTAACTTGTCCTTGGCCCTTTTCTCTGCCTGAAGGAGCTGGTGGATTCCCTGGGACTGGCTGGTCATGGCAGCTCGCTCCAAGTCAGGATGCTTCTGTGAAACCCAGGAAATGGCAGGTCCATTTATCTTTTGAGAAATCACCACATACCCTGGATTATTGTGTCAACAGCAAACACACAATTGTTTGCTCCAAACTGACCTCCTTGGGCGCCAAGGAGAGCCCAAGGTGGAATCCAGAAAAACAAGTTAAGTCAATATGAGGAAGTTGAGAAATCACCGTTTTTCTGACAGCATCAGCTCTTCTCTGTGAAATAAGGCCCCCTTTCATGGGCTGTTGAGTCTACTTATAAAAAAATTGAGTAAGATGTCTTTTAGAATATTAGTTTCCCTAATCTTCCAAGAAATATCGACTTTTTTACTGAATTTATCTTTCAAGTTACAAGGTTTTTTCTTTGTTCCTTATCCATGCAGTATTAGTTCTCAGTCTTTATATGTTTCTAGTAATTCAATTATCTGCTGAGGGAAAATTTATTAACCTTCGCCAGGAAGGAGGTTTTCTGATTTTGTGCATAGAAGATGGACTAGGTAGGAATCTGTTCTTTTCTTTTCCCAGGCCTTAGGTGATAGGAATGAAAAGATTTTCTTTGGGTATTGTGCTGCTCTCTCATTTCAGGGACATCTTAGTACTGTGACTAAATAAATGATAAGGGAAATTATAACTGTAGATTTTGAGGTTAAATTAAAACAATTTAAACATGCATATTACATTACTTACTGTTTGTGTTGCGTATTGTCCTAAGGTGGTACAGTAAAATCTACATACCTGATTTGATTCAATCCAGTAATAATTGGAAAAATGAAAATGTTGGTCACAGTGAAGAATCATACAGTAATGGTTACATGAATCTAAACATCTTGTTTGAAACTGAGAGCTTTTGGTGAAAGCTTTTTTCCCTGAAGTGACTGGAGTTGCATTTATTAAAGCTTTTATAAACCACACCTCTATTACCACATCTATAAATTTCAGTTTCAATTATTTTAAATGTGTCCATGGATTTACAGATATTTGTAAAACAATCTGAGAATTAAATCTGAGTTCTTAATGGTTATTTTCCCCTAATCACTTTGAGTTGTCACATCCATACTGACATTCTTGCATTACCTTTGACAAATCTTTCCAAAAGGATTTTTTTTTTCAAAATAATCATTTTTCTTTCTTTTGGCATCCATGGCTAATTATCTTGTAAAATACTTAATTTTTATTGCATAATTGCAATAACTAATGCAACTGGAACAAACACATTTATGAATAATCACTGCTTTTGGTAGAAATATATTTCTATTGAATTTCAGCCTTTCTTGGATATTGGCACTTTTAACTAACCGAATGATTGGAGATTATTAACTTTTCTATGAATTGGTAGATGGAGATTTTTACAAGAAACCTGCTTTAATCTTGTACCAACAGTATTTACTGAGTATTTCCTCATGTAAAAATTTTTCTAAGTCTCATATAGAATTTTAAAGGAAGGGTAATTCATATGAGGTACTGTTAGTAGAGAGAAATTATATAGGAAGGACTCTGTGAATGTGATTCTTCATAAGGTGCAGAAAATGCATGTGATCAATAAAAGGACAAATGAACTAAATAGAATTTCTCAAAAGAAGAAATGCAGATGGTCAACAAATATATGAAAAAAAAAAACAATCAGCATCCTTAGCAATTAGGAAAATGCAAATCAAAACTGCACTGACAATCCATCTGATTCCAGTTAAAATGGCAGTCATCAAGGACACAAATAACAATAAATGCTGGTGGGAATGTGGAGAAAAAGGTCTACTCATATATTTTTGGTGGGATTGCAGACTAGTACAATCACTCTTGAAAGCAGTATAGAGATCCTCAGAAAACTAGGAATGGAACCACTATATGACCCAGCTATCTATCCCTCTCTTCATTATTCATCTCAAAGAACTAAAGTCAAAATACTATAGCGATATGTGCATACCTATGTTTACAGCAATGCAATTTACAGTAGCTAAGTTACGGAACCAGTCCAGGTGTTCATGAATAGATGAAGAAAATGTGGTATATATACCCAGTGGAATTTTCTTCAGCTGTAAAGATAAAATTCTGTCATTTGCAGGAAAAGGAATGGAACTGGAGAACATCATGTTAAGTGAAAAGATGCCAGACCCTGAAAGTCAAGGGTCATAAGTTCTCTCTTACATGTAAAAGCTAAAGAGGAACAAAGGGAGAAAAAGGGACTTCATGGAAATAGGAAGGAGACAGGTAGAGTATGGATGGGGATTTAGGAAACAGGAGGGAAAAGGGAAGAACTGGGTAATGAAATCGACCAAATTAAGTCATGTTACATTAGTGAAAATAATACAGTGAATCTCACTATTTTGTGTAATTCTAAGGCACAAACGAAGGATTCATATGTCTTTAAAGCTAGAGGAAGCAGATATGATTAAAAAAATCAACTTACCCAGTGCTGGGGTTGTAGCTCAGTGGCAGAGCACTTGCCTGGCACATGTGAGGCACTGAATTTGATACTCAGTACCACATAAAAATAAATACAATAAAGGTACTGTGTACATCTAAAACTACTTACCTAGGTTACCACCCAGCAAAGGTTTCCCTTATCATTCATAAATTCCTTACTGGTCTAACCCTAATCCTTTGCTCTGTGCTTCATTTTATTCATTAATATCTATATTTGCATTAATATATAAATGTGCATATATTTTAATCATCTAAGGGGACATTATACTTTCATATATTTACTTAGAATAGAAAAATATATTATGTAAAATATAAAAGATGCTTAATATCGCTTCCTGCCATTGCCAGAGGAAAATACATCAGTGATTCACTTTGAAACTAATTAAATCATAAGCAAACTTGAATAATCAAAACTCAGCAACACCCTAATTCAATTTTGGCCTAATAAAGTGATAAAACTTAATCAGATTCTGTACTTAAGCTATGATGATAATAATGGTAACTTTTGATAAACCTAGATGTTCCATTGGTAAAAGGAATTTTTCTTAACATCTGTGATCTGTAATGAACTTATCAATGAGGAAAGATTTTAATTATGTCTTCTTTAAGGCCTCACACATAATTTTTAATTTTGTCACAAAAGTTTTCTTTCTCTTTAGTTATTTAATGGGACAGTCTTATTCTAGCATAGGAATATAGAGAACATGTTACCCAATCCCTCTGGACAAAAGATGCAAGGTTGAATTTCTGAAAAATGTCCCTAGGGAGAAGAAGTCTTCAGGCATAACTCAAAGTGGGGAGTGAGAGTGAATTTCATCCTCTCCTGCCCCCAAAGGACTATCTCTCAGGGATAGAATAATCCACCAGAAGCAGAGAAAGATGGTGAGGAAATGTCACATCTCATCCTGAGCTCTGAGAGGAAAAACAAAAGTAACTACAATCCTGTGCTCAGTGGGTTTGATATTATATTAGCAGGACATTCTGTGGAGATAAGATCATACCTAACCTAAGTGTATGATCTAAATGGCAAGACAAATAAGAAAGTCAAATTGAGGGGAGGTGGGTAGAAGCAAAAGCCTGGCTGGGAAATCTGTGCTTTATTAATCATGCAATGGATTATTATTCATGCAAATGGGTTACTTGCAATAACGAAGTTACTTTCTTTTTTTAAATAGAAGCTAATTTCTATGTGACTTTTCATTTATTAAATAACGTATTTTATGGATAATAATACTTTAAAAATAGTATCTACTTATAACTTAGGTTTTGAGTGTGTTCTTCAAAATGTTTAGTATTATTGAGGAACTGATAAAAAGTATTTTTTCTTTCTTTTCTTTTTTTTTTTTTTTTTGGTACTGGGGATTGAACTCATAGGTACTCAACCACTGAGCCACATCCCCAGCTCTATTTTGTATTTTATTTAGAGTCAGGGTCTCACTGAATTGCTTTGTGCCTCAATGTTGCTGAGGCTGGCTTTGAACTCTTGATCCTCCTGTCTCAGCCTCCTGAGGCACTGGGAGTACAGGTGTGCAGCACCATATTCAGCCAAGGGGAAACATTTCTTTTTCTATTCACTAATAAAATAAATATCAACTATGTACCAGAAACTGGATAAATACTTTGCAATTTATTTATTTACTTGTATATTTATCTTGCAGTACTGTGCATTGAACCTGGGGAATCATATACTGAGTTACATTGCCAGCCCTTTAAAATTTTTATCTTTTGGGATAGGCTGGTCTTGAACTTGCAATCCTGCCTCAACTTCCCATGTGCACCACTATGCCTGGCCAATGGTTTGCAATTTATAATGTGTATTTCCATATTTTACTCGTTTTAATCTTGTAATTCCCATCACATATCTCACATGATGCTCTGGACAAAGGCTTATTATCATGTGTCATAATAATTTTATCAGCAGTTACTAAGACTCCTATAAAATAGTGAAGATGAGTGTTCAGGAAAACATAGCACAGAAGATCTGAGTGACAGGCTCAAGGTCAAGTGGCTTCTAAAGGGAAGAATGGAGCTGATCTCAGTCACTGATCATTTTGCAACACACTACTTGTTCTCTTCCCAGGAACAATTTCCTTCCATATTTTTTTTTCCTGATGAAAAATATAAAAAGAACACAAAGATTACCAATTGGCATTTCACTCCGGGTGGATGAATTGTAATTCTACAGGTTTGTATCAGTCAGCTTCTTATCTCCCTGACAAATACCTGAGATAATCAACTTATGAAGATAAAAGGTTTATTTTTTTACTCACAAATATTTATTTTCTAGAGGTTTCAATCCATGATCAGTTGGTTCTATTGCTTTGGGCCTTTTGTGGTACATCATGGTAGGACTATATGATAGATCAAACTGCTCTCCTGGTGGCCAAGAAGTGGGTGCAGGGGAGAAAGAGACCAGAATCCCACAGTTCTCTTGGAAGGTAGTATACCCACAAATACCTCAGACCTTCCCTTGGGTCCCATCTCTTAAAGTTTCCAACATCTTTCAATAGAAGAGCTGGAAATCAAAACTTTAACACATGGATCTTTGGGAGATCCAAACTATATCAGTAATTTCCAAATCCAAATTATAGCAGTAATCAAATAGTTGATAATAAAAATAACAAAATAAAATTGCATTTGGCTTAAACTTAGTCTCTTGAACTACTAACAATTCCTCCTCAAGGATAGTTTTTAGCACCTATAATTTTTCCTATTCTGTTTATTTAGTTAAGACTAGCTCTTAACTATTTATTGTGTTTATTTCATCTTTTTCTATTACATCTAGAAATTTAAATAAGATTTTTTTAAATGGAGTGATATGTTATTTTTCATTTATATGGTAATAGAATGTTAATATTGATGATTTCTATGTGTCAGTATATAAGAAATACAAGTTATTGATACTATTTATGTTATACATAATGGAACACAGCCACATCAATGTTTATAGCAGCACAATTCACAATAGCTAAACTATGGAATAAAACTAGGTGCCCTTAAACAGATAAATGGATAAAGAAAATGTGGTATATATACACAATGGAATATTACTCAGCCTTAAATAAGAATGAAATTATGGTTTTTCACTGCTAAATGGATGGAACTGGAGAATATTATGCTAAGAGAAATAAACCAATCCCAAAGAACCAAAGTCCAAATGTTTTGTCTGATATATGGATGCTAATTCACAATAAGAGGTGGGACTAGGGAATAATAGAGGTACTTTGGATTAGACAGAGGAGAGTGAAGGGAGGGGAGTGGATATAGGGGTAGGAATGATGGTAGAATGAATAGGACATTATCACCCTATATGATTATAGGACTGGTGTAATTCTACATTATGTACAACCAAAGAATGAGAAGTTATACTTCATTTATGGATGTTGTGTCAAAATGTGTCCTACTGTCATGTATAACTAATTAGAACAAATTTTAAAAATTATAAAAAAATCTATTTCCACTGGGGAATGATATTGGCCAAATTTTATTGTTATATCGTGTGCTTATATAAATAACTTACAAAGAATCCCACCATTATAACTATTATAATGCACCAATAGAAATATGGAAAAAATAAAAACAAAATAAAATTTTAAAACAACTCAGAAAAAAACATGTTTATTATATGATATTATTTTATTACTTGTTATTTTAAATGATAAGCTGAGTATTTAGTTGTACATTTTAAAATAAAATCCCACGGATTTCCATCTCAGCTGAGATAGAAAATGGGTCATTCTTTACAGTAACTTTGCAAAAAGGAAGTGTAAGAATTAGTAGAGTTTAAATTTAGATCCCTGATCTTTGATTTCCTTTACTACATTCTTCCATATTTCATTTTATTGGTATAAAATCCAAAAAAGTTTCTTAAAATGATAAAAATCTTTTAAAACAAAACCTGTGCTTTGGAAAATTTCCAATGTTGAATATTAAAGTATTATAGTAAAATACTCTTTTTGTTGCTTATCCTTAACTTGAAAACTCAGTCTTGAAATGTCTTGAATAACTGTAATAATATATTTAGCAAGCATTCAGTATACATGTATTTTTTCTTTGGTTTCTCTCTTGAAGTTTCATTTCTCTTCAGACTTCCTCTAATTATTTATTCTGTCATTACCCGTATATGTTTCAGCTCATCATGTGATTCTTCCTCCCTTTTCTTATGTTGGTTTAGCCCTCGAATCTGAAGAACAGTGAAAAGTAGATTAATTCCTGTTTTCCTAAAGGCCTGGACCTTCTAGGTATCTCCAAATTGTAAATTTCAAACAACAAAAACAACAACAACAAACATAACAAAACCCTGAAACTTCTTCTGGGTGTTTCCACAGAGCATAGTATCCTTTCTTGCTTTACTTGTTCTCCATAGATGAGTTAATTATATATATTTTTGAAGTCGTACATTGATAATTTTCTATTTTCTTATCTCCATGACTAGGTAAGAGGATGGCTGCTTATCCCTGCCTGGCTTCCTCTGATTTTCTTCTCCAAGTTGCTGATTGTCCCTTCAATATCAGAAATGTTTCTCTATGCCCTTACTCAAACTCTTCCCTCTGCCTAGAATAACTTCCTAGCTCTCATTTGCCTCAAAATCAATCATTCGAAGTCCATTTTCAATGGATAGAGCTTTTCATATCCTCTCAGTCCTAATCACCCTCTTGTTTATCTTTTACATCTTATAGCACTTGTGCACACTTGCATAGAAGGTATTTCTGAAGCTTGGCTTGCCCTTTTTTACTCATAAACTATGAACTCTGTGAGCATCAAGCTGTGCTTTATTTGTGTCTGTCTCTGGAACACTGCCTTGCACATAGCGGGCAGAATATCATTTTCTAAAATTACATTGATTCTTTCAGATGAAGGACTACCATGAACTCCATTTTCTTTGAGCAACTTAAATGGGGTTTCTGCTATATCTTAAACTGTGATTTTTGGAACACTCGATGCTTCTTATATCAAAGGAACAAGCATGTGTTTAGTAATTCTTCTGGCAAAAAGATAATGAAGGTGAAAAATATTTTAGTTAAATGTGGTAGATATTTAGAGCTGAAAGAAAGTATCCTTAACCATAGTGAAGCTATGAAAATTGTTTCCTAAATAGATCTGAGCACTGTTAATTCTAAGGACTGATAGAACAAATTCATTTCCTTCCTTCCTTCCTTCCTTCCTTCCTTCCTTCCCTCCTTCTTTCTGTATTTCTTGATTCTTTCACTTTATTCCTCACTACCTGCTAATATGACACTCATTCATGTATTCAACAAAAAGTTGTAAGTACTTATGGTCTGCTAGATTTCCTAATGATAAACTGATAGTCTTGTTCTTTCCTTCAACTTGAAGATTTATTGAAATAATTGTAATAGAAGATAGGCTGTAGGGATTTACAGGAGTAATTTCAAATGAAGTAGAAACATTGAGCTCTAAAAATGATAGAGGGATTCCCCTTTAACTGCAATATTTCCTCATTATTTCCATAAAGTGACAAAATCGTTGCTTTAGGTCATAGTTTCACATCTCTTTTGTAATAATCAATGGCTTCCCCATCTCTGATGAAGCTTGACACTTCTTTTTGGGATATGGACTCTGTGAAAAATACGGATAGTTCTAGCTTAAGAAGTTTCAAAAATTTTTAAATAACTTCCTATAATCCTTCCAAATCTATGTTCTGTTACATATTGGTACAAAAATTTCCACTAAGTTATCTGGTGTTTATTCAAAAGGATGTAAGATATAATCAATGGAATACTATTTTGAAAGGTAGCTGATTGCATTTATGTAATGTAATCTGCTCTCAGTTGAAGCACTTGAAAATCTTCTTTCACATGCCTCTCAGGATACCAAAGTTCTTGACTTTTCTTTTTGGTTCTCTGGCTGTTCTCTTTCCGTCCATTTTTCTGGTTCCTTCTCATTTTCTTTCTTCCTGACCCACATAAATTTTGGAATTTTCCAGGGCTCAGTCTCTGGACCACTCCTGTTTACTCTCTATATTCACTCCTGGGTGATCTCAGACTGTCATGCGGGCTCCGTTGTTATATGTGTGCTGATCACCCACAAATTAAATGTCCACATCACACCTCTTCCCTGAATGTTGGGCTCATGTCCACTTGGAGTTTTTAAAGATACCTCAAACTTTATGTGACCTAGTGTGGATTTCCTAAACCTTAACTAGACTATTTCTCTCACATTTCCCACATTTTAGAAACTGATAGCTTTTCATTTCATACATGAAATGTATTAAGTCATTCTTTCTATGATTTCCTATATCCAATCTCCAGAAAATCCTGTTGACTGTCTTTTCAAAACAAATTCAGTCTGACTTCTCAGAACTGCTCGCTACCACCCTGGTCAAAGCTACAATCCTCTTTTGAGTAGATGATTTGCCATAGTTTTCTAACTACTCTTTGATTTCAGTTCTTGTTCCACTTGAATCTGTTTTCAAAATGGCAACAAGAATAATCCTGTTAAGACATCAGAAAAATGTCATTCCTGTTCAAGGCCATATAATGACATAAACTGCAAGGTCATTAGCTACTTGTATTCCACTCACCTTTGCTCCCCAAAATCTGAACTTCTGGCAATACAGCCCTGCTCTCGTGGTAGGTCGAGTGTCTCCGTAGTGGGACTCAAAGACCAAAGATTAAGGTCAAACCCCTGTCACTGGTAAACCAGGTGGTCTTGGACCATTACACAGCCATATCTGTGCAATGTTGTAGATGAAGCAGTACCTATGTGATAAGTACTGTGTTGGTCAGCTCTGTGTCACTGTGACCAAAATACCCAACAAGAACAACTTAGAGGATGGAAAGTTTATTTTGGATCATGGTTTTGGAAGTTTAATCTATGGTTGACAGAGGCCATTGCTCTGGAACCAAGGTGAAACAGAACATTATGGCAGAAGGGAGTGATGGAGGGAAGCTGGTCACCTCATGACAGGAGGAAGTGGGGATGGGAGCATGGGGCAGATGCACCCTTCCAGGGCATGCCCCCAGTGACTCATTGCCCCCCACCATTCCCCACCTGCCTTAGTTACCATCCAGTCTGTTCATTCAAACAAACGAGGGTGGATTGATTAGGTTACAGCTCTCACAAGTACAGTATGTAGATTAATTAACACAAGTATGCAAAATGCCTGTCATGTAATAAATGCTCAATAAATATTCACTATAATTATTAGACATTGGATAAAGCAGAGACAATACCAAAACTAATAAGTAAACTTCATGTCTTTACATGACATTAATTTTATTGCAGTGATGTTGTCCATTACACATCTGAACTATATGTTTTTTTCCCTTTTGAGTGAATATCATATAGTCTAAAATCATCCATTGATGTTACATTCTGTAAAGCAGGAGACAGTTCTTATTAGGTCAGCAAAGATTGTTCCCTTTATACACCCTATTTGTTGATATTGATCCTGTAACTTCCTGATCAGTTCTGGGTAGAAGCCTGTGAGGAAGCACCAGCAAACTCCTTAACCTCTTTCCTAATCAATGTCAATACACTTACAGACCCAGTTGCCCAGTTCTCTAAAACCTGGGCTCTCAAGCTGCCAAGCCCTGTGATCTCTTTAAACAGCAAATAAATAGAAACACCACATGGACCATGTAACCCATCTGGAACCACTTAATATAGGAGAGACTTTGACTTGAAGATTTTGCTCAGGTGGTCATTATTATGTTATATCATGGTGAAACGAACCACACATATTGGATTCACAATGGGCTCAGGTTTTGACTCTATCGTAGCCAGGAAGCCTCAAAAGTGTTGCTTATATTGGCTAAACTTCTGTTTCTTCACAGGCAATGCTTACAGTTAACTTTTTCACTTGTTAAGTATCAGAGATAATAAATAAAAGATGCCTATTATAATGACAGGAACATAAAAAATTCCAACAAGTGGGGCTGGGGTTGTGTCTTAATGGTACAGCATTTACCTGGCATGTGTGAGGCACTGGGTTTGATTCTCAGCACCGCATATAAATAAATGAATAAAATAAAGTTCATCAGCATCTAAAAAAATATATATTTTTAAAAAAGAAAATTCCAACAAGTGGTAGTTATTTATGTGAGTTTTTGGAGTGGCAGAGTGGAAGAATCAACAGTGGCAGCAGTAGGAGTTCTTATTGTCTTGTGATTGACTTAAAGCCTATGCAGCTATTGTGGGTTCTGCAGTCTACAGCTTGCCTAGGCACGAAGGGAAAACACTTGAGGCCCAGTGAAATTGGGTTGTCTGGAATTTGTTTATTTAAAAAAAAAAAAAATCTTTGTATGATAAGTCTATGAATTCTGAAGAAATCACCTACAGGAAAAAGCATTCTGGGTGTTCTACCTTTTCTGGTTTTCAGATGACTCTCAGTGCCTGTTGGTGAATGGAGTGGGTTAGATAATTGGAAACGATTCCTGCTGCCTGGAAGATTTACTTCCTTATGATTTTCTGTTAATCCATAACCATAATTTATACCATTAGATCTGCTTGTTATTTTGAAGATTAAACAAGAAAATGGAGTAGTGAATCACCCAAGGTTAGATTGAGACATCATCCTTGATATTTTAGATATAGCATGATATCATCAAGGGAAAATAAATGTCTGAAAAAATGCGTTTTTTTATTTGACATATTTTAGATCAACCTAGAAGTTATAGGTTCCTGAAAATCAATATATTCTCTATATTTTTTTGTGATACAGTTAGTTTAATTGAATGTCCACGAATTTTACAGTGTCACTGGCAACTGTAGGGGTGGATGTAGCAACAAAGGTCACATACTCCTGTGATATTAAGAATAATAGATCCTTTGGTTCATAAGAGTGATGATTGGGTGTTCACGCTTTTGTGTGAGATGTGCCTCCCTCTAAACCTTGTTATGATATCGGCACATTACCCGTCTGACACGAAAAAAAAAGAATAATAAATAGCAATTGGCCCAATAATAACATTAATACAGCATTTGACACTTTGCAAAGAAATGTGGTCTGTGCTATCCATGTGACTATCACAAAATGCTGTCAAGTAGTTGGAACAAGCAAAACTTTACCAGCTTTATGATGAAGAAACTTAGAGTCAAGAAATAGGTAATTTTCCAGAGTCACCTAAAGGTTAAGTTAGGATCAGAATCCTTAATGTTCTTTCCACTATCATTCTTAATGTTCTTTCTACTATGTTGTTGTATTCTTAAGAGGTTCAAGGAATAAAACATTTCATGGATTTGCATTGAAGATTGGTTATCTACAGTTACTTTGGACTTTGCACATATACAGGGGTGGTTGGAGGCATGAAGTGACATCTGAAAGTTGCTATAGATATCTGTCATGTTAGCAACTGGAGTTACAGTCTCCCTACCTGTTGCCACTCCTTTGAAGTGAAGAAAGCAGCTGGTGAGCTTGATATGGAATCTGGAAATGCACAGTCCAGAGGTGGTTTCTGGGTGTTAAAGGGAGGGGGGTGTCCTAGTACCAAAACTATTGGTAAGGCACTAAGTGGCAGTCCCTGGTGGCACCATGCTTTTCGCTGGGGTAAAAGTTGTTCCTGGGTGACTTAGGCTATCACAAGATTAGGTAGGAGAGGGTGTTTCCCAGCTTGTCTTTATAGAGAACTGAGACTGCTTTACATGCCATTGGCCCATAACCTCCCATAACCTCCCTCTCTAGAAACTCTTGTTAAGGGGCAAGGAGGAGGCTGTGTTCCTCTTTTTTTCCACTTCCCCCAGAGGCTACTCTTTATGAACCGTTTTATCTTTAAGAACAGTTTAAATGCTCCCTTTAACCTAGTTCCCCTTTTATGAATATATGAGAGAGAGAAAGAGTGAACACCCAGTTAGCTAACCTTTGATGGCTCTAGAGAGTATTCAGGACACCTCAACAAAAGGAGATGAGTACGGCTTTTCCCCTGGGATCGGTCCTGTCTATATACACATTTTCTGTGTTCCGAGTCATCATCTCTCTTTGGCCAAAGAATACCTCACCACAGTGGATGCAAGACCGCATACCAGGAGAGTGTTCAGAGATATTAGGGAGCCTGCATGAGCCACTTGAAGTTACAGAAGGTCTTTGTTTTGGGAACTCACACAAAGAAGTTGCTATAGGTTGGACCTTAAATGTCCCCCAGCAGCCCATACACTAAAAGGCTTGTTCACCAGACTGTGGAGCTATTGGGGCTGGTGGAACCTTGAAGAAATGGGGCCCAGTTAAAGAATGTGAAGCCATTGGGAGCATGCCCTCGAAGAGGATGCTGGTTCCCCAGCTGCTCCTCTCTCTCTCTTTGTTCCTGGCCTCCATGAGGTGAACGGTTTTCTTCTGGTGTGTGTTACCTGCTATGATGTTCTGCTACTCCGTGGGGGTAACAGGGCCAATAGACAAAGACTTAATCTTCTGAAACATGAGCCCAAACTAATTTTTCCTCCTTGTTCAAACCCAGGGCTGCAAAAGCCCCAGTGTATTTTTTTACCCATCTCAGAAAAAAAGAACGTGGAGGATTCAATGGAGAGGGCTTGGACCTTCTTTCCTCGGTCAGGACAATTTGGAGGGCCAGGCTATATCTACAAGCAGGGGAAATTTATACAGATAGGTTGAGTGCATACTGTGCAGATGGATTTCTTCAGATGTTTTATGAGTATGCGTTTCTTTACCTCACAACCAAGGTGGTCCTGCTTTGATCTCCACCTCAATATTGGAGATGAGGGATGTGGCCAGGTTCCTTCTTCCTTACCTATGATAACACATTCTTTGAAATTCTTCTTACCTCACTGCCAGGAATATAAAGCCTTCCTAGGTATTCACTGGTGTTAAACCCCAACAGTCCTTTTGAGTTGTTTATCTCAGGTTATGTTATCACAGCAATGGAAAGTTAACACAGATGGGTTAGTGGAAGTATAGTCTGGAGAAGGGGAAACTTCACACTCAAGTGGAAGAAATTGGGTTGTAGTGGGGGAAGGAGAAAGGGAGCCCAGCTCAGAGTGGAAAGGAGCTCATAGTGCAATGCAAGCAGCTAGTGTGACGATGGGCTCCTCCACATGAGCCAGCTTCCAGGTCTGGTCAAAGGTAGGCAATATTTAATTCTCAGCTTGTGCTTCTGACCAACTTCTGAAGTCAGTGTAAGCATAAAATACTTGTGTTATTATGTAGACTTGATGTATATTTATGTAATCTTAATCTGCCAATCTGATGAGCAAGACTCACCATCTTCAAGCTTGAGATTGATTAATATCAAGCATCAAAGCCAAAACCAAACAAAGCAAAGGAAAATAGAATAATCAAGCCCAGACCCCAAAGCTGCATCATATAATACGTAGCTCCTGGCCATGACTGCACATTGAGCTCCTGAGACATGACTGGCCAGTGCAAAATGAAGTGTTCTATAAATGTGAAAACACGCTGAAATGTGAAAACAGAGCATGCATAAATGAATATAAAGAACCTTTTGAAATTAATTACTTGATAAAATAATAGTGTTTGGATGCATTACATTAAATAAAATGAATAGAAATTTTTAATTTGATCTATCTATTTTCCCTCTTTTTTTTGGTACTGGGGATTGAACTCAGGGGCACTCAGCTCCTGAGCTACATCTCAGCCCTATTTTGTATTTTATTTAGAGACAGAGTCCCACTGAGTTGCTTAGCACCTCACTTGCTGAGACTGGCTTTGAACTTGGAATCCTTTCCCTCAAGCCTCCTGAGCCACTGGGATTACAGGAATGCGCCACCAGGCCCAGCTCTCTCTCTCTTTTTTATTATTTTTTTTTCCTTTTTTTTAAAATTTTTTATTGTTGGCTGTTCAAAACATTACATAGTTCTTGATATATCATATTTCACAATTTGATTCAAGTGGGTTATGAGCTCCCATTTTTACCCCATATGCAGATTGCAGAATCACATCAGTTACACATCCATTGATTTACATATTGCCATACTCGTGTCTGTTGTGTTCTGCTGCCTTTCCTATCCTCTACTATCCCCCCTCCCCTCCCCTCCCCTCCCCTCTTCTCTCTCTGCCCCCTCTACTGACATTCATTTGTCCCCCTTGTATTATTTTTCCCCTTCCCCTCACTTCCTCTTGTATGTACTTTTGTATAACTCTGAGGGTCCCTTCCATTTCCATGCAATTTCCCTTCTCTCTCCCTTTCCCTCCCACCTCTCCTCCCTGTTTAATGTTAATCTTCTTCTCATGCTCTTCGACCCTACTCTGTTCTTAGTTACTCTCCTTATATCAAAGAAGACATTTGGCATTTGTTTTTTAGGGATTGGCTAGCTTCACTTAGCATAATCTGCTCTAATGCCATCCATTTCCCTGTAAATTCTATGATTTTGTCATTTTTTAATGCAGAGTAATACTCCATTGTGTATAAATGCCACATTGTTTTTATCCATTCATCCATTGAAGGGCATCTAGGTTGGTTCCACAGTATAGCTATTGTGAATTGTGCTGCTATGAACATCGATGTAGCAGTGTCCCTGTAGCATGCTCTTTTTAGGTCTTTAGGGAATAGACCTAGAAGGGGAATAGCTGGGTCAAATGGTGGCTCCATTCCCAGCTTTCCAAGAAATCTCCATACTACTTTCCAAATTGGCTGCACCAATTTGCAGTCCCACCAGCAATGTACAAGTGTACCCTTTTCCCCACATCCTCGCCAGCACTTGTTGTTGTTTGACTTACTAATGGCTGCCAATCTAACTGGAGTGAGATGGTATCTTAGGGTGGTTTTGATTTGCATTTCTCTGACTGCTAGAGATGGTGAGCATTTTTTCATGTACTTGTTGATTGATTGTATGTCCTCCTCTGAGAAGTGTCTGTTCAGGTCCTTGGCCCATTTGTTGATTGGGTTGTTTGTTCTCTTATTGTCTAATTTTTTGAGTTCTTTGTATACTCTGGATATTAGGGCTCTATCTGAAGTGTGAGGAGTAAAGATTTGTTCCCAGGATGTAGGCTCTCTATTTACCTCTCTTATTGTTTCTTTTGCTGAGAAAAAACTTTTTAGTTTGAGTAAGTCCCATTTGTTGATTCTAGTTATTAACTTTTGTGCTATGGGTGTCCTATTGAGGAATTTGGAGCCCGACCCCACAGTATGTAGATCGTAGCCAACTTTTTCTTCTATCAGACGGCGTGTCTCTGATTTGATATCAAGCTCCTTGATCCATTTTGAATTAACTTTTGTGCATGGCGAGAGAAAGGGATTCCGTTTCATTTTGTTGCATATGGATTTCCAGTTTTCCCAGCACCATTTGTTGAAGATGCTATCCTTCCTCCATTGCATGCTTTTAGCCCCTTTATCAAATATAAGGTAGTTGTAGTTTTGTGGATTGGTTTCTGTGTCCTCTATTCTGTACCATTGGTCCACCCGCCTGTTTTGGTACCAGTACCATGCTGTTTTTGTTACTATTGCTCTGTAGTATAGTTTGAAGTCTGGTATCGCTATACCGCCTGATTCACACTTCCTGCTTAGCATTGTTTTTGCTATTCTGGGTCTTTTATTTTTCCATATGAATTTCATGATTGCTTTCTCTATTTCTACAAGAAATGCCGTTGGGATTTTGATTGGCATTGCATTAAACCTATAGAGAACTTTTGGTAATATCGCCATTTTGATGATGTTAGTTCTGCCTATCCATGAACAGGGTATATTTTTCCATCTTCTAAGATCTTCTTCTATTTCTCTCTTTAGGGTTCTGTAGTTTTCATTGTATAAGTCTTTCACCTCTTTTGTTAGGTTGATTCCCAAGTATTTTATTTTTTTTGAAGATATTGTGAATGGAGTGGTTGTCCTCATTTCCATTTCAGAGGATTTGTCGCTGATATACAGGAATGCCTTTGATTTATGCGTGTTGATTTTATATCGTGCCACTTTGCTGAATTCATTTATTAGCTCTAATAGTTTCTTTGTAGAGCCTTTTGGGTCTGCTAGGTATAGAATCATGTCATCTGCAAATAGTGATAATTTAAGTTCTTCTTTTCCTATTTTGATGCCTTTAATTTCTTTCGTCTGTCTAATTGCTCTGGCCAGTGTTTCGAGAACTATGTTGAACAGAAGTGGTGAGAGAGGGCATCCCTGTCTTGTTCCAGATTTTAGAGGGAATGCCTTCAATTTTTCTCCATTCAGAATGATGCTAGCCTGAGGCTTAGCATAGATTGCTTTTACAATATTGAGGTATGTTCCTGTTATCCCTAGTTTCTCTAGAGTTTTGAACATAAAGGGATGCTGTACTTTGTCGAATGCTTTTTCCGCATCTATCGAGATGATCATATGGTTCTTATTTTTAAGTCTATTGATGTGGTGAATAACATTTATTGATTTCCGTATATTGAACCAGCCTTGCATCCCAGGGATGAATCCTACTTGATCATGGTGCACAATTTTTTTGATATGTTTTTGTATCCGATTCGCCAGAATTTTATTGAGGATTTTTGCATCTAGGTTCATTAGAGATATTGGTCTGTAGTTTTCTTTCTTTGAAGTGTCTTTGTCTGGTTTAGGTATCAGGGTGATGTTGGCCTCGTAGAATGAATTTGGAAGTTCTCCCTCTTTTTCTATTTCCCGAAGTAGCTTGAAAAGTATTGGTATTAGTTCCTCTTTAAAGGTTTTGTAAAACTCTGCTGTATACCCATCCGGTCCTGGGCTTTTCTTAGTTGGTAGTCTTTTGATGGTTTCTTCTATTTCCTCGATTAATATTGGTCTGTTTAGGTTGTCTATATCCTCCTGATTCAATCTGGGCAGATCATATGACTTAAGAAATTTATCTATGCCTTCACTATCTTCTAATTTATTGGAGTATAAGGATTCAAAATAATTTTTGATTATCTTCCGTATTTCTGAAGTGTCTGTTGTGATATTGCCTTTTTCATCCCATATGCTAGTAATTTGAGTTCTCTCTCTTCTTCTCTTCGCTAGCATGGCTAAGGGTCTGTCGATTTTGTTTATTTTTTCAAAGAACCAACTTTTAGTTTTGTCAATTTTTTCAATTGTTTCTTTTGTTTCGATTTCATTAATTTCAGCTCTGATTTTAATTATTTCTTGCCTTCTACTTCTTTTGCTGTTGTTTTGCTCTTCTTTTTCTAGGATTTTGAGATGAAGTATGAGATCATTTATTTGTTGGTTTTTTCTTTTTTTAAGGAATGAACTCCAAGCAATGAATTTTCCTCTTAGAACTGCTTTCAATGTGTCCCATAGATTCCAATATGTTGTGTCTGTGTTTTCATTAATCTCTAAGAATTTTTTAATTTCCTCCTTGATGTCTTCTATAACCCATTGATCATTCAGTAACCTATTGTTCATTCTCCAAGTTATGTATTCTTTTTCCTTCCTTCTTTTATCGTTGATTTTCAGTTTCATTCCATTATGATCAGATAGGATGCATGGTATTATCTCTACTCCTTTATATTGTGTAAGAGTTGCCCTGTGACATAATATATTATCTATTTTTGAGAAGGATCCATGTGCTGCTGAGAAAAAAGTGTAACTGCTTGATGTTGGGTGGTATATTCTATATATGTCAATTAAGTCTAGGTTATTAATTGTGTTATTGAGTTCTATAGTTTCCTTATTCAACTTTTGCTTGGAAGATCTGTCCAGTGGCGAGAGAGGTGTGTTGAAGTCTCCCATGATTATTGTATGGTGGTCTATTAGACTCTTGAACTTGAGAAGAGTTTGTTTGATGAACATAGCTGCACCATTGTTTGGGGCATATATATTTATGATTGTTATGTCTTGTTGGTGTATGGTTCCCTTAAGCAGTACGTAGTGTCCCTCTTTATCCCTTTTGATTAACTTTGGCTTGAAATCTATTTTATTTGATATGAGTATGGACACTCCTGCTTGTTTCCAAAGTCCATATGAGTGATATGATTTTTCCCAACCTTTCACCTTCAGCCTATGTATGTCTTTTCCTATCAAATGCGTCTCCTGTAGGCAGCATATTGTTGGGTCTTGTTTTGTGATCCATTCTACTAGCCTGTGTCTCTTAATTGGTGAGTTTAAGCCATTAACATTTAGGGTTATTATTGAGATATGGGTTGTTCTTCCAGCCATATTTGTTTATTTCTGTTACTATACATGGTTTGTTTTCCTCTTTGATTATTTTCCCCCCTTTACTGTCCTACCTCCCACTGTTGGTTTTCATTGTTATTTTCCATTTCCTCTTCCTGTAATGTTTTGCCAAGGATGTTTTGAAGAGATGGTTTTCTAGCTGCAAATTCTTTTAACTTTTGTTTATCGTGGAAGGTTTTAATTTCATCTTCCATCCTGAAGCTTAATTTCGCTGGAAACACAATTCTTGGTTGGAACCCATTTTCTTTCAGTGTTTGAAATATGTTATTCCAGGATCTTCTAGCTTTCATAGTCTGTGTTGAAAGATCAGCTGTTATCCTGATTGGCTTACCCCTAAATGTGATCTGCTTCCTTTCTCTTGTAGCTTTTAAAATTCTCTCTTTTTTCTGTATGTTGGGCATCTTCATTATAATGTGTCTAGGTGTGGGTCTCTTATGATTTTGCACATTCGGCGTCCTGTAGGCTTCTAGGATTTGGGATTCTGTCTCATTCTTCAAGTCTGGGAAGTTTTCTCGTATTATTTCATTGAATAGATTGCTCATTCCTTTGGTTTGAAACTCTGTCCCTTCCTGTATCCCAATGACTCTTAAATTTGGTCTCTTGATGTTATCCCATATTTCTTGGATGTTCTGCTCATGGTTTCTTAACAGTCTTGCTGAGCTGTCTATGTTCTTTTCAAGTTGAAATACTTTATCTTCATTGTCTGATGTTCTGTCTTCTAAGTGTTCTACTCTGCTGGTAGTATTCTCAATTGAGTTTTTAAGTTGGTTTATTGCTTCCTGCATTTAGGATTTCTGTTTGTTTGTTTTTTATAACCTCTATCTCCCTGTATAGTTGATCTTTTGCTTCTTGGATTTGTTTATGTAATTCATTGTTGAAGTGATCTTTCATTGTCTGATTTTGCTGTCTGATGTCATCCTTGAGACTCCAGATCATCTGAAGCATGTATATCCTGAATTCTTTATCTGACATTCCATCTGCTGCAGCTATTACCTCTTCTAACGTTGAGTTGACCTGCATTGCTTGTGGTCCTTTCTTTCCTTGTCTCTTCATACTGTTCGCGTTCCTTTCTACTTGGTGAAACTGTTGTGCTATTGAATTTTCCCCCTATAAATTTATATTGGTCTTGTATAGTTGCAAAGTCTCCCTCGCAGGCGCGGGCGGCGGCTCTGCCCCTCCTCCAATTGGGGCAATGTGCCTACCACACCGGCAGGCCGCTGGGCCTGCTCTGCCGGTCGGTAGCAGGTCCGCCGACCTTGCAGGCGCGGGCGGCAGCTCTGTCCCTCTGCGCGCTGCTAGGCTTGTTCTGTTGGTGGTCGCAGTTCTGCCTACTTTGCAGGCAGCGGCACTGCCCCTCTGCAGGCCTCTGGGGCTGTTCTGCCAGTGGGTCGCAGGTCCGCCTACCTTGCAGGCGGGGGGGGGGCGGCTCTACCCTTCCTCAAGCCACTGGGCCTGTTCTGTGTCTCGGTTGCAGGTCTGGCCTGTTCTGATGGTGGTCACAGTTCCGTCTACCTTGCAGGCACGGGGGGGAGGGGGCGGCTCTGCCTCTCAGCAGGCCGCTGCTCCTCTTCTGCCGGTGGGTCGCAGGCCTGCCTACCTTGCAGGAGTGATTGGAAGCTCTGCCCCTTCGCGGGCCACTGGGCCTTTTCTGTCGGTGGTCACAGTTCCGCCTACCTGGCAGGCGCGGGGGGTGGGGGGCGGCTCTGCCCCTCAGCAGGCCGCTGGGCCTGTTCTGTGGGTGGTCACAGTTCCCTCTACCTTGCCGGCGCAGGGGGAGGGGGCGGCTCTGCCTCTCAGCAGGCCGCTGCTCCTCTTCTTCTGGTGGGTCGCAGGCCCGCCTACCTTGCAGGAGTGATTGGAAGCTCTGTCCCGCCACGGGCCACTGGGCCTTTTCTGTCAGTGGTCACAGTTCCACCTACCTGGCAGGCGCGGGGGGTGGGGGGCGGCTCTGCCCCTCAGCAGGCCGCTGGGCCTGCTCTGTGGGTGGTCACAGTTCCCTCTACTTTGCCGGCGCAGGGGGAGGGGGCGGCTCAGCCTCTCAGCAGGCCGCTGCTCCTCTTCTTCCGGTGGGTTGCAGGCCCGCCTACCTTGCAGGAGTGATTGGAAGTTCTGTCCCGCCGCGGGCCACTGGGCCTTTTCTGTCAGTGGTCACAGTTCCACCTACCTGGCAGGCGCGGGGGGTGGGGGGCGGCTCTGCCCCTCAGCAGGCCGCTGGGCCTGCTCTGTGCGTGGTCACAGTTCCCTCTACCTTGCCGGCGCAGGGGGAGGGGGCGGCTCTGCCTCTCAGCAGGCCGCTGCTCCTCTTCTGCTGGTGGGTCGCAGGCCCGCCTACCTTGCAGGAGTGATTGGAAGCTCTGTCCCGCCGCGGGCCACTGGGCCTTTTCTGTCGGTGGTCACCTCTCTCTCTTTTTTAATGTGACCATTAAAGAGTTTAAAACCATGTATGTGGCTTGTATTTGGACTGGAGAGTATTACTCTTGAGCATAGTTTTGCTACTTATTTACCATGTGTCCTTTGAGAAGTTACTTCCATTTTCTATGATTCCTCAACGCTATGCTAATTGAAGTGTGAGGATAAAATGATTCAATATATTCAAAGCACTTAGAAAAATATCTAGGATATAGAAAACTTAAGCTATCATCATCTATCTATCATCTATACACCTAGCAGTTGTAACAATACATGTCTATTATGGTAGCACCAAAGTGACATTCAAAAGCATTGACTACTACCAAACGTTTTTATAAGAGTTTATTCCTTTTCTTTCTTTTCTCCTTTTAGCAAAAATACTTCAGCAAATTATAATTTCTATCACCAATGGACCCTAAGAAAAGAGTTGGGTAGGGATGTTTCTGTGTTTTAAGCAAATTCTTATAGCTACACAAATTTTCCCATGTATTTTGCTGACAGTTGGAATGATAAATTAATCATTTTTCAAAAGAGTTTCACAATTTCTTAAAAATGTGAACTCCCATGAAGGAATTTATTTTATGCCTGCCATGGCAGGAAAAGCACAATGCAGCAGCCAGCAGGGAGGGCAGGTATTTTGGTTATAAACAGACAAATGTTGCTGGTTGTTTTCTGCAAATAGGAAGAAAATACACTGGAATTAGCATTTGCATTTGCTAGTTTCTTCTACTAAACTACTTTTAATTTTCTTAGAAGTGAACCTATAATGTGGATTATACAAAGATAGGAAAATTAAAAAGCTGGGGTCGAATTAGATGACATTAATTAGAAAGAGAGAAGAAAATTTAAAAATTGCACTTGATACAACTTAACAGACTTATTGTGGCCTCAAGAATTTTACATGTGCATCAAGAATTGCTTGTACAAATATAAATACATCCCACATAAGTCTGGTACATAAACAGGAGTAGAATAATAGGAAAGCTCCTCTTTTATATGTTATGAATCATTATTCCAATGCATTTTAGAAAACTGCTTTTAATTTTGGGCTCCATAAATTAAAGGAAATGTGATGGGTAACAAAAATTGATCAGTAAAAATGATTACAATGTCAGAAAATGAAATATCTGAGAACAGGGGGTTTTATTTTTTATTTGTTCCAATTAGTTGTTCATGATAGTAGACTACATTTTGACACATCACGAAGTTACTACTTCTTATTTTTCTAGTTGTATATTCTTTTAGTTATACTGGTTGTGTGATCATATATGCACATAGGGTAATAATGTCTAATTTTACTATCATTCCTACTCCCATATCTCCTTCCCTCCCTTCACTCCCCTCTGTCTAACCCAAAGTACCTCTATTCTTCCCTAGCCCCCCACTTATTGTGAATTAGCATCCACATATCAGAGAAAACATTTGGGCTTTGGTTATTTAAACACAAAGATTTAAAGGTGAAACAAAACCAGAAAGTTTTTAGCCTGGAATAGGATGAATGACAGTTTACAAAAATCGGAAATGACAAATGAGACTGAGATAATGAATGCAACATACAAATAAAGATATTATCATGTGATAATCTTGGTTGAATCTCTGCCTGAGAATCCTCCAGTGTCCTTTCAGCCTTGAACTGTCTTAATTCACATCATTTGTTTGACATGTGTGAAGGAGCTGGGATACAGATCTCCTCTCCACACAGCTCCACAATACCCTATGCATCTTTCTAAAATGGTGCTCAACCTTCTATATAATAATTATAAATTTATATGCGGGTCTTGTCCACTCTTTAAGGACAGGAACTCATGTCTTCATTGTCTCTATCATCGCAGAAGTTGGAGTGTCCTTGGCATTCAGCAGTAGGCTCTTAATATGTATTTGGTGTCTAAATTTGTGAATAAACATAGGACAGTTTGATTTTGTTGTCATCAGGGCTGAATATCAATTAGTTCCTTAATAGTCCTTGATTTTAAGACTAAGGATAAGAAAGGATAATCCCATGTAGTCATAGGAGTTTTAGACTCTATTTCTTGCTTGGGCAGTTTGCATGATGTAACATTTCTGAGACTCATCTTCTTATCTATAAAATAGAGAGTATGATACCTAAATTCTAGGGTGGTTGTTAAATTTTTAAATCAATGCAACGATGTGCAAAATGTAGCTCAGCTCTGAGCATCATAATGTAGGCCATAAGAACATTCATTTATTCATTCAGCAAGTATTTCTTACAACATGACAGGACAGGCGCTGTTGTAAGCTTAATAATATAACAATGAACAGGGTCATTAACATTATTAGAACATACATAGTCTTTAGGTAAAACTACCTGCATGTGATGCTCTGTCCCCCAAAGCCAGGATAATTCCTGTGGCTGCTATTCTGAATCAGAAAACACTCTAATGCAGAATATTGGGAATGCAGGTGATAATCCATCCATCTGCCATCTGCAAGATTCCTGAAAACAGTGTGGTCTCAAGACTGACTTGAGGAGTTGAGTCTGTGTTGTTGAGCAGTCCCCATTGGTCCTAAACTTCTACGGTTGAAAAGTCCACCACCTGATTCCAGAGAGCTTCTACACTCTGCCCCACATTCCTAGTTTTAGATTCATTTAGGGAACTACTCAGAAAAATTAACTTGGCTATTTCCATAATCTGCCATTGCTGTTTAGAATTTAGATGTTTGAAAGGAAGCTACCTATTTAACAAACAAAAACAGACAGACTACAGGCATATGCATTTTACAGGACTTTGCTACTTTGTAACTAGTGAGTCTATTGCCAATATAGACCTTAATTTCTTTTTAAAGTGCTTTAACTGTCTCCAGCAGGGACAAGGAAACAAACATGGCACACCTTATCACTCAATCTGGAGAATTCAGTATGCCCAAGTTCAAAAACAAAGACCCGAAAGAACCAAGGACTTCTTTAAATCATCAAATCAGAAAAGCAGCAGGCCCGATGGCAAGACGGTCACATTCTTTCTTTTTATATTCCTCCTTGATTTTTTATTCATATGAATCTACCTAGAGGGCTATTTCTGAAAATATTTTATTCTGGCAGAGATTTTGCTTTCTTAATTTAGGGAAAAGAAGAGCTATAGAAAGAATGGTCACAGAGAAGACACAGATTAAAAAATATCATAAAAACACGATCAAAAGCAGATTCTTCATTTTAGCTCAATTAGAAAATGTTTAAGTTTCATAAGTTTGAAAGATAGATGAAGTCTGAAATAAATGATAGAAGTAATATTATTTTATGAGAGGTATTTGTGTCTCTATAGATTAATGATTTCTTTGGAGGTGTAAGACAAGATTCCATGGACCCAGAAACCTCTGAACTTTAACAGGTTAATTTTTTTTTCCTTTATTCCTTGAAATTAAATTATCTGCCCCCTCCTCCCCTGCTTTTGCCTGGACTTTCTTTTTCTATCTTTCTTTCATCTGAGGTTCAGTTCTAGGCTGCGAAGGATCCTAGTGGTCTTGGCTGAGCTGGGAGTGAAAGGGATCTTATCATTCTCCCTTATGGGTAGAAATCAGGTTGATTTTAGGGCCAATTAGATATTTGGATCAGCCTTCAACTGGGCCTTCCTTCATCCCCGAGGAATGCTAGTTAAGTGGAGTGCTTAACCACACCTAAATACTCTTTATCTGAAAAATTGGGGAGGACTGTATATCTCTCTCAATGTTTAGTCTCGGTCTTGTTCCGTTGAACTTAGGTTGCAAACCTGTTAAAACTATGGCTGACCTCTAAAAGATGAAAAGATAGTCACTCTGAAATGGAAGGCCCAGAGGGAAGGAAGTAAACTATCACCCATTATTGCAAGTCACTGTGCTGGGAACTGAGTACACATTACATTGTTTACCCTTCAAGAGTGTTGAGTAATTATAATTCCACTTTTAGTTAAAGAAATTAGTGTTCAAATTAATTCAACTTTTAAAGATCAGAGAGCCCTTTAAAAAGCAATACTGAAGAAGTTCTATCACAGGTTTATGTGATCCAGGGTCAAAATCATCCCTGTTTATTCTGACACCTTCCCAGCTTACAGAAGTTTCTATGCTGCTGTCTGTTTCTTTCAAGATCTCAAACACTTTTGAACACATGTGGGCTGCATTTGCCACCTATAATGATGCAAGACATGACAAAAATAAAAGGTCAATAGTTTAGCAAAGCAAATCCAAAATCTGAGCAGAGAACATTTGTGTACCCTAGGGGATCCCATCTAGTTGAGTGTGAGGTGTCCCCTACCCAACCTGAAACTGAAACTGGGAATCTACAACTTAAACAAAACACTTTTTCTCTTCCAGGGACAATATGGGACCAAGGGGAAAAATTTTGCTTTTAGATGTGACAGAATAAATCATCCAAAAGGAGCAAGACTCATAAAGCTAGGAGCAGAGGCAGGAAGGAAGATTAAAAAAAATAGTTCATACAAAAGATTGAGCGATCTATATATATTGTACCTATTAATATTTCTTTGAACTGAATCAAAAATAAATGTTTCGAATTAGCCAGTCTCATATGTTGTACTGTGGTAGATACGAAGTAGAAATCACAGATTATAGGAATTGCTAGAGGAGCCTAAGAGAGAAAGCCTGTGGGATTTAGGAGAAAGATCTTTGAGAGAAACTTTCAATTGCTGGGCTAGTGGCATTGATAAGTTATTGAGAAACATCACTGAAATTTGGCCAAGGGATCCTCTGTCACCCTTTTGCCAAATCCTATCTCCAGGACTGGGCTGGGAATACACTTACCTCTATTAAGTGTTTTATTGGAAATGAAGGTGGGACTAGAAAATGAAGGCAGAAGGAAGAAACTGCATTTATTCAACAGGGAAATTCACTGGTTTGCATTAGCCTTCCCAGTATAGTAGCCTTACCATGTGACAACAAAAGGCACAGGCAAAACTATTCCCAGTCAAGCAAACATATTCAGAGATACACGGGGTGTGGTTGTCGTGTTAATGGTATTATAGGGCTTCCTGTCATCTTAAGAAAAAGGAAGTGCAGAAATGAGTGACTGTGTGTGTATGTGTGTATGTGTGTGTGTGCGCTTGACTGCTGGCTTGTGAGTTTCTCACTGCCTGAGTTTCGATGTGTGTTTCTCGGTAAGGGGTGAGGGGGTGTAGAGTGGGATGGGAAGTACAGTCAATGTGTCCAGTCAGCCCACCTTGAAGTCCATTTGTGATGCTTCCGTGGTGCTGGGTTTCACTCTCCATTTCTTCAGGTCTGGGAATGATTGTCTTTAATTACCTGTTTGGTTTTCCTCCCATATTTCTGGGCTACCACATCTGTTTTTAATTTTCTCTCAATTACAAAAGCAATATATATTCAATGAAGAAAATTTGGAAAATATAGAAGACAGGGAAAATAAAATAAAACCGCCTCATAATTCTGTCACCCTGAAATAACCACTGTGGATATTTTGTTGCGTATCCTTCCAAGTATTTAGTTTAACAAAATTGGAATGATACTCTGCATATGGCTTTATAACATGCTTTCCTCCCTCTGACTTTTGTCTGTTTTTGTGTGCCAAACCCACATCTGTTCCTCATCCTTTAGCGTCTCACTTAGGCTGTTCCCCATCTTCCTTCTGTCCTGCAGTCCATTGACATGATGCGTATTCTCTGTTGGTGCCTTCCGCCATGTTTTTCCTTGGAGTACTCCATCTATTTCCATAAATTCACCTCTTTGCTTATATATTCAAATCCCTTTTTGTGATCACATAGCAAAAACCAAGACCTTAAAGTATCTAACAGCCTTTCTATTCTATTCATCCACGGAGAATAAAACATAACTATGCTGACTCCTCAAAATGCTGTTCCCCAAAGATGGTATCCCTCTTACACATAGAGTGTGATGCTACTTCTTGGTCTCTTAGTGTTCCCTCCACCCAAAATATTTTTCTTTAGCTATCGTCTATGGGTTCTCCTTAAGCTCAGATATTTTCTCAAATGTCTTCCCTAAACTCAGTGCAAATCTCTGTCATTGGCTTCAATGTGTTGTGTTAAACTGACTGAATCACTTCTCTCTTTTCTTTCAACCTGTATGTTCCTTGCAGAGAAGAATCATAGCTAGTGGAGCCTTGACACAGAGTAATGTTCTATAAATGTAAATAAAAGAAGAGGTAAATGAAAAATATATACCTTCCCCTTCTTTTCCAGTTACTAAAGGTTTTTTTACCTACCTATATTACTATAATTGATCTTTTAAAAAAAAATCTCTGTGTGTTGGTTTGGTGACACTATTTTGCTCGTTTGAAATATAAAGGTTTTGAACAGGATGACAAAGTTCACACTGCTAATAAAGGGCATAACCAGAAGCTTGGTGTTACTTTTGCTTTACATTTCTCACACATCCCCACCAAAGTAGCACTAAAAACGTAAGAAATTGTCTAAAATGGAGGGTATGGGATGCTGCAGTTGAACATATCCTGCCGAAGCATGGCATTTCTTGTAAATATCCCAAATTCTTTTATCTTAAAACTATCTCTAAATTTGTACAAATTTAGTGTATTTCTCTATTACATATAATGTTTGCTGTAATATAATCATTTATTTACCAGATAATTTAATTCCAAGTGCTTGACTCACCCCATCCCTTAAGTAAAATTGCCACTCCTAAAAATGCCTTACCCCAAATTCATCATGTGTCTTTCCTGACATGGCATGTAGTAATGTCTCCAGAGGTCTGTATAAATCCAATTTGAAAAAAATGTGCCATACCATACAGACTTTCCCAATTGTGGGTTAAAGGCAGGACTTATTTACATTGCTATTTGCATATCAGTGAGTGACGTCAGAAACAGCAATTCAATTACACAACATTTTTTTTTCCCAATGAAAATTTACTGAGCAATATTTCAGCTCCAAGACTTATCAGAAATGTATTATATCTGGACATGTTTTAAAGATATTTTATAGCTCAGATGGAAAGAAATGTCTCCTGACTCCCCTGGATGTATAACCATATTCCATTCTCCTCTCCTCTGAACAACTAATGGACCTCCTGTGGATGACTATGAAATTTATTGCAAATATTTGTAAGATATAATGTTCCCCAGAGAGAAAAAAATTAATAAATGCTTATACATCTGGAATGAGAAAAAGTAACTAGAGAAGACAAAGTTTCATGTTACTTGATTCCTAGATACACCTGCTCAACCTTGCATAGGTCTGAGTCATAATAAAAGGATAAAAGTGCAATATGAGAACTATCAATGCATATTTTGATTGTACTACCAAGGGATTTTCATTTTACATAGCAGAATGAGACAGGAAATCTTCTATTATTTATGGCAAATTATTTATAGGGGATAGAATTCTCAAAAATCTGGATTTCTGTTTTATAAAATTATCTCCAAATGCAATGATCAGACTTAAATTCTGTACTTCCTATTGCTACTCATAATGGGATTCTTGATAAATATATCTTTTACCACTAAAAAAACGTCTAAACAACCTACTTGGATTTGTTTGTGGAAAAAAAATCATTGTAAAACAGCAAGAGCATTTTATTCTTGTGAGGATATAAAAAATAAGTGTGTGGCATAAAAGTGAGCTCTAAAAGCACAATTCAGAGACAACATACTTGAATTCCTTTTAATAGTCATTTTAGTTTTATTTATTTATTTTTTGGTTTCTTGGATTTTTGTTATTAAACACTGGATTCTCCTTGGCTGGAGACATTGAACCCAATGCAAAACTGCCAAGGTCTAGAGTTCCAATGACAATTTAAACCCATGAACCAAATGTTCAAAAACGAATAAATCGTGCCTGGATCTCCACCTCTTTTAAGCTTATGATGCATACACGGGGCCATTAAAGACTCCAATAAGTGATTTTTGATCAGAATTGCCCTCAAGAACAAAACCATACTTTAATAAAGAGTTCTGATCTTAGCACCTCTTTGGTTATAGTGTGCTGTCAAAATACTGATGATGGCAAATACAAATACACAGACTCCAGAGAAGAAAAAGTGTTTGTTCCCTTCCTGTAATATTAGCTCCCTCACACCACCCTGCTATGGTGGCTGCATGCCAATTCCTGTGGCAAGATGTTTAAAAACAACTGTGTGGCTCCATATTGATTGGCAACATACAATTTGGCTCCATGAAGTCTGCAGAATGAATCAGGAACTAATGCTCTTACCTGCCCTAGTTCAATGTATCTTTGTTTGCTTACCACAGGAAAAACAATTTAATAAGAGGCGGTTTACAGTCTGATTATAGTGGGCTGTGGGGTTCAGTTCCCCATGCACTGGCAAAAATCAGCCAACAGATTTGGTAGTTTTATTTATTTTTTATAAAGTTAGCTTTTAATGGCCCACTTGCCAGTGAATCCAGAATTTCAAAGTCTGTGTCACTGATCTCTGATATAACTAGAAGTACTAGATTTTACCAAGAATGTTTGGTTATGTCTTGAGGACAATACCAAATGCATTACAAATAAATTACAAAAATGTACTATATTAGCTATTTTGTCTATATAACAATTTTTATGTTGATTTTTTTTCAGTGAATCTATCAATTTAACACAAATCTGGAGTAAACATAGACAACTAACAACTGTGCAAATTCTATTGGAAAAAAGTTAATGTTAACTTGTAAGATCTACAAGAAAGAATATTATTTATTTAACTTACTTAAAAATCAGGTATTGAATTTATTTGGAATAAGTAGTTTTATTAAAGATTATTTTGATAGGTCATGATAATTGAAAATATCAGTTTATAAATTATCTTTGGATATTAGGCTTTTTATATTGATTTCACTTACCATTATTTAAAATTATATTCTATCAAACTTGGGGGCGGTGACTTTCTTTTTGTTAGGGTAATGATCCAGAAAGAGATTAGCTTTTATTTCTGGGGTCTTTGAAAAAGTGAGTATCATTTTAAGCCATTTCATTTGTTTATTTTGAAATGTTTTTGTCCTCATCGAAAGAGACGATTCCCATTTCTGACTCAGTGAGAAGCCAATAATGGAATTTGTACTAGGGTTTAGGAACTTTTACTGCAGCATAATAAAAAAATAAAATAGAAGTAAGACATAAAACATGGGGACATTTCTAAAACGTCCTTCTTCAGTCTCCAAGTGTTTCATTTCCCAGGCTCTGGTCCACCCTTCTTCCTGTGCCCCTTTAAATCACCTTGGGTTATTTGGATTTCTGCCATGTTCTCTTTCTTTCACACTAGCAGCATTTAGATATTAACACCAACTTCCAGTGCTACTTACTTTTTTTTTTTTGTCTCTTAAATAATTTTCATGTTTAAAAAAGACAAAGAGAGACAAAGAGTTGGAAGATACAATTATCTTCTTTTCTTCCCTCTCCCGTTTTCCCTCTACCCCCAGGAGAACATGAGTTCAGATACTTAAGAGTAATATGCATGGTTAACACAAATGTGATTCTGATATTCCTGCACCGATTTGGAAAAATGACATAGCATCTCAGCACCTTTGTTTCATTTGGGATGCAAGGAGAAAAGCTTTTAATGTCTCACCCTGAAGTACAATGTTTCTTGTAGTTTTTTAAAATTAAATCAATGAAAATCTCTTTTAATTTAGTTTATTAAGAATAATATTGCATAGATGTTAAATTTTTATCAAATGCTTTTTAATGTATCTATTGCAATGATCACATAATCTGTTTTTTTATTATATTAGAAGGTGAATTAATTTGGCCTTAAAGTGTATATTTATTTTTTAAATAAACATCTCTGGCAGTGACCTCTTTTTTTTTAAATTTCTGATGTTAGTTATTTTTACCTTTTAATAATTGTTATTTAACCCAGGTTTCATAAATCTTTTTGAATATATAACATTTGGGTTTCTTAATTTATTCTATAATACAATTGCTTTCTTTCCTTTCAGTTCACTTTTACTTTGTATTATTTCTTTTAGTCTGCTTTTTTAGGGTTTAATTTGTTTCTGGTTTTTTTTTTCAAATGTCCTAAAAATGATTCTTAGATCAATGAAAATCTTTAATTAATATTCAGCCTTTATTCTTTTGTGATATATTCATGGATCCTATAGATTTTCCTCAAAGTATGGCTTTAGCTGATTCTCAATATTAAGATATGCATTTTTAATTCTCATTGACAGCATTGCCATTTCAAGTAATTATTTGACCCATGGGTTATATCTATTTTTAGACACATACAAATATATATGTGTATAGATATGTGTAAACTGAATTTTTATCTGCATTTTATTTATTATTTTTGAACTTTAAATTTCTGAAAAAAATAAACATCTTTTAAAATTTTTAAATAATTGATCCAGTAATAATTGATCCAAATAATTGAAATTTAAAATATTTACTCCATCTGATTTAGCACTTTTTATTTATCATTTGTCTTTATTTCGTGTTTCAGAATATTATTTCTGAGTTTAACATCCTAAAGATATTCTTAGACATATTACTTTTAAAGTTTTTAAGGTAATGAAAGAACTTACTGATTAAGTAAGGTACTAGGACCATACGTAAACTAAGACTTCTCTAACAAATTGATACACATTATTAACCTACCTACAATCCAATTTTTCTATTCTTTTATTTTCTCTTATCTTTCCAAATTGATTGAAGACCTCCTAATAAAAATAGCTAACATGACTTTGTGTTAGAAACTATGCTAAAGGCTTTATAGTCAAATTTTATTAGATTCTCAAAACAATCATATGATGGAAGTATTATTATATTTCCTGGTTTAAAAATGAGGAAAATGTCATGCTCAAAGTAAGGAATCTGGTAAGTAACAAAACCAGTATTTGAATTTGGGCAGCCTTATTTCAGAACCTGATTCTAAGTATTCAATGCTAAGTTCATTAATGGCACTCAAATAACTGTAGCAATTATTTTCCTTGCTTTAGGGATTTCTCTTGGTTCTCTTCTTTTTCGTTTATCTAATTTTCCTGGTTTCCATTTCTTTGATTTTGACTTCAGCTTTAACTTTTTGCATAGGCTTTTTGACAGCTCTATTTTAATGACCCCTCAAGCTTTGATTTAGTACTAGCTTTTTATTTCTACTTAATGTTTGGCTCCCAGGACATAACTGTTCCTTAGGTTTTCACTCTAGTCAATGCTCAGGGCTGAGTCTATTGCTTGATTAACAGGGGATGTTAAATGATAAGTAGTTCTCCCAGGACTCAGATAGAAACTTGCAACACATTCAATGCCTTCTCTAAACACCGTTTGTATTGATTTAGCCTTTTAATATTTCTTTCTTTCTTCCTTCTTTCTTTTTACTCTCTTCCACTTGACAGATATTTATCATTATTGAACAGGTTTGTTCTAAGCATAGGGCTATGGATATAAATAAAGTATGTTCATTGCCAGGTAGACCTCATATTCCAATGGACTGGACAGGATTGTAGAACACCTTGATGATAATCAGTGTGACTGCATTACATAAAACATTTGAGATTCAACATTGTAGTTTCATATAAGGGACAACTGTAGGAGCTGAAGCTTTAAAATAGTTTTTTCAAATAGATGAAGAGAAGTTGCCAAGGAGCTAAGTCTTAAATTAGAATGCCATATTACTGTTTTTATTTTGAAGTAAAATAAAATAAAAGCCTGAGAGAAAGAGCTCGGATGATTCTGGAAGAGGAGCTATGATTTCGAAAAAAAAAAAAAAAAAAAAAAACGAGCAAAGAAAATAGTATGTTAAAATCTTTCACTGGGCTATAGTCCCAGGGGCTCAGGAGGCTGAGACTGGAGGGTCACAAGTTCCAAGCTAGCTTTGGCAAATGACGCTCCAAGCAACTTCGGCAGAGCTTGTCTCAAAATAAAATAAAATAAAATAAAAAAAGGGAATGGAGGCTGGAGATATGGCTCACTCAATCCCATTGACTTCCCTCCCCCTTCCCTCCCCCCCAAAAAATCTTTCACTTGGGCCTCTACTTTCTTTATTTTCTCTTTCCTTTTCTTCTTCCTATTTCTCAAGGTGGTTTTGGTAACCACAAAGCTGGTGACAATTTATTAGTAACTCCTTTATCAAGTACACCATACCATAGAAGTCCATGGTCAAGTCTGAAACCATTAGAAGCCACAACATCCCCAACAAGTTCTGTGAGCATTCAGGCCTAGAGCCCATAACATCTGCACAAAGTTTCTGGCAGTGTAGAGTAACTCAGTGGGCCATTTTAAATGGTTCTCCTCTTTATAGGGATTCCTCTTGTTAAGCTACCAAAGCACTAATAAACTCAATTCCTTTAGTTAGGTTGAAAAAAAGTTCAGTGTGTGGGTTGTTTTTGTATGCATGCATCATTTCTATTGCATCTCTCTTCCATAGAAAAATGGTATCCAGCAATAAATTAGATTCCTGAAACATTTTCTGTTGTTACATTTAGTTTGTCTATAAATATGGGCAGGTCAAAATATTGAGGTTTTTTTTTTTTTTTTAAATATTGTAAAGTTGTCTGTCTTTCCTAAATTAAAGAAATCTTTTCACTTTTACTATTGAGACTGAACTGCCCCTTCTAAAAAGATCAAATTTGTATACATTACTAACCTTTATTTTTTAGCACACAGCAATTTTAAGGAACCCCAAATTATCCATATTCCATTCTTTGTTACACCTAATATTTTCTGAATGTGTTGGTTAACTATTTCTGAACACAAAATAAAATTTTTTAAAAAATTGGATTGATTCACAAATACATTAACTTGAAAATTAGGCAAATTAATGAAAAAGAGAAAGAATGGTTCAGTCCAAAGTTACAATGAAAATTATAAATTAAAAACTATTTTAAGAGATCTTAGTATTCAGTATCAAACTTAGAGTTACATGTGATTGTTACTGGTGCTTAAGAAGAAATAGATCTAATGTATAGTAGAAAAGATTAACTTAGATACCAACAGCACTACTGAACTACACATTAAAAGAAAGATAAGAATGATCTATTTTGTACCAATTTGACCTGTGTTTTCTAATTGAACTTTGTTTCCAAGAATAGAAGATTCTTCTCCAAAAGAAGAAGTAGTTTTATCTGGAATAACAGAATTTCTCAAAGTAATAAACTCAGAATGGCTAAAAAATAAAAACAACATATAGCTTACTTAAAATAAGTCTCCAACTCCATTTAGTGTCCAATATATAATTGTGAAGACCATTAAGTACACACTTTAGTACACATTTATGAGTAGAAATTAAGCCTTCACCTCTGATTTCTCAGTATTTCTCAGTATTTACTTGTAAATTACATAATTTTTAATTAACTTTAGTACACATTTATGAGTAGAAATTAAGCCTTCACCTCTGATTTCTCAGTATTTACTTGTAAATTACATAATTTTTAATGTAAACAAATTAGTAAATTATTCCCAAGATTAAAAATAAAGGGTGATATAATTATTAAGCAAATATAATTCATAATACATTTTATTCATGAATGAATCAAAACATTTTAACTTTTCTGAAATATTAATATATAAAATATTAAAATAGTTTTATTTTCAAAAATTAGATAAAATATTTTCTTATGCAAAATCTTAAGGAAATGCTTCATTATTCCTTTAAAAAATTTTTTTTCAATTGTTGATGGACTTTTATTATATTCATTTATCTGTATGTGGTGCTGAGATTCAAACCCTGTGTGTCACACATGCAAGGCAAGCGCTGTACCACTGAGCCACGACCCCAGCCCTATTTATTTTTATGTGGTGCTGAGGATCAAACCCAGTGCCTCACGCATGCTAGGTGAGCGCTCTACCTCTGAGCCACAACCCCAGTCCCTGCTTCATTATTCTTAAAAAAAAAAATTTATGCTAGAACCAATTCTATTTGTTTCTAGTGGTTTTCATAGCTGAAAAAAAATATATGGCATATTAATACATAGATCCAAGAGAAGAAATACATTATTAACCTTATTTACTAAATTATGTGTCCAAATTTTATCCACCCAATGAAGCAATTTTTTAAAAAAAATTTCATTAAATTCTTGATATCCTTTGTGTCCCCCAACTGTTGTTGCTTGAATTCAACCTTGAACAAATTTCATGGAAAAATTTATGCTTAGAAATCATGCTTACAATGTTCTTTGTTGTTATTGCTGTTTTTAGGTTTTTGTTTTTGTTTTTGTACTGGGGATTGTAAGCAGGCCTCGTGCATGATAGTCATAGAGTTCTACCACTAAGCTATATTATCAGCCCTTTCTGTTTTATTTTATTTTGAGACAGGGTCTTCCTAAGTTGCCCCAAATGACTTCAAGCTTCTGATCCTTCTGCCTCGCCTGGAAATGGCTAGGATTAGTGGAATGTTAAGACCTCAGTAAGCTAGAAGATAATGCTTACAAGTATTTAAAGGGACCCTGTCCTTCAAGGAAAACAAACAAACAAAAACAAAATCGAAACAACAACAATCAAAAAAAAAAAAAAAAAAAAAAAAAAAAAAACCACACAGAAATGGGAAATATTTTCATTCTTTTTAAAAATTAAATTTTTAAAATTTGAATTAAGTTTATTGTTTTTCATTTTTTATCAGTGTGTTATAGTTATACATACTATTAGGATTCACTTTGACATAATTACACAAGAATGGAATATAATTTGCTCTAATTCAGTCCCCAGTACTTCCCCTTTCAGACCCTTCCTTCCTCTCCTTGTTCCTTTCTACTAATACGGTGTTCCTCCTTCTATTTATTTATAGTTTTCTTTTAAAATTAGTGCTTTATAGATGGATATATAGGTGAAATTCACTGTGGTATATTGATATGTGTACATAGGACAGTTATGTCAATTTCATTCCATTGTTCCTCCCATTTCACATCCCTTTTCCCTCCCTCTCAATCCCCTTCTTCTACTCCACTAATCTGTATTTTGTTTTCATGGGATTCCTCTCTGACCTCCCCCCACCTTATTTTGATTCAAAACATTCAAACCTTGACTTTCTGAGTCTGGCTTATTTCACTTAGCATGATGTTCTCCAGTTCTATCCATTTACCAACAAATGCCATAATTTCATCTTTTTATTTTGTTTCTTGTTTTGTGGGGGATTGAATCCAGGTCTTCCCACATGCTGGGCAAGAGCTCTACCACTGAGCTACAACCCCAGCCCGCATCTTTGTTAATAGCTGAGTAAAATGCCATTGTATATGTACACCGCATTTTCTTTATTCATTCAACTGTTGACAGGCATTTAGGTTGATTCCCTAAGTTGGCTCTTGTGAATTATGCAACTACAAACATTGATGTGACCGTATACTGTATACTATGCTGATTTAAATTACTTTTGATAAATACTGGTTGGGATAGTTGGGTCATAATGATGGTTCCATTCCTAGGTTTTTTAGGAACCTTCATAGTGATCTACAGAGTGATTGTACTAATTTGCAGTCCCACAAACAATGAATGTCTTTTTTTCTGTATCTCCTCCAGCACTTATTATTATTTGTATTCTTGATGATTTCCATTCTGACTGGAGTGAGATGAAATCTCAATGTAGTTTTGATTTACATTTCCCTGATTATGAGAGATGTTGAACTTTTTAAAATATATTTGTTGGCCAATTGTATTTCTTCTTTTGAGAAGTGTCTGTTCAGTTCTTTTGACAATTTATAAATAGGGTTATTTAATTTTTTGGTGTTTGTTTTTTGTAGTTCTTTATATTTTCTTAATATTAACCCCCTGTCTAAAGAGCAGGTGGCAAATATCTCCTCCCATTCTATAGATCTGCTCTTCATGCTCTTGTTTCCTTTGCTGTGCAGAAGCTCTTTAATTTGATGCCATTCTACACATTGATTCTTGGTTTTATTTCTTGTGCTTTAGGGATCTTGTTAAAGATGTTGGGGCCTGTGCCAATATGTTGAAATATTGAGCCTACATTTTGTTCTAGAATTTGCAGTTTCTTGTTTAATTCTCAAGTATTTGATCCACTTTACTTGTGCAGAATGAGAGACAGGTAACCAATTTCATTCTTCTACTTATGGATATCTACTTTTCCTAGCACCATTTTTTAAAAATGCTATATTTTTCTCCAATGTATGTTTTTGGCACATTAGTTGAGTATCAAATGACTGTATATAGATTTGTTTCTATTTTATTCCATGGGTCTTCATGTCTGTTTTGGTGAAAATACCATGCTGTTTCTTCTACTATACCTCTGTAGTATAATTTGAGGTCCAGCATTGTGATGCCTGCTTTGGCTATTTTGGACCTCTTATTCTTACAAATGAATTTTAGAACTGTTTCTTTTAGTTATGTGAAGAATATCATTGGTATGTTGATGAGAATTTCACAGAATTTGTGTAATTCTTTTGGTAGTGTGGCCATTTTGACAATATTAATTCTGCCTATCCAAGAACATAGGAGGCCTCTCTATCTTCTGAAGTCTTCTACAACCTCTTTTGTCAGTGTTCTATATTTTTCATTATAGAGGTCTTTCACCTCTTCTATTAGATTTATTCCCAAGTATCTTTGTTTGTTGAGGTAATTGTGAATGGGATAGTTTTCCTGATTTCTTTCTCAGTAGATTCATTATTAGAGTGTAAGAAATCAATTGATTTATGTGTGTTGATCTTTTATTCTCTATTTTGCTAGATTTATTTATCAACTCTAGAAATCTTCTGCTGGATCTTTTTGGGTCTTCTAGATATAGAATCATCTCATCAGCAACAGGGACAATTTGGCTTTTTCTTTTCTTCTTTGTATTCCTATAATTTCCTTTTCTTGCTTGATTGCTCTGGCCTGAGTTTCAAGAACTATGTTGAATAAGTATGGTAAGAGTGAGAATTCTTGTCTTGTTCCTGATTTTAGAGAAAATGCTTTCAGTTTTTCTCTTTTCAGTATGATGTTGAACTTAGATTTGTTCTATATAACATTTATAATGTTCAGGTAAGTTTCTTCCATCACTAGCTTCTCTGATATTTGAAACATAAAAAAAGCTGGACTTTGTCAAATGCTTTTTCTGCGTATATTAAGAAAATCATGTGATTCATGTCTTTAAACTCTATTTATGAGATGAATTACATTTATTGATTTTTGTATGTTGAACTATCCTTACATTCGTAGCATGAAATCCACTTAATCATGGTGTACCACCTTTTAATGTGTTTTTGAATAAGATTTGTCAGTATTTTATTCAGAATTTTTGCTTGCATGTTCATCAGAGAATTTGGTTTGAATTTTTTTTTCTTTGAAGTATCTTTGTGTGGTTTTGGTGTCAGGATGATACTAGCTTCATAGAATGAATTTGACAGTGTTATTTCCTTTTCTGTTTCATGGGAGAAAGATTGGTATTATTTCTCCTTTAAAGGTCTGGTAAAACTTGGCTGAAAATCCACTTAGTCCTCGTGGGCTTTCTTTGCTGGAAGGCTTTAATTGCTGCTTCAATTTCATTGTCTGATATTGGTCTGTTTAAGTTTTCTATATCCTTCTGGTTCAATTTGGGTAGGTCATATGTGCTTAGAAATTTGTCAATGTATTCAAAATTTTCTAGTTTATTGAAGTATAAATTTTCAAAATAATTTCTAATGGTCCTCTGGATTTCAGAAGTTTCTATGGTGATATCTCCTTTTTCATCTTTAATTTTATTGATTTGGGTCTTCTCTTTTAGTTAGTTTGGCTAAAGATTTCTCGATCTTGTTTATCTTTTCCAAGAACCAACTCTTTGTTTCATTGATCCTTTGTATTATTTAATTACAATTTTATTAATTTCATCTCTGATCTTACTTATTTTCTGTCTTCTAATTTGGTTATCAGTTTGTTTTCTTTTTCTAGGTCCTTGAGACATAACATTAGATTAATGTATGGTTGGTGTTTGTTTGTTTGTTTTTTAATCCAGTTGCCAATCTATGACTTTTGATTGGAGAGTTTAGAGCATTTATTCAATGTTATTATACAGATATGATTTTTATTTTCTACCATTTTACCATTTTTATTTATTTCTAATCCTTAATTCAGGCTTGATGCTCACTTAATTGTTTATTTTTCTAGTGGGATTCATCCCTATGCTGGTTTTAATTTTTATTTTTCCTTTCTTCTGCATGAAATATTTCATTGAGTATATTTATAGTGAAGACTTAGTGACTGACTTCTTTCAATTTCTTCCTATCATGGAAAACTTATTTCATCATTATTTCTGTCTCCTAATTTGGTTATTAGTTTTTTTTTCTAGGTCCTTGAGTCATAACATTAGATTATTATTTTTTAATATAGGATAATTTTGCTGAACATAGTAATCTTGGTTGGCACCAGTTTTCTTTCAGGGCTTGATATATATTTTTCCATGTTATCCTGCTTTAGGGTCTGGGTTGAGAAATCAGTTGAAATCCAAATGGGCTTGACTCTAAATGTGACCTGCCATTTTTCTCTTGTGGCTTTTAACATTTTGTTTCTCTTACCCCTGTGACTTTGCACATTCTACTCCACTAAGTCTCTGAGGCTAATACCTAATAGAATTTCAAGATCTCATTAAAACCCCTTTGGCATGGCTTCAGGCCCATAAACTAATCTAGGTATTTCTGCATTCCCTTAGAACTATTTTTTAAACTACTTTTGGTACTTAATAATAGCATTTTCACTTTCTCAGCATTATCCTTCTGCTCAGTAGTCATTGTCATTCCATTAATTCTAGAAAAATGATTAGTATACAGTAGATATTCAGTTAATGTTTATTGAACTGATTGATAGAAGTCTTTATTATGATGGCAGCAAATGGCGATGCATATATGTAAAATATATCCAAGATTCTGACATGTTTTTAGTCACTGATTTCCTAAGCAATTACGGGTTTGTTTGCCTATGAAGATTTCTCTTTGGCATCAGAAGTAAAGCTAATAGTCAAAATTAAGGTTTTTAAAATAACTTTTCTCACCAATTTTATAAATAATGTTGACTATATTTCTTCTGACCATTTTCTTTTTTGTGATTACCTACATATCACGTTCAAGGGCCCTAATCTACTCTTTAAAATTGAGTAGCAGCCCACATTATTGTCTATAAATAACCACGAGTTTTTGTAGCCAAATGCCACACAGCCTGAACCACCAGCTAAGGGTCACCAGTTACTTCTACCCTTCCACAGTCCCATGGATTTAAAGAGATAAGACCAGGGAAGTGTAGATTTTCTTCTGCTCCTTATTTTAAAAACATTTCCCAACATTTTGAAACAACTAGTTTATATTCAGGCTTTAGACGGATTAGATTATTATCCAAACAGACAAACTGTCCACTGAAGAAAAAAACATTTATCCAAGAGCAGTATCTCTATTAAAAATAACTGTTATTGATACTATATGCCAGATGTTATCCTAACCATGTTCTATGCATATGAAAATTAAAATGTTTATCAGTGTGTCTTACATCAGTAAGAGGAGGCTTAGAAGAATTATGCTATAGTTTTTAGACAGTGGGGACAAAATTCAAACTCAGGTGTTCTGATTCCAGAACCTCCATAAGTGACCACTATACGCTAGTCCATCATCAATAAAGCACCCCTTTTCCTTGATATGTGTTCAAGATGGCTGGAAAATATAATGAGGCTAAATGGTACAGCATTTTTGACTTAAATTAAAATGCTGAAGTTTGTTTACGATGACCTATATGAAGTCTGAAAACACAGTGGCTATCTCTGCAGTTGTGGAGCCTATCTAATCAGTCGAGTGACTTTTTTTCAGTTTATTATGTTGGAAGCTAGGAGTGTTTTCAGTATTGTACAGGTTTGAACTCCCAAGGAAAAGGGACTTGATGGGTTGATTTTTAATTTTCTTAATTTTTTATTCTCATCTATTCATAGAATATCATGCTTTGTCTTAGATTAAAACAACGCAACCACAATAACAAAACTTAGCAAGTTTCCTTAAAATGATCATAATATCATGTCAAGAAATGAAATAAGGTGCCAGTCATTCAACATGCCAGCAAATCCCATACAGTAGAAAGACATTTAATGCGTTCCATTTTAGACTTTGATTGGATTTTATGAGGGACACTGAGACTCAGCAAGGCAAAGCATCTTATCCAAGGTCATATGACAAAATCAGAACTAGAACCAAGAACCAATTCTGTTTGTATTATTGTATTTAATATCTAGGTTTAACTTTCTTTGACTCATTTCCTATGACTCTTGCCAGACAAAATAAAATTAGAGTGTGTGATAAGCTGTTGCAAGCATATGAGATTGCAATACTCTTTATCTCTTCAAATTCTTCAACAATGATACCTATAGCACAACATCTATGTTGCAATACCAAACTCTTTATAGTTAAGTCAGTTGTGACCTTTCTGATGCCAGCAATGTCAGTCCAGTTCTCTGATTGTGACCTTGATGATTACTTTAATGAAGAATTTGGCTGTTATACACTAGCAAAGTCCTTAATTTTCCCCCTCTGTGGCTCAAAATGTCTCTGGCCCTCACTTTTTCTTCCTTCTTATATATTTCTTCTTTTTATATTACTTTTTCTCTGTTTCTGAATTATATATTTGAGTCATATCATCCCCTCCTATAGCTTCAGTTACTAGAGAAGTTGTTGGTTTTCTGAGCCACAGATCTCTTTGAGAGACTGACCACACATTAACATAATATATAGCTAACATTTATTGAGAGCTTACTATGTGATCTATTACATTTTTACAATAATCCCATGAGGTTGGATAAGAAAACCTGCCAAAGATCCATACTTCTTGCTATGGTTTAGATGAATGTCTCCAGTGGTTTATATGTACACATTTGTTTCCAAGAATGCTAATATTGTGAGGTTCCATAGTCATTTAAAAGAGGAGACTTTATACGAGGTCCTTAGGTCATTGGGGGCATGCCCTCCAAAGGGATTATTGGATTATTGGACCTTGGTTTCTCATGACATCTTCTCCTACCTCCTTCTACTTCCTTGGTCAAGATCTTAACACATGCTTCAACACAGGTTCCCACCATTACCATTTGCTACCCTCATCAGGAGCCAAACCAGTGGGATGCTTGTCTTGATTTTGAACCTTCAAACTCTGAGCTAAATAAACCTTGTCTCTTTATAAGTTCATTGCCTCAGGTATTTTATCATTGTAACACAAATCTGACTAATATACCTCTCAAGTTAATATGGCAACAGGAGCATGACTGACTTGTTAAGGAATACTGTAGAGGTTAGTGAGGTTTGAGACAGTTGAAAGGGCTGACAAAATAAGACTGGAATGAGAAAGAAATGCTTAAATAGTGCTTCCTCAGAGGAAGGAAGGGATTTTGATGTTATTCTAAGTGTGATGAGAAGGTATTTTAGTATTTTTAGCAATGGTATATATGTAAAATGGAAAGATTCAACATTTTAAAGAATAAAACTAGACACAGTGTAGAAAATTGATTGGAAGGGGTCAAGAGTGAAAGCAGATTTTGACAAGGGTGGTAACATTGGAGGTGGCAATAAATGATCCAATTCTAGGATATTTTTATGGAAGTGTTGGTAAGATTTGATGGTTGGAATTGGATGAATATGAAGGAAGAAGGGGATAGTGATTCACTCCTAAGTTTGTGATGTTATTTACTAACATGAGTAACAGAGGACAGGAGAGTTTTGATGAAGAGAAATAAACTGAGTTTTAGATGTGGACGGAAATGTCAGGTGTGCAGTTCAGCATTTAAATCTGGAGTCAGAGAAGAGATTAGAGATATTCTAGTCTTCAGAATTCATATGGGGTTCTGTGAAGATTATTAGGAACTGTGAGCCTGAAGAAGTTCAAGGACTAATTCTGGTGCATTTAAACGTTAGAGACTGGAGATTTAAAAATGAATCAACAAGAGATCAAGATGGAACAGCCACTGATGTGGGACAAAAATCAGAAAAGTATGGTTTCCTGGAAGCCAATCACAGAAATGATTTCAAAAAATAAGAAAGGATCAACCACGTATAATGTTACCAAGAGATGAAGTAAAGTCAAAAGTGAGAATTGAAATTGGGTGATTCAATGTACAGATTTTCAGTGATTATCCATTTTTAAAATTAATCTTCAAAAAAAAATAAAGTTAACCTTCAAAGCCTCAGATACTAGATAATTCCATTTGTTAAATTAAATTTCAGTGAACATAAAGATTCTTAATGTAATGATATCCTTTATAATTGAAGCTAAATGAAATTTTTACTTTTCTTATTTGTCTATATGCATCCAGAGATAACCTCATGTTTTCCCTTTTTATTTCATGAGATTGTTAAAGCTTGGGAGCCAGTGCTCTAGCATCTGAAGTGTGATAGGAGGTGTTCCTAGAGGGTCTGCTTTCTAGAGCTGCAGCTTCTATAAGTTCATGGTAAACGGGTTCACATTGTATCCAGGGAAGAATTCCTTTGTTTTCTTCAGGACCTAAAGTAAGAAGGCAGCATGATCTTCCAAGTTTATTTCTTAACATTGGCATGTTGTTTATGGAACCCCCAAAATACTGAAAAGTTATTAGAATGAAAGGTGCAATTTAGTAAGGAATACAATCTACTTTTTAACTCCATTAAAAATACTTTAGTCCATCTTGTGATTCAAGGCAATTAGAATAAACTTCAAAATAAAATAATTAACTATAAAGGCTCTTATTCAATATTTTGGGGGGGGGGTGGGTTACTGGGGATTAAACTCAGGGTCACTTGACCACTGAGCCACATCCCCAGTCCTATTTCGTATTTTATTTAGAGACAGGAGCTCACTGAGTTGCTTAGAGTCTTGCTAAGTTGCTGAGGCTGGCTTTGAACTCATGATCCTCCTGCCTCAGCCTCCTGAGCTGCTGGGATTAAGGCGTGTGTCACAGTGCCTGGCTTCAGTGTATGTATGTTTCTTTTTTTTTAAACTTAGGTTATTATTTTGTAATTTAAACACTACAATAGAATTTCAAAAGTAATGTCTACTAAACAAACTGATAAATTAAGCCAATATTGCTTATGCATGATTCAGTATGTGTTTTTAAATTTTAATTTACAAATGCCTCACTCAAACCATTACACTTTTTCTATCTGGGTTGACTCTATTCTATACAACACATCTCTTATTGATTTAATTATCTAAATGCCATTTTGGGGATGAGATATAAGTAATCCTTGAGTAATACAATTTCTAAATGAGGCAAGCTTTATCAGATTTGGTGACAGTCTTGGAGAGGAAGTCACGTGAGAGTTTTCAAGGGTTAGGGATAGGGTGTAAGTTGGTGTTCAATATAAATGTGCCACTCTGGTTCCATGCCCAGGGCCTTCAACTTGGAGCAGCTCTTCCACAGAAGCACAAGAGATAGTAGGGTCCCTTGGTTGTCCTTCTCTCCAAACGTACAAAGAAAATGTTCTAATGATCTGACTGAAATTGAGAAATGTAAAAAATACATATATTGTTTTTCAACCATACAATTTCATGCTTTTGAAGTCAATAGTACTGAAATGTGATATTGTTATGGTGAGATTGCAATAAATTACTGAGTCAATCTTAAAGCAGGAGACGGAAATGTATCCACCAGTTGGTGAGCCAAGGGGCATGCTGCAAGTCTCCACCCTTTGATCCCCTCTAAGGGTTAGAGTAAATTTTTATAGTCTGAAATTCCATTAAACATAAATGGCTGTTGTTATGATTCAAAACCCTAAACAAATATAAGATCATAAGCAGAAGGAGGAGTGGGTCAAAATGACCCCAGTTAAGTACAAGTTAAAGAATGGATACTAATTTCTAGACAATTGTTCTCTGGCAAGGTACATTGTCCAAGAAAAATAGGAACCAAAATGAGAATGATTTTGCATTGTATAAGAATTGCCATTTTGTGTGGCCAAACATGCTATGCTAAGCAACTGTTGAAGGGTACAGAGGCAGGGTGTTCCTATAGGAGAAACATGAAGTGATGTCTCAGGGCAAAATGGAGTCTGTTTGGTCATTGTCCATATAGCCTGTCCCATAACAATATGAGCCAGTGTTTAAAGAATAGTTACAGAGCTCCTCTTGACTAGAGTGAAGGTCATAAGCAGGGAGAACTTCTCCACTATAATTCTTAGCATTTTTTAATGTTGCCTTCCATTTTATCAAGACATGAAAACATGTGGCTAAAAGACAGCTCCTCTATCTTTGTCCATTGTAGTTTGTCAGAAACCAGCTATACATATGCCTCCAAGATGAGGTTGTAGGACAAGGTAACATGGTGAATAGTACCAAGCCTAGTTCTTTTTTTAAAAAAAATTATTTATTTATTCTAATTTGTCATACATGACAGCAGAATGCATTTCAATTTACAGTACACATATAGAGCACACTTTTTCATTTCTCTGGTTGTACACAAAGTAGAGTCACACCATTTGTGTCTTCATACATTACTTTGGTTAATGATGTCCATCTCATTTCACCATCTTTCCTACCTCATGATCCCTCTCTTTCTTTCCCTCCCCTTTGCCTTATTTAAAGTTTCTCCATTTCTCCCATGCTCCCCCCAAATCCCAATACCCATTATGGATCAACATCCACATATCAGAGAAAACACTTGGCCTTTGGTTTTTTGGGATCGGCTAACTTCACTTAGCATGATGTTCTCCAACTCCATCCATTTATCTGCAAATGCCATGATTTTATTCTCTTTTAATGCTGAGTAATATTCCATTGTGTATATATACCACAGTTTCTTTATTTACTCATCTATTGAAGGGCATCTAGGTTGGTTCCACAATTTAGTTATTGTGAATTGTGCTGCTAGGAACTTTGATGAGGCTGCATCACTGTAATATGCTGTTTTTAAGTCCTTTGGGTATAAACTGAGAAGTGGGATAGCTGGGTCAAATGGTGGTTCCATTCCAAATTTTCCAAGGAATCTCCATATTGCTTTCCATGATGGTTGCACCAATTTGCAGCCCCACCAACAATGTATGAGTTTGACTTTTCCCCTACATCCCCTAATTGTATATCATTTTCTGAGAAGTCTAAGCCTAGTTCTTAATGCTGCTACCCAGGGTTGTGCAACACCTGCACTCACATTTTATTAGGTAAAGCAAGTATGTTGGCAGAACTATTCAGATTTGAGTAGAAAACATCACAATCATATCCTTAATCCAGATTCTCAAAGTCATCTTGGTTGGTTTAGTAGGACATGGTCAGAAACATAGCAGTCAATATCTGCCACTCTAACAGCTGCAGGTCTCATGATCCAAGAACAGAAATATAAGTTAGGAGCCATTATGAGGATTGCAGATCCCAAGATGATACTTAGGTGCACTGAAAGAGAAAAGCCTAGAAAGACTGATAATAGAGTGTCACCAGAGAATAGAGAATAGGCACCTAGAAGCTTCCTATGCTGATTTTCTTGTTTAAATACTACTTCCAACAGACACAGAATGTCTAGTACTTTAATACCTGCTCATATTCAGATTGAACTCCTGACCCTGAAGAACTTAAAACGAAATAGATTCTAATACTTTTAAATTATTTCAGGAATTGTAAAAATAGATATTTTATTTGACTACCTATTTAATTGCTACAGAAAATATATATAAAAAATGGTTAATTGAACATCTATTAACATTCCCATAGAAAATTGTCCATGATCATTGTTCCAGAGGTGGATTGGTTAGCATTTATTGAGTATTTTCTCTCTAATAGGTATTTGATACACGTTATAATATTTGATTTCTTGCATCGATCCTGTGGATTTGTTGTGAGGCGTTTTATGCTCAGAGATGTTTTAACAACTGTTTACCATACTCTATGTTATATGAATTTAATGTTTTATGTGGATTTTCTCATTTAATGCTCACAAAAACTGAGGTAGCTTGATAATTATTCTCATGTGAGGAAAAATAAAAAATGTTAGGCAGCTTTATCAAAGGGGACAAAGTTAAAATATAGAACAATGAATTTTTAGTTTACCAGGAAATCTTTCCAGTTTTGGTGTTTTCTTCTGGTTCCTATGTTCAAGTGCTAGTGTATCAACTTTTAATGTCAGTACAAAAACCCTTCCGATTTTGTACCCTTTCATCTTCAAATTTTAACTTCACTGTTTTAGTTAGCTTTTACATCTCTGTGATCAAAATACCTGACAGGAATAACTTAGAGAAGGGAAAGCTTATTTGGGGTTTACAGTTTCAGAGGTCTGAGTCCATAGATGACGAATTCTATTGCTCTGGGCCCAGGGTGAGGCAGAACATCATGGCAGAACAGTGTGGTGGGTGAAAGCAGCTCAGCACATGACAACAAGGAAGGGGAGGAGGTGGGGGGGTGTGGGGAGAGGCAGAGAGCACTCTGCTCATCAGGGACAAACTAAAAACTCCAAAGGCCCACCCGTGACCTACATCTTCCAGCCATACCCAACCTGCCTACAGTCACCACCCAGTTAACCCAAATCAGTGGGTTAATTCACTGATTGGTTGAGGCTGTCATGACCCAATCACTTCATCTCTAAACTTTCTTGCATTATCTCACCAATGAGCTTTTGGGGGCACACTTCATATCCAAACCACAACACTCACCATATTCAGTATCTTATGTCCTATCAATTTGACCGCAAAATTTTATTTGGAGCTTGTGCATTTTCCTTCAGCTCACTCTTACCATTCATATTTCAAAGCATCTTCTTTTTATGTTTTAAATATTGCAAATAGCATCCTAGTCTATTTTCTTACTCCTATCTTTACTTCTCAATAATACTTGCATAATGTAATAAAAAGTAGTTAAAACGAGATCTTTTTAGAAATGTAAGTCAAATTAAAAATTTAAAAAATAACAAAAAGAAAAAGAGTAAGAACCGAAGTCAGATCTTATCCCTCCTTGCTTAAAACTCTTAATGTTCTTCTCATTGTGTAACTTCCAAGCTCTTCAACAACAAGAACAAGAACAAGACGTGCTTAAATGCTTGCAGAGAGGGAGGGTGACTGTTTTCTTTACATCATACATTTGGTCAGTCAGACAGTATCTATTAGATAAGTAAGTGTGTGTGTGTGTGTGTGTGTGTGTGTGTGTTAGATGAAAGAATGAATGATAGAATTGTAAGTAATCATTACCATAGTTTCTAAAAGATTTATAGTAGAAACTCTGAATAAGTTCTTCCTTTTCATGGAAATCATATCCCAAATACCCCTGTGAAATATCATTTAGATAATGTGATTAGCTAGCCAAGGAGACAAAATAGAGTTGACTAAATAAAGCCACATTAACAAATAATATATATGGACACATAAAAACTATCTAAATAATATGCTATTTTCAATTCTGCAATTATATATGATCTTCTCCTTTCAAATATCAGAATTGTGTTTTAAAATATTAGGTATATTCACAATTTTGCCATTAGAGTTATACATGAAGGCTATTTTTTAAATGTTTGGCTATGTAAAGCTAATAAAATAACATGTCAGGAAAAGAAACCTCAATATGAAATAATGTATCTGTCTTGTTAAATAGTTTGCCTAAGCATAAGGACATATCTACTATCCAGAAATAATATATAAAAATTTTAACAGTAATATTTTCTGTATTAGGTTTTGATTTACTCTCACTAGAGTATTAACAAAATTTTAGTCTAAAGCATTTAATGGGATTTTCTTCCTTGTTCCAGTCTTGTATGATGGTTTTCTTTTGGAACTTCTCTTTTCATCTTCTCTGTCTTACTCTAAACTACAACCCATGGTAGCCAAAATAATCCACATAAATGGTTATTTTCCTCAGAATTGATGCACTAATTTGATACAATCCCTTGTCTCCACACCTACTCCAGAGATAGTCATTTAAAATACAATGTCTTCTTAACCTTGAACTCTGTGATTAGATATCAGATATTTCTGTCCATGTTTGGCACTCTCAGACCCAGGTAATAGCATCATTTTGATTGCAGTAGCCATTTACAAATGCCTACAAACTGGACTGTCTTTCAAAATCTGCCACGTGAAAGCGATTTAGCAAAGATTAACATACATTTCTGATGGTCCCTAAAATAATCTCCCTATAATTATTGATAAACTCCTCATCCTACTTTATTTCATCTACTGCATGACAAAATTCATGGTCCATACTCTATTCTTGCTCATAATAACATCAAGAATAACTAAAATTAAATGATTTTTGTATACTTGGAACTTAATATTTAATTTTTATACTCTATTATATAACGAAGAAGTGTCCTCTAAATTGTGAAGCAATTACATGTGAAATGCAGTTATTTTTAAATGCCATAATTTCTTTGGCTTCTTTATTTTTTCAATTTTGATGTTATTACACTTATCACATATGAACTTCTGTCCTTTCTGCCAGAGTTTTACTTATAGAGCATAGGAAATGACCCTTATTTAAAGTTTACATTTCAAAAATAATTCTTATAAAATTCAATAGATAAGCTCGATTTTATTTACCCACTGAAATTAAGTCATAAATTACTCAGTTGCACTGATAACAACATCAATTTGCAAAATCAAAATGCATTTAGTTAGAAATATTAACAACAAATATACCTCATACATTAATGATTGTAAATATCACATTGATTGATTCAATTCAGAAGAATCGTTAATGTTATCATTTGTCGGTTGTTACCTTGGTATATTTCCTTAACGAAAAATCTGAAGTGACTTGGTTCCCTATTATTCAATCAAAAAATGAATGATTAACAACACGTTCACCTTATCTCATGGCTCAGATTTTCCCTGAATGCTGCAACACAGATGTTTTGGATCTGATCAGAGCAAAATGGGAGGGCCACATGAAACCAGTATGTAACTGCCAAAGAGAATTGTTGTATTTCTCTTGACTATGAAAGATATCTTGACTGAAAATTTATTGCTATTACTATTCACAGAAAATGAAAATCTACAGCTTCATACTAAGGCTTCTCTCCATCTCATATGCACCATATATTTGGCAAAATTTAAAAAGAAAATTAAGTCCCAAGAGTTTTTCTTTTTGGAAAGAGACAAGCCATCTGATTTTGAAGCTATAATTAATTCTAGTAGTCAATGTGCAACACTCCAGAGGTTTCTGCATGTAATCAAATGACAAATACTTTGTACTACATTAAATTAGTGGTTCCCAGTCAGGGTAATTTTACTCCCAAGGGACATTTGGCAACGTCTGGAGACATTTTGGTTGTCACAGCTGGGGATAGAGAGGTCTGCTAATGAGCATCCAGGTAAATGCTAGAGGTACTACTGAACATCCCCCAGAGCCCAGGACAGACTCCATAGCAAAGATTTACCCAACCAAAATGTCAATAAGAGAACTTACATGAGATCAAACAAAATCCACCATTGTATGTCATTAGGATGCAAAATTTCTGTGTAAAGAGTTAATTTTATGAGTCTTTTCTTTTTTCAAGTGTATCTAAAATTTCAGTTGCCGATAGCCAGATTAAAAGCTCCTCAGAGCGACCAAGTCTGATAAATAGAAAATAATTTGGTGGGGTGGCAGAGTAGGGGTGATTTGTGGTGACTTTGGTAGTGCACAAACACAAAGCACCCCTATGAGCTGGCTTTTGAAGAGGAAAAAAAACTGTGTATCAAGCAGAGTGTATGCAGCTCATTAGTTACCTAACTGGACTCTCTGTTCTTTACAAGAGAAACTTCCTCTGGGGTTGGAATGGGGGTAGGGCACCCTCAAGGGATGGGAGAGGGGGCGGGCAGTTTTCGAGTCTGAGAAATACAAATCTTTGAGGTGACTAAATTAAAAACATGCTATGAAGCTATAAACTCACTACTGAATCTGTGGCCTCGGGTCAGAATCCCTGCAGGAGAGCCGTTTCCTCAATGCCTGTGCTTGTTAACTTTTTCTGTAAGGAGCAGCCCAGAGCTAAGTCAGCTCTGAGCAGAACTCTGCAAGGCCACATCAAAAATGACAACAGGCGGGCCGGTGTGATGAGGCATCGGTGGGAGGTTCACCCTGGGTGAGGATTCTGTCATGGCACACCCCGGGGAAAATAGCAAGGACAAATGTAAATGTTCTGTTTCATTGAAAATCACTTTGGATTACACAAAGCCTATTCTTTTTTACTTGAAAAGCTACCAATTTCTGTATTCATATGTGTAAGACATGGAGATTTTCCGATGGGCCATAGAAAAACTCAGTGACAATTCCCATGCATCTTTTCTCCACACTGGTTAGATGGTGCATTTAGCAGCAACCCATTCTCCTCTCTCCTGAGAGCTTGGCACCTCCCTTCATTTTTTAATAACTGGTTTGTAACTATGGAAAAAACAGGAGACACATCATAATCATCCTATGCAACTGAAAGGGGTTTTAAACCAATGTTAGGTAGCAGACATTGCTCACTTCCATTGTTTTTTAAAATTTATTTATTTTTATGGTGCTATGGATTTAACCCAGGGCTTCATGCATGCTAAGTATGCACTCTACCTCTGAGCCCCCAGCTCTGTATTTAAAAAAAAAAGAAAAATCCTAATGCCCAATACAGGGTTTCAACTGGGAGCAATTTTACCTCCAGGAGGACATTCTCCATATCTGGCGACATTTTTAATTGTCTAAACTGTTAAAGGGTTAACACCGTCTAGTAAGTAGGGATTGGGGATGCTGCTGAATATATTTCATGCCCAGGATAGGACCCTGCAGGAAGCCATCTATGAATTACATGAGGGTCTTCTGTCGATAGGGTATCTAGGGAGATATAGGTTTGGCATTGGGAATTATTTGTGGCTCTCCCAGAAATAGATTGCCCAATGCACGTGATCTTTATCTCTGCTGTGCTAGGAAGATACCTCATAGTAGCTCCAGAGACGGGCGTAACTCATTGGGAACTGGATAGCCCACCTTTAACCTTTTTGGGTGAAGAATGTTTTCTGAAAAGCCTTTGATATTTCCTGATATAAATAAAGAAGGAGAGGGCTCCATTTTGCCAGAGTCTAGAAGCTCCATTGCTTGCCCGTCCTGCCCCTGCTTTTGAAACTACTTTCTGTGTTCTGTGGGTTTTTTCGTCATTCTATTTTTTCTTAGCTTTTATTTCTCAGCCAGCCCATTTCACTGAGGGGAACCCCACTTCCACCGCCTGCACAGGACACAGGCAAGACAACCCCACAACACAGAAATATCTGACAATAAATGTCAATAGTGGCAAGACTAAGAACCTTAGCCTAATATAATGTCAGGAGCATAAATGATGCTTGGTGCTTATTATTTTTGACTTATTAACACATACAAATTCTGTTTATGGAAACTAAGTAATAAAACTGGGAATGAAAAGATTTTGATTCAAATTTTCTAAGCCTTATAAAGAAAAAATATGTTGTACATCTCAAAAAAAAAATAGTTAAGAATAATTTCAAATATAGACATACTCTGACACGCCTCTTCAAGAATACCTCCCTGTCCAAAACAGAAAATTGATTTAATTTTAATAAAGCATGAACAATAAACAGAGCTCTAGAATATCAACCTCAATATACAAACAAAATGACAGTTTTAACTGCCATGTCAGCAATGTCATAGTCTCTTTGTTACAAACCTACTGCATTGAATTTAAAAGTCTCAAATGTTTCAAATAAGCAAACTGTTACAATTTTGAGGTGCTTATGAAAATAAATGAACTCTATGAAAAAAACTGCTAACTTAAACATATAAGTGATATCACATTAGTTTTTGTTGTTTTTCTACTTGTTTTCTTTTTAATTATCTGCCTGTGTTTTCTCATTTCAAGACTGAGTACAGAAAAGCAAAAGGCTTCAGTTGAAAATTATTTAAGAAAACATGTATTCTAAATCATTTTGACTAAAGTTTCCTGTACCGTTTTCTTGGGCTAAATTAAGGGTCTTGATCCTATAAAACATAAAACTCAGCTGCATGGCTGGATTCATTATGAATTATGTAAGTTCTCTGTTGTTGTTATTGCTTAGGATGTCAGCATTCATTATGTGACAGTGTTCAAAATATCTGTGTGGTGTAATCCATCATGCTTTTGGCATGTTCTTACCTGTAAGTATTTATATTTTCTTTTATATTTGGAAGTGATAAAATAAACAAAGCACACCTTTAAAAATTTTTTTTTTTGGCCAAATTTAGCAAACTCCCAAATAACAGCTTCTGTTACACTATACAAATAGTCTTTGTGCCAGTGGGAGATGTACTTAGCCACTTTCAGATTTCTGTAGGTAGAAGCACATAACTTAATAGGGTATGTGAAATCCTCAATTCTGTCAAATATGCATATGCCAAGCTGTGTAAAATACCCGACAGTGTATGCTTTGAAAATTTAAGAGCTATTTTTAATAGTGTTTTACCAACAGACTTTGTATTTAAAGCCCTTTAAGATGCATTGTGTTATTAAGTGAATGCAAGGCCAGTCTATGAGCTATGCTAATTGACTGCCTCTCTTTGTCACTGGAGTCAAAATTGTAACCATCTCCATACCAGCTGATCGTATATTCTTAAAGACATGGGCCATTCCAATTAAGCCAGATTAACTGAAAACAGAATTGCAAAATTTTTATTTTAGACACTACTTAGATGCAGTGTCCCCAGAAATGGGATTCAACTTCTAGATCTAAATGATGATAATTAGGCATTAGCCAAGTGCCTTTAAGGAAGCTAAAACTGGGTTTCAACTTTTTCCTATGCAAAATAAAAGGGTTGTATGATTTCATCAATTTATTTCACTGAAAATATTCCTGAGAGAATTCTATCTTTTAAAAATGAGTATTTGTTTTAAATTTGGTGGAGCTATTGCTATGCTTGCTGTCATTTTATTTCAAAGCATTGTGGGTGTCTCAAATATAATCTCAACACAATGATAAAATCCTTTTTTAAAAATTACTGTTTAAAATTTGAGGGCTTTCTTATATTCTTAGAGATCAAGAGAACATTTTATATGCACATGTAAACATTATTTGTGTTCATTTATGAAAAGAAAATTTACCTTGATTTCTTTACCCATAAAATGTAAGCACCTAACTCATCAGTCTTGGCATGTCAACTTCAGCTGCTAAAATAGTCTAATTATTAAATGTGAGTAATGATAAACCTTTAATGTTTTTGAATAAGAATTCTCTCACCATTATTTTATTCTAATTATGAATTGTATTATATTGTGAAACACAACACTACTTCTTGAGAATCACTGTATATTATTGTATCATAAACACCAAATTAAAAACCAAAACCCACACAAAACCAGAAACAAAATAAATAAAAGAGGAGAGAAGTTCAGGAGGTTCCAGTTGTTTGGAAAGAGCCCCTATTATAACAAACGGTGAAATATATTGAATCATTAAGGTTTTTCTTATCTAGAGAAGGCCATAAAAAATGAGAATATGTTGGCTTGGTTTTTTTGAGATTATGTACGTCATGTCCAGATGTATCCTTGCCCTAGGGGATCTGACCACCATCTTTGTCCAGGTAGAGTTACTGGTGGCAGACGATGGATAGACCAAATATCCTTTTCAACTGGTCCAAAGATAATGGGATGGAAGATATCTTTTAAATTTGGTTAACTGTTAACTGTTCCTTCCGCTTGTTAAATGTTCCTTCTGCTTCTATAGAACAGGTATCATGTGAAAGGCAAGGGGATTCTCAGTATAAGAAAGACAGAGGTTAAAGTTATAGCCAACTTCAATAATACCATAGGCCTCATAGGGTAAGTATCTTGAAAGCTTTTTTAAAAGGAGAGGGATGAGTCCTTAAAAAGCAAGTCCAGGTCATATGCTCTCACATTAAAGTCTGTGTACTCCCAAATCTATCCTTTGTATTATGATTTGGATATGAGGTGTCCCCCAATAAGTTCATGTGATGGCAATGTAGGAGTGTTCAGAATTGAAATGATCAGATTATAAAAGCTGTAGCGAGTCAGTGGATTAATCATGTGATGAATTAACAATTTGAAAGAAACATAATACTGGGTTGTAACTGTAGGCAGATGGGGCATGGCTGGAGGAAGTGGGTCTCTGGGGGCATGCCTTTGGGGAGTATATCTTGTTCCTCTGGTTCATCCCTCTCTCTGCTTCCTAATTATCAGGAGGTTGGTGGCTTCCTTCTCTACATCTTCTACCAAGAGGTTCTGCCTCATCTCTGACCCAGAACAATGGAGTCGACTGAATCTCTGAACCTGCAAACCCAAAATCAACCTTTCCTTCTCTAAGTTGTTCTTGTCAGGTATTTTGGTCACAATGATGACAAGCTGACGAACTTACCTTGTCAGTCCCAGTCTAAATTCTACTCACTCTCTTATTTTTCTCTGATGGTAAAGTCCTCAGGAAAACCCAAGGCCTTCACAAAGGAGAGCTGTCATTCCCAGGATTGTTTAAGGTTCCATCCATCTTGGAAGATTTCCCTTAGGTTCCTTTTCATATAGTAGGTTTATGCACATTACAAAACCTCAAAATTAGTTTTACTGGCTGCTCTTTCTGTATATTCCCATGCTTGTACCCATTTGGCACTCTGATTAAAGATATGTTAATTAAATTTTATGGCTTTTAAAAATAAGGATGCTTCAGGAAAGAGTTGTCACTTCCTTCTGCCTTTTAGCATAATGAATTTGTAATATGAACAAATAGCATGTAAATAGTGATTCATGCATTTTTCTGATATAGTTTTAATATATGATAGTAAAAGAATATTCACACTGTACTTCCATAACTTAAACCCCTAAATTCCTAAAATTTGCCATTTTCAAAAACATTCTGTTCAAGAGATTGTCCCTACTATTATAATGATTATGCTGCTTTCTTTTTAGCTGCCACTATTTGATTGCATGATATAAATTATGTAAAAGAAAAGCAGATGTATTCATAACTATTTTCTGACAGGCTTTTTAGTTGGATGTGAAGAATTCAGGTCAGGGTAACTGAATTTTCTGCTGTGGCAGAATTTTTTTAAAAATTAAATTTTCCTAGGATATCATATTGGCTACTTTTTGAAAATGCCTACTTTCTTATTAAAATCCTATCTTTAGAACATACACAAATTCAGTTCTAGTTTTTCACCTTTTCTTGCTCCCTTATTCTCGTTCTCTCTCTCTCTAACACCATGAGCCTAAAGCTTTCATGATTTGGCAGGTCCTTGTTATCAAAAGGAATTCATAAAGATCTTACTTTTGCAAATTTTATAAAGCCACATTCATGTAAAACCTCTCCAGACCTTGAAAGAGGTCTCTATGAGTCAGGGATCCTGAAATACTTTAGTAACTTCCAGGTAAATTTACCTCTGCTTCATTTTTGAACTCATGAATACTGAAATACAAATATATGCCTTTATTTATTTATTCAATGAGAAGGAGTTCACATGTACAGGAGTCTTATTCAGCTCCATAAAGGTACTGAGAGATAAACAATGAAAAGGATTCTGATGTAAAATATCCAGATTATAAACTTTACTCTTCCTTCTCCCTTTTTAGAATATGCTGTGTAATCTCAGAAGGTTCAGTTCTGAATTCAACTCTGATATGTGTTCGGGAAGTATAATTGAAAACAAAATCACCTCCCAACCCAGAAATCCTCTACAAAGAGTTATCAGAGATAGAAAATACTTTGATTACTGAATAAATATTCAACTAGATTGTGATGTACATCACAGGCAATCTGATAAGAGATTGCAAAAGAAAGAACTCTCATTCCCTCATCAAGCAAGCCAAGCAGATACAACCCTCAGTACTTGCTTTCAAGATAACAGTATCTATTTATCAAATCAGAGGACCTGACAGTCATGCATAGTTCATCCTAAGTTGACCATGATAATTGATACTTTGTCAGTATCTATGTTAGCTGAATTACTTTATCCAAAGGGAGAATAAACCTTTATTTATCAAATCTTTATCACAAGAGGTAGTTTTACAACTTAAGATTTTAAACCTTGAAGCAAGATGCCCTCTAAAGTTAGGCTTCTACTCCCATAAAATCCAGGAGATAGGGATGATATGGAAACATTTCAAAGAGATGGTTCTTAGGTCCTTGAGAAATGCATTCCTAGGTCAAAAAGCTGAGAACCTACCAAGTTTTTAAAAGAGTATGTGTGCTTACACACAAGCACATATACATACATGCAATGTAAAGAGAGGAGAAAGTAATTACAGTTACAAGTTTTCTGTGGTAAATATTCTAATGAAATGGGAGGGAAGAAATTTTTTTTATCATCACCAGAAAGTTTTAAGCCTATTATTTCTAAATTGTATTTGCCCTTAAAATGTCACACATGAGAAAACTAGGTCAGTACAAGGATTTTGTCACAACTATTTCATGAGTCATCTTTGTATAATGGTTTGTCCTATTTAAGTTTGTCCTGTCTACATATGATGCTGTTTATTTTATATACTTTTAAAAAATATTTTTATTTTTTTGGACTTTATTTATTTATTTATTGATGGACTTTATTTATTTATTTGTTGATGGACTTTATTTATTTGTTTTATATGTGGTGCTGAGAATCGAACCCAGTGTCTCTCACACATGCTAGGCAAGTACTCTACCACTGATCTACAACCCCACACTCTATTTTATACTTTTTTAATATCAAACTTTTTTCTTGTCATCTTTTTATGCTAAACTCAAGTGAAACTTTCTTTTTCTTTCTTTGTTTGTTTGTTTGTTTGTTTGCTATCTATAATGGGGTTTTTTGATTGATGTATCCTATACAGAAGACAAAACATCTCTGTAATTATGAGAAGGAGGACTTGTTAAACATTATCCGGCTGTCACAAGTAGAAACATGTCACTATAAAATGTGTGTTGCCCCTCAGACTTCTCTAACTACTTGAAAAAGGCATAAAACCCACTTTATTTTTGGCTCCCATCACCAGTATTAAATGTTAAGTAATTACTAAATTTATTGCTTTTTAGTAAACTACATTATAACCTTGACAACGTTTAACGTTATATAACAACATTTTCTCTTTGAAACTCTTGCTGCAGTAGAGAGAAAGCTTGGAAATAATTAACCTATGCTTCTTATTTTACAGATGAGGAAACAGTGGTCTCAGAAAATGAAAAGAGTTATCCAAGATCAGTTAGTTAAGAACTATCTAGATACAACTTTCTTTTTCTCCCCTTCTTTCCTGTGTCCTCATGAAATTGCTCTTTATTTAGAAAGAAGTAGGAATCAGCCAAAGTTCACTTCTTTTATTTGTTTTTCTATCATCTCTTTTGTGGGTTTATTATCAACCTCATGTGTTTTATATGAACAAGAAAGATCATGGAGTTAGGATTGAGACAGTCTTACATGGCAAGTTAATGGCCATTTTGAAGGATTTGCAAACCCAAATGCCTGCAAGATTTAAGATGGTAATATAAAAAGGTTAAGATGAAGATAGAAGACAGAACATTTAAAATTAATGATCTAAACTTCCAACTCAAGAAACTAGAAATAGAATTGCAAACCAAGCCAATGTAATATAACAAGAAAGGAAATAATATGCATTGAAGAAAAAAACAAACAAAAAAATGAAATATAAAATGACTATATGTGAGAAAAACAGGAAATCCCACAAGAAATTGATTCTTTGCAAAGGCTAATAAATCTCTAGCAAACTGAAAAAAGAAATGTAAAATATAAATACTAGTAATTAAAATTGATATCATTATATAGATATTAAAAACTTTGAAAAGCTAGCAAAAAAAACATTAAGAGTAACATTATGACAACAAAATGCTCAATTTCGATTAAATTAATAAATTTTTGGAGAACACAACTTATCAAAACTGCCTCAAGATGAGTTGGAAAAACTAAAACCTTTTTTTTAACCTATAAATTGATTTTTTTTATTAAAAATTTTTGCTCTCCTCTTCATGTGAAAATCCCTGAGGCCCAGATGGTTTTTGTATTGTCAGGACTCAGAACACAATACATCAAAGTATGGTGTCTTGACATGCTGAAGGAGGAGGGCCTCAGAAGCAAGAAGGTGTCTGTGACCTTCTTCTGCCCACCCTCCCATCTCCTGCCTCTCTTTCTCCCCTGAAACAAACCTAGAAAGATCACTCTCTGACCTACTTCCCCTAAAAGTAGGTCATAAGACCCTTATGTGACAGGTGTCCTGCCCTATACCCAGAGGAAAGCAAAGGTACACAGACGACCAGAAGATTCTGATTCCTCCCTCAGTTTATTACCATTAGATTGGCTCCCTTTTGTCCAGTTCTGTTTCTCTACAATGATCCACTTTCCTCAGATTTAGCCTAAAGACACACTTTTTGCCCTGGGTCTTTGGGTCTTCATTTCTGGAGACTTCCATGTCATGTAAAATATATTTAAAGATTTATTTTGCTTGGCTTTTTTTATTCTGTCATTTGTTATAGGGATGTCAGCTGTGAGCCCTGTAATAGATGCAGAACGGATATTACTTTTTTCCTCCCCTACAATAAGGTGTAACACTCATCACATAAACATTTCCAGAAAAAAAAAAAAAAACAGAAAAAGGAAATACTTCCCATTTTATTTTAAGGGGCTAGTATACTCTTATTCTCTTATTCTGGCTTACAAGAATGGAAAAGTAAAAAACAGTGCAAACTAATAGATTTATTAGCACAAATTAGACAAATATTCAAAAGAAAAATATACCTAGTACCACGTCATAACCAAATAAGACTTTTAGACTTCATTCCAAGAAGGAAAAGGAAGTTTAGCTTTCAAATTCAATGCATTTCAAATGCATTTCACCCCAGAGTTAAAAAAAAAAAATCAAAATGAGAGAGAGAGAGAGAGAGAGAGAGAGAGAGAGAGAGAGAGAGAGAGAGATGTATCTTAATTATTTCCACAGATATAGAAAAAGATATATTTATGATATGAAATATATCAGTAAATTGTGTAGAGAAAGGTAGTTCCTTAATATCATAATGACCTTCTATAAAAAATATAGCTGACATCATAGTAAATAGATTTTTATTGAAAGATTTTTGTCCTGGGTTTGGATTGAAAAGCACTCTTTTCAAGAAGATATTGAAGGCCTATCTTAATACACTAAGGCAAGAAAAACAAATAAAAGGAAGAAAAATAAAAATGGAATAAATATGGCCATGTGCATAGAAAATCCCAGGGAATCTACAATTACTGAAGTTCATAAATTATTTTAGCAATGGTAAAACTACAATACAAAAATAGAAGAAGAAGAAGAAAGAAAGAAACTACAATTTTGGAAGACATCATTGTACAAAAACAATATGTCACTTTATATCAGGAATAAACAAATAGAAGATGAATATCAAAACAAAATTCAATTTACAATAGTATCAAAAGTATTGACTATTAGTATAAAAAACATTGACTATTTATTAGACTATTAGTTAATAAAAATGCCAAAGATGCGTAAATTTAAAACAATAAAACATCCCTAAGAAAAAGTAAAGAAGCAGTAAGCAAATGAAGGTGTTTACCATATTATTAGTCGAAAAATAAGTAAAGATAAAAATGATATCCAAATTGATCTACAGGATGTAATCAAAATTCTAGAATATATTTTGATCAAAATATTGCCAAAATTTATACAAAAATACAAAGGTTAAAGATTACCCAAGATATCCTAAAGAACAATGCTAGAAGGCTTACATTTTCATTTATCAATATTTTATAAAGGTATTATTGGTGCATAAATAGATTCACTGACCAATGAACTGAATGGAGTCTAAATATAAATTTCTATGTAGTTTATGATAAAGGTTCCATTAGAGTTTACTGGAGGAAAGGATGATTTTTCAGTACATGAGACTGGGTTAGTTGAATATTAATTTGGAAAAAAACACTCTGATCTCAACACTATGGAATAAGATCAGTTTTAGGTAGACTGTAGACCTAAATGTGAAAATTTAGTGAATATTCAAGAAGGAAGCATAGGAGAATATCTTCATGAACTTCAGTGAGGCGATAAGTTTGCTAAGATGACACATCTCCCTCTACATTCATAGGGGAAGAATAAAAACAAAATTGCAAATTGGATTACATTGAAATAGAGAACTTCTGTTTATTTAAAAAAACACTAAAAAGTAAAAATTCAAGCCATTTAGTGGGAGAAAACAATTTGCAATATGTACATCTGACAAAGCCTTATGATTAGAATATATGAAGAATTCCTACAAATCTACCAGGAAAGGAAAGACAACTCAAAAGAAAAAAAAATGGTAAAATATTTTGCCTGGCACTTCACAAAAGAGAATTTCCAAGTGGACAACTTGGAAAATACTTAATTTCACTCATCATTAGGGAAAAATAGACTGAAACATAATGTGATGCTATTGCACCCTCAGTGGAATGACACAAGTCAAGGTCAGGGGGATAGCATCAAGTGCCAGGGAGGCTATGGACCAGTTAGAATGCTTGTTCACTTCCAATGCAAGTGTAAATTGGTGCAAATCAGGTTGGAAATATTTTGGGCAATATCTAACTAAAGCTGAATTGTTTGCACCATATGATCCAGCATTTCTACTCCTATGCTAAATTCTCTTAAGTACTTGTATTTAGGTTCACGAAAAGATAGGCAGCAGAATATTCATGACAGCATTCTCTGATATACCCAGAAATTAGAAAGAAGACAGACGTCTACCAGCAGCTAAATGAATAAAGTGATACGTTCATGAATGGAATTGTCCATACTACAAACTGAACGAACAAGCTATATATACACAGTGCAACATGGATGAATCTCACAAATACAATGATGTATGATAGAAGCCACACATAAGAGATAAGTATTATTTATATAAAGTTCAAAAACAAGCAGAAAGTGCCCATCATACAAGAAGCCATGGTAGTGTTGATCTTAGGTGGTGATAGTGGCTGGAAACGACAGTAGGTAGAACTTTGGAAGAGTTGATACTGTTCTCTTTCTTGATTTGGTACTTATTAACTTCGTGTTAACTTTTAAAATATTAATTGAACCTAACATGACTTTTGGATTTTTCTGCATGTGTACTACATATCAATAAAATGGTTAGCAAAAAAATTCAGCCTGGCATGGTGTTGCATGTCTACAATCCCAGCAACTTGGGGAACTGAGATAGGGGGATTGCAAGTTCAAGGCCAGCCTTAGCTACTTAGCGAGACCCTGTCACAAAATAAAATAAGTAAAAATACAAAGGGCTGGGAATGTAGCTCAGTGGTAAAATGCCCCTGGGTTCCATCACCAGTACCACATAACAAACAAACAAACAAAAATACATTAGTGGCTGACTGGATCCAGTGTTTACAAGAGCATCAATTATTTACCTATAGCATATTGTTATCACCCTAAAAATATGGGCCTTAGTATTGTACAATCCTCTAGCTTTTCAAGAAAAACCGAAAGTATAAATTTCTATGCAAACTTTTCTTATTTTTAAAGCTTCCCAGCCTGTTCAGGTTAAAACAACCAGAATGACAATGTGAGCAAGAAAAAATAGTGGCTCCTTTGAAATCTGCCTCTCCAGTTCTGTAATGGGGATAATACAACACTGCTAAGTACTGACTTCAACACTTAAATACAGTAAGGTAAGTAGGTTTATGAAAGTGGCTAATGTGTAGCAAGCAACTAATAAATTGTGGAATAAATTGTGGCCATTGATACATGGCTTATTTTTTATTATTGTTTGGAATCATGACCTATCTCTCAAAATACATCTTAATTATCCTTAAGTTTGAAGTAAGTTTTTACTGAATCATTACTATGACTATAATAGTGTCATGTTAAACTAACACAGGGCAGATGTTCAATACAAATGAATGGATTAAGATATATGTGTTTCAATTAACGATATCCTTTATTTATATGCTTTTGTGTCTCAGCATATTTGACATGTTATTCCAATAACATAGCATGTAAGAATATGTTAATATTAGGATTCTAGAGATTGTGACAATTTTGGAGGGTAATTATAAAGTTCCTAGACTAGTTATAAATGATCTTCAGGAAGTTGGAATTAAATGTGTCTTATTAAAATGCATGTAAAACATGTTTCCTATTCCATCCTAGATAGATGGTAAGAATAGGATGGTAAGAATATTCCTGCTGCTACCTGTGATTTCTAGCCTTCTTCCTATTTCTCTTAAGTAGTCCTGAGTATCCCTGTCAGGTGGGAGAGGTGGCCTCACAGGTATGGCCCCTGATTGTCCTCATATGTCTCCCCTCATCATTCTTGATCTTTCTTTTAGCTCTGATGACATCTCTCTTCATTCCAGAGCTTGCTGAGAGTGCAGTGCTACTCATACCTGACAGTGCTGCTGAAATCTCCAGCTGACATGCACTTTTGAGGATACTACTATCTATGCCAAGGGCCACACATCTTTTTTTTTTTAATTTTTATTGTTGGTTGTTCAAAACATTACATAGTTCTTGATATATCATATTTCACATTTTGATTCAAGTGAGTTATGAGGGCCACACATCTTATCACAGCAGAAACTCTGCACCATATCCTATCGCTCTAGGAGGTGCCACTAGCAATGCTCTGACACCTCATACCTCAGCATTTTACAGTGTGCAGGTTCAATTATAATCATTTTACCACTTATAGTAATCCAAGAGATCTAACTGCAGCTAGATCTGAAATATTATGCAGGGAGGTGGCAGATGGCCACAGGGAGATGCAGAGAGGCAGGGGAGAGAGAAACAGGGGCCCCAGAAACAGAAAGGGATAGAAAATCTCATGAGCTGCTGGTGGTAGGAATAGTGTCTTCAAATGGAAATTGAAGTCCTACTCTAATGGGCTTATTTCAACCAGTCTGGCTACTGCCTATGGTTCACCACAGAGAAAGGAGCCCTTATTTGTTTTTGGATGGGAGTATTACAGATAACCAGGTTGGTGGACACCTACAGAACCTGATAGTGCTGATATTATTCTGTGCACCACATCCCTGATATCAGGAGAAAAGGGCGCTTTCCTGAGAACATGTTTTCCATATTTTAGCAATAGCTTATAAGAACCTTAGAGTTCCCCAAGTCCAAATCATTTGTTTTGCCATTGACAAAACTGAGACTTACTCAGAGAAGTTAAATAATTTGTAGATCACTCAACTAATTTGTTACAGAAATAAGACTAGATCCTAAACCTTAGAATTTTCACTGAGGGCTCCCTCCATTATATCACTATTAGTGAATTTTTCTGATTCTTTGTTATGAATTAATTTGCTCAAAAAAATATGAGCAGAATAAACTGGAAGGAAGGCAATAGTAATTGTGTCATTTCACTATTTCTTGCATGAACACTCTGAGCACATTTACATGAACAGCACTGGGCACATTCTAATCAAGTAAGGAAGAAGGTAAAGAAAGTTCTTACTCTGTTCAAGCAAAAGTTTGATTTTCATCTGCTCATTGCATGCTACTAACTTTTTGAAACATTTAAGTATATTACTTTTTTAATGGAGTCTAAGTTTAGCCATGATCAACAATTAGTAAACATTGTCTTAAAAATTATGAATATTCTCTCACTTTTAATAAATCTGAGAGTGGATTTTTTACAATGTGATTTTGAGTCTATTCCAATTCATGATTCTGCATGCTTCTCTGAAAGTGATTCATGACACATATGCAATTCATTCATAAGATATACCATGAAATGTATATGATGTACCACAAGGTGAGAGTGAATGTCACTTGGTAATGTGTAGACTTGACTTGCCAATGATACTTTAAATGAGTAGAAAGAAGTTTTCATTGAAAATGTAATACACAGTTTGGTGCAGCCTACCTATGGTATATGAATAATTCTTTCCTTTAGATACAGAGGAAAATACAGTATAAGAGGAAGTTATTTATTTAGAATTTCATATTCTTTGAAGTAGAAACCACATACACAAATGCTATCCTGAGTGGAAAAGGAAAAGAAATATGAGTATAATCTAAAAATCACTTAGTGCGTTGCATTTTTCTTGAGAAAGTCAGTATCAGTCATGTTTACTGTGTTCATAGAATATGTTTCTGGTTAACATCAAGTTCATGTATTTCTTAAACAGGGAAGGATTAAAGTCAATGAATGATTTATTTTCTGTATTATATTTTTGAATTTAAAAAATAACACCACACTTAGAAAAATCAAACGAAACTAGAAATCATAAAGGAGAGCATTATCACCTGACAATCAAACATTCAGGTCGTTAACTGTTTCCCTCGTGGCAAACATACTCAGGACATCTGTCTATGCACACATTTGTGTTCACTCAAAGAAATACACAAACACAAATTTATTTTTGCACATATTGGATCTTATAAAATATTCTCTAAAGAACTTCTTTTTTTCCCCATCCACTAACACATTTTCCCATTTTGCAGGAAGAGAGAGAAGTTCATTCACGAATGTGCTTTTAGGAGTACTCTCTTCCCCCTTGAGTTTCAGTTGTACACACTTTTAACATAGTACCAAAGTGAATAGTACTGACTAATTTAAAACTCAATAATAGTATTTCAGAGGATGAATACCAAACAGTTACAATAAGGACCATTAGCCAGAATCCAGATCTGTGAGGTAAATATGCAACCTTATTATAATTTAAAAAAATTTTATTATAAAGTTTGAACAAATCAAAAGAATTCTATAAAGACCATTAAGCAGGATTCACCAATTATTATCATCTTGCTGTATTTTTCATCTCTCTGTCTTGTTATTAATCTCTTAATTTAGTCTCTGGGCTTTTCTTTTTATTCTGAAGCATTATAAACACATGTTGACACTTTGTTCCTAAAGATTTCAGCCTGACTCTCCAAAAAAAAATTACAACATTCTCCTACATGCATTTCCCAATCAGCATAATACTATTATCATTAAAATTAAGCATTTGAAAAAAATCTGGGGCACTGACATGATGCCATTCATGGAAAATTCCCCACCTGACCTCAAGGGATGGGTCATAGTCAAACCATAGGAACACTAAAAATATCATATAGTTGTCTTCAGGCTGTGAGTACAAGGTGTATATGATACATAAATGAATTTCATGTTCAGTCTTGGGTCCGTGAGAATTACAGACCACAGGGTTCATTGAGCCAGATTGAAAGGGAAAAAAGGTCCCCTAATGAGCATGTCAGGCAAGTGCCTGGGAGCAGGCTAGTACCTCAAAGAACTCACAGCACCTGAATTTTGGAAGTACAGAGTTTATAAAGGCAGACCCCCACGAAAACTAGAAGGACAGCTGAGGCACATGTAGGTCAGAAAAGACTTGTTGAGAGAGATATTTTTATTACATGAGGTAATTGTTTTGATTATACATTTCAAGGTCATTTTTGTTATACATCAGGACCATAGTCAGGGACATAGGAGGGTCCCACCGTACTGTCAAGTCAACATGGCTACAGCTGTCAGAAGGCTGAAAAGAAAACATTTTAAGCAAGCATAAAATGGAGTCAGGTCAGAACAAAATGGTGCAACTTTGGTTCTTTTCCATTTCAATATCTAGCTATGTATAGGCAAATGCTCCTAAATCTGAGAATTCTGAAATACTTTCTGGTCTCAAACATTTCAGAAAGGATATTAACCTGTATCATATACCTAACAAAAATTACCACACATTTCCTAAGATTATTTAATATCAAGAATTGACTTATTAAGAAAGCCAGCTTGCAAAAGCTAGAAAATAAACCCATTTAATTACAATTAAACAACTCAATTTTTTAGTACAACTAGTTTTGTACAAGCAGTTTTTAGATTTTTTTTTTTTTTTTGGACTGGGGATTGAACTCAGGGGTACTCAACCACTGATCTATATCCCCAGCCCTATTTTATATTTTATTTAGAGACAGGGTCTCACTAAGCTGCTTAGTGCCTTGCCATTGCTGAGGCTGGCTTTGAACTCGTAATCCTCCTGCCTTAGCCTCCCAAGCTGCTGGGATTACAGTCATATGCCACCACACGCAGCTAGATTATTTTTGATTCATGATTTCATCTATATTTTCTTTGTTCATACATTGTTTACTGTAGGCCAACATTTGCAAACTTCAAGCTAAAATAACTGTTTATGTCCATCTATATGGAGGCACTGCATGATTTGGTGAATTGTCCTCCTCTTGGAAAAATATAGATTAATGTGCATCTCTAAAGCTATCATTACAGACCACTAGGCAGAGGATCACTGTCTTCCACTAGGGTGAATATGGACCTGGTTCTTGTGCTTCAAGGAAATAAAAAAAGCTTCAAGGTATCTTATTCATCTGGACTGGCAGGGATCACAAGGGCAAACCTAAAACAAGAGATTGGATTTTTCAGCACTATTTACTTGGGTGACCAGGATGAGATATACACTTTTCTTATCTCGTCCCATTCCCTTGTTTTTTCCTTTTAAATCATTTGCTAATATAGAAACAAGCAACCCCCTTGTGGCAAGTTAAAAACTCTCTCTTCTCTCCTATATCTCTCTGCGCGAAACATGTTTTCAGCCCCTTCCAGGTGTCCTCAAACTATACATTCTTTGTTTAAATGAAGAATGATCCCGTCTAGAGTTAGGATGTGTCTAATAATCAGGGGAAGGATGTGCTCACAGCTTACATGCATATTGGGAGGGGAGGAGGTCTCTCCTGTTAGGAGGAGCCGCTGGCTCCAATGTGCATGTAATATACACGTGAACCTTGATCTGCTGTCATGTGGAAGGAATTACACTTCTGCAGCTTGCTTCTACCACAACCCCCGGGGGGACTCTAACCCAGGCCTTGAACTCAACTCACACAGCTGTGAACTTGGAGCTCAAACTCACCGGGTGCTATGAAACCTGGTCTGACTCTTCCTCCCCACCATCCTCCCTTCCACCCAACCATTGGAAAGAAGTCCCACAGGACAGCAGGCACAGCTAAGGGTAGAGCCCGGCTTGCCTGTCCAATACTCAGAAGTTATGAACGGAAGTTACAGAAGACCAAACTGTGAGCAGGTACCGATAAAAAGGGAACCACTGACTTCCTGTGAGCAAAGGTTTCTCTCACCATTGCCCTGCAGAGCAACAGAGGCTGTTTAGTTCTGCTCAAAGGAAGTGCATCAGCAAACTCCCCTGAAGGTGCTGCTCCAAGGAGCTGAATGGTATGCTGGGAAGTCACTCTGCAGTAAGACAGGCCCCATTCCCATTGCTCACACCACTATGTCTCTGGCTTTATGTGTTCCTGAGTTACTGCCATAAGTCACGGATCGGTGGCTCTCAAGTGTTAGCTTGCAAGGTTCACAGAACATGCTTTGCAGCTGCTCCACCCAGCTAGGAGGGGTGAAACCAGTGGAGCATTTTAGGCTGAGCTCATTTCCGCCCACATCAGAAGTAAGAGAGAAGTTTGTGCAGATCTACAATGTGCCCTCCATTAGCTGTTTCACATCTTCTGAGCCCAGATGCCACTTCCTACACCATGTGTTGGTGGGAGACTACATGGACCAGAGAGCTGCTCCTAAAAGTACTTAGGCTTTAAGTCTAAGAATCCTTTCCTTAGTCACTCTTGCTTGCTAGTGACACTATTTAACACATCTCCACTCCCTGCTCCCTCCTGGGATTTTATGTCTTGTTGCATATTGAGTGCATGAAAAAAGCAAAAGCAAAGTTGATAAAGGAGAGGGGAAAAAGGGGGATGGAAGGGGGTGGGAGGGAGAAAGATGATATCAACCAAACATTTATTAAATGGACCACAACATACAGAAGATAAAAGAAGTGAAACAAAATTGAATATCACCAAGCTATACTTTTTGTGTTGAGGGAAAAAAGAAATGAGTCCATAGGAGAGAAGAAGAGAACAGGAAGTGATTAAAAGATACAAAACAAGAGGGGTTGAAATTGAGCGAGAACAGGGAAATTGTTACTTTAATCCACATCTACTGGATTTTACAAGTCTGACTAGTATAAATACAGGGGAACAGTCTCAGGAGCTTTTCACTCCTGCCCCACTCCTGTGGATTTCTCAAACATACCCACAAAATATCTTTAATATCTTTTGCTACTGAGGCTTCATGACCTTTCCCTTGTTTCTGACCCTCTACTTGGACTTTAATGTCTGCCCCTTTCCTCCCCAGCTCAATGGTCTCTCCCATGCACCTTCTCCTACCCACTCAAGCATAGTTGATCACTTCCCCCTTTAGGCCACAATGCCATTACCCTTGAATCACACTGCATTTTAAGTACTTGTTTATAAGTCTGTTTTTACTACTAGATTGTGAGTTTCTGGCGGAGATGGATTTTGTTCCTACTTATTTTTGTGTTCTAAGGTCTTATCATCAATGTCCTGAACATACTAGACAGACTTCTAAAAATATTTCTTGAGGAGTAAATAAATGAATATTCCAGTGGGAAAAAAAGTCTTTTTCCCACGTGAGGGATCAGAACACTTTCTGTTGTAACTGTCACAAAATTTATCCTCATCTAACTTAAGCAAAGAGATAATGTACTGTTTAAAGGAAAATAAGACATGTAGGGGTATTGCTACATTATATACAGCCAGATTGACCACAATACCATGTTTCTCTGTATCTCTTAGTTCTCATTCTCATGGCTGAATTTAAGGTGCTTTGGTTTTAGCCTTAGAATTTGTGTGATAACAAGACCCAAACCCCAACCTTTTTTATCTTTTTATTTCTCAGCAAAAAAAAAAAAAAAAAAACAACAACGAAGAGAAGAAGAAGAATATAAAAAGACTTTTGCAGAAATGCAGTTACAATTGCCTAGATTACCATTACTCTTGGGATGTGTGTCCATTGTGGAACCAATTTCTCTGGCCAGGAGAATGCTCTACTCTGATGGGCTTACACTTGAATGATGTGCTCCAGCTCTGCAATCACCTTCTCCATAACCAGAGGACTGAGAGAAGAAAAGGGGGATGTGCTCAAAGGGTGACCAGAGTAAGGAGAAATTATAAGTGGGTGGCAAAACAATAGGTTGGCTATAGGGTAGATAAAGAATTTTTATTTCTGTAAACCTAGATTTGAGAATTGAGGGCTTCACATATTACCAAACTCTAATGGAAAAACCAGAAAGTTCACTTCTTACTTTATTTTAGTATATCTTATACCTTTTAGTGCAATTTTTAAGGGAAATTTTGCTCATTTTGATAATAGAGTTATATTAATGCCATCAAGGAAACAAATTCTGAGTTAAATATAGACAAACTAGCTGATTCATATGGACCAACAGGAAAGGACACTTACAAGGGGGAAGAATAGTGATGTGGTTACAGAATTTAAAATAAAACCTTAATATAACTTCTCATTGCTGCGTTTGCTATAAGATTTTTTTCAAGTTATCTGTTTGCTGATTAGTAAACAATCTCCAAAATAGACCTTAAAATAAAATAGTTTGCTATCTTATAATTCTGGGAGACAAGAATTTGGATAGTGCCCAGTGAAGATGTCTCAACTTGCTCTGATGTCTGGGACCTCAGCTGGAATGTCATTTTTGTCAAAACAACTGGGGATGAGAAAAAATTGAAGGCTGGCTAAGTGTCTCATTTTCTCTTTTTCTGTCAAATCCAGTCTCCAGCCTGTTGTTGTTCAGGTCACAAAGAGAATGGTTTTAAAATTCTTTAATATTTAAATAATACCTAAAGGGGAATAATACCTCATGAGGTATGCAACATATGAAATTAAAATTCGTGCCTATACGTGCCATGCATATTTATTTTAGCATTGCCTAATCTCTGCAACGGTAGAGTTGAACAGTTGCAGTAGAGACCATGTCTCAAAAATCCTGAAATATTTACCATTTGATTTATTTCAGAAAATCTTGCTGACCCTCCTTGCCTTGGCTTCTCCTCGTGCCTAGTTAGGCTTCCTCACAGCATGGTAGCACAGGGTAGTTGGATTTCTTACATGGAGATTCAAGTGGTAGTATTCAAGAAATGGAACATGGAAGCTGCCATAAGGCCTTTCTATGTTCAAGCCTTATTAAAGAACATTTGGCCATCTTTAGTCTCTCACCCTTAGAATTCTAATAGCTCTTAGTGGTCTGACCTCATTTTTATAAATTATAAAACTTTTTATTTCTGATCCAATCTTAGAGTCAATTTGCTATTCTTCTGGGTGTTTCCAAACTATGATAGCAGATTGCTTTTTAATTAAGAAGTTGTTGATTACTAAATAGCAGTTCCCTTGATTTTCTAGCCCACAGAATGTCCCAACCAGATGGAATGCTGCCAGCTGACTACTGCTTCATATGTTCAGGTTTGGGAACAAAGTCCACTGTCATCATCAGCCAGCGTGTCAACTAGAGAGTAGGAGGATCAGTTTCCCTTAGCCATTTTCCTAGGGAATAGTGTTTCCTCAAAAGAAATAATGGTCTAAAACCCCTAACAGTCAGTCTGAACCAACCAAATACATATGAAGGCAGAGTTCATTGACCCAAACACAGGTGCCATTCAGAGATATATTAGAGGTCCCCTTCAGATTGGAGGTCCTCAAAGAATTGTTGTTACATTGCCAAATAAGGGACTGGAAAAGATGGACTTACAACCATTTTGAAACTCATGTTTATAAGTGATTAAAATTATGGATTGAAATGTTTTGGACATTGGATTAGACTCTTATTTGAAAAAAGTTAGCATTTTACTTTTTGCCCCTCCTGCCACTATTAAAATTCATTGTCTGGGGATATCAATGTGTGAGAGATAATTTTATAGGTAGGAAGAGGTGAACCGTTTCCCTTAAATAGGGAAATAAGAAAAGAGTGGTTGAGTGGTCAGAGAGCAAACAAGTGACAAAACCAAGAATAGAAATAAGGTCCCTGTGGTTCCTGAATCAATGTCTAGGTTGCAGGCAGTGTCCTCTGAGAAGATGAATCTTCTTAAGCCCTAAAAGACACTGTGCTAGATGCTTGAGATTTCAGTTCATTTAATTTGCATTCTAATAGCATATTTTGTTATATTTGAGGCAACTGTGATTAGAAAAGGTACATAACTTTTTATAAGGTCTTAAAATCTAGTGTCAGGAGTTCCATTTTTAGGAAGAAAAGCTGAAAGAAAAGCGAGAGGTCTTCATATTGGTATAATAGAGTTTCACTACCTATTTTTTTTTTTAATTCAAGACTCCTCACAGGGGTAAAAGAAAGGTATGTCTTTCATTCATTCATTTTCTCATTCACTTATTTATTTATACCATTCTCTCCTTTGCTAACAGATATTTGTTAATACCTTCTAAAAGACAGACACTGTTCCTGGCACCAGATTGTCAAAGGTAGGCAAGATAAGCAAGACCTTCCCTCCAATGGAGCTTATATTCAAAAGGGAAGTCAGACAAAAAGTTAAAAGATAAAAGCATCACAACTACTGAAAACACAATTAAGGACAGAAAATGAGAGTTGGGGATTCTCTTAGGGAGGAGGATCGGGGGAGGACTTTCTGAGAAGATGAGAGTTAAGAAGTGATGTAGCAATCAATGAGAAGAATCTGACAGTAGGCAGTAGAAGAGAAAGAGCCCTGTTCAAGTTCAGAATTCCAAATGGGTTAGTCTTTAGGTAAAGACAACATGGGAGAAGCCCAAGTGAAAAGCTGTGTAGAAAGAGGTATGAGAGCCAGGCTGGGGCTAGAACTTGCAGGAGCTAATAGGCTCTGATGAGGAATTTGTGTAGTATTTGAATTGCAAATAGAAGCTTTAAACCAGTACATAGATTATTTACATTTTAAGAAACTCTCTCTTGCTCAGTGTGGGGAATGGCTTGGAGGAGAGGAAGGGTGGGAACAGAATGAGGTTGGAAGGCTGTGCCAGTCTTCAGGAGAAAAGCTGTGTTGTTTAGACCTGGAGGTAGTGGAAATGGAATAGATGGAATTGATAGACAGCATAAAAACAGCAAAATAGACTGGTAGACCCATGGTACAGAATAGAGGACATGGATACTAAGCCACATAATTACAGTCATCTTATATTAAACAAAGGTGCCAAAAACATACATTGGAGAAAAGTTAGCCTCTTTAACAAATGGTGCTGGGAAAACTGAAAATCCATATGCAACAAAATTAAATTAAACCTCTATCTCTCACCATGCACAAAACTCAACTCAAAGTGGATCAAGGACTTAGCAATTAAACTACAGACCCTGCATCTAATAGAAGAAAAAGTAGGCCCTAATCTTCATCATGTGGAATAAGGACCCTACTTCCTTAATAAGACTCCTATAGCTCAAGAATTAAAATCAAGAATCAATACATGGGGTAGATTCAAACTAAAACGCTTCTTCTCAGCAAAAGAAACAATCAATGAGGTGAATAGAGAGCCAACATTTTGGGAGCAAATTTTTACCCTCAACATAAGCTAGAACATTAATCTCTAGGGCATATAAAGAACTCAAAAAGCTAAACACCAAAAAACAAAACAAAACAAATAAGTCAATCAATAAATGGCCCAAGGAACAGAACAGACACTTCTCAGAAGATGATATACAATCAATCAACAAATATATGAAAAACTATTCAACATATCTAGCAATTAGAGAAAATGCAAATCAAAGCTACTGTAAGATTTCATGTTACTCCAGTCAGAATGGCAGCTATTAAGAATACAAACAACAATAAGTGTTGGTGAGGATGTGGGGGAAAAGGCACACTCATACATTGCTGCTGGGACTGCAAATTGGTGCAGCCATTATGGAAAGTAGTATGGAGATTCCTTGAAAAACTGGGAATGAAACCACCATTTGTCCCAGCTATCCCTCTCCTTGGTCTATACCCAAAGGACTTTAAAACAGCATGCTACAGGGACACAGTCACAGCAATGTTTATAGCAGCACAATTCACAATAGCTAAATTGTGGAATCAACCTAGATGCCCTTCAGTAGATGAATGGATAAAGAAATGTGATTATGCACACACACACACAACGGAATATTACTCATCAATAAAAGAGAATGAAATCATGGCATTTGCAGGTGAATGAATGGAATTGGAGAATATAATGCTAAGTGAAGTTATCCAATCCCCAAAGACCAAATGCTGAATGTTTTCCCTGATATATAAGGAGGCTGATTCATAGTGGGGTTGGGAGGGGGAGCATGGGAAGATTAGATAAACTCTATATAGGGCAAAGGGGTGAGAGGGGAAGGGAGAGGGTATGGGGGTAGAAAAGAGTAGAATGAGATGGACATTACCCTAAGAACATGTATGAAGACTCAAATGGTGGGAATATACTTTGTATACAACCAGAGATATGAAAAATTTTGCTCTATATGTGTAATAGGAATTGTAATGCATCTGCTGTCATATATAACAAATTAGAATAAAAAATGAATTTTTAAAAAAGGCAGATTTGGGAGAATTTGCTTCTGGATTGGGCTGGATTGCTTAAAATGTGGATGGGAAATGAGGAAAAAGGAGAAGCTAGGTATCTGGCTTGAGCAACTGTGTAGTTGGGGATGCCCTCACTTAGGAAGGGGCATCTTCTGCTGTAGTAGGACAGGTTTGGGGAGGAGAGAAATCAAAAGTTTAGGTTTAGCTGTGGCTGTCTGTGAAATATGCAAGTGCCTTGTTTTAGGCAATAGGAAATAGGGGCACACAGGTGAGTTTGGGCTGTGAATAAAAAATATGGATAGATACTTGAATCATAGAAATGTCTTGACATTTCCATTCATGGGAATCAATGAGATTATTTTGAGACAATGTTTGGAGAAAGAAGAAGGCTGCAAACTATAATATTTGCTAGATAAAAGAGATTAGGTATCAAAGTTCTGAAAAAAGTTTTGCTTTTATATTGCACTCAAATTTTATATCACATTTACTTTAGTTGTCAGAAATAGGAGTATATGTTTGACAGAAAGTATTATCTGATTATGCATCATTTCTATTTCTACCTGAGTTACATAGAATTAGTTCTATTTCTAGGTGAAAATGCCTTAATGTAGAATATGGGAGGGCTGGGTTGGGTTCTTTAAATTTGGAACATGGATTCAAATGTAAGTTCTGTTTCGCAGATTGTAAGTGAACTATGGAAAGTTTCTGTACTAATCTGGGCCTGTTCATTCATCTGAAAACAAAAATGGTGATACTAATAGTACTAACTTCAAACTGAAAATATAAATGGAAAAGTTCACGTCGGTGCTTAGCATGGTGCCCAGAACAGAGCACTGCTTATACCACTGCTATTACTACTATTTTTTTTTTTTTTTGAGAGAGAGAGAGAGAGAATCTTTTAATATTTATTTATTTATTTTTTAGTTTTCGGCGGACACAAAATCTTTGTTTGTATGTGGTGCTGAGGATGGAACCCGCGCCGCATGCATGCCAGGCGAGCGCGCTACCGCTTGAGCCACATCCCCACCCCCTACTGTTGGGTTTTAGGGGGAAAAATCTAATAAAAAGCAAAACTTCTCTTTGGTGCCTTAAAAGGTGCTCTTGGTACCCTGGCCTGTAAAATTGTATAGGCACAGAATTGTCTTCCATTTTCACTCCAGTTCACTATTACAGTGTCTTTATTATATTAGTTTATAATCATTTTTTATCATGAAAACTTATAATCTTACATAGTAAATATCTCAACAGTCCCATACAAACTGAAGTAACAAGATTTATTTGATAGGTAATAATAAATGCTATGCTTCTCCTATAAAACATGCAACTTTTTCAAGGTAAAAATTCCTTTGATACCAACAAAACCCAGTGCTTGACAATCATCCAAAAGGAAAGTAAGACAATTACAAAGATATAAGCAAATCCTGAAGGTCTGAAGAATCTTGTACTCATCAAAAAATTTGACACACACACACACACACACACACAGACTCACATATGTTTGTTCATGCATATATCACATCATGATATTATATTACAGTTATTTATTTATTTATTTAGAGAGAAAGAATTTTTAATATTTATTTTTTAGTTTTCGATGGACACAACATCTTTGTTTGTATGTGGTGCTGAGGATTGAACCCGGACTGCACGCATGCCAGGCGAGCGCATTACCACTTGAGCCACATTCCCAGCCCTATTACAGTTATTTTTTTTAACATCAGAAATTTATTAGTTGCTCAAAACATTACATTGATCTTGACATATCATATATCATACATTTATTTCAAATGGGGTATGAATTCTTATTATTCCCATGTGTACAGATTGCAGGATCACAGTGATTATACAGCCACGTTTATACATACTGCCAAACTAGTGTCTGTTGTATTCTGCTGCCCTTCCTATCCCCTTCCTATCTCTCCTCCCCTCCCCTCCCCTCCCCTCCGTCTACCCCATCTACCATAACTCATTTCTCTCACGCTCTCTTATTTTTTTTCCTCCCCTTCACCTCACATCCTCTTATATCCTATTACAGTTATTTTTGCATTAGTTGTTGTCTTCCCTGAGTTGTATTCCTTGACAGCATGGTTAACATATTCTTTTTATTCTCACTGTACTCTACATATACTCTGGAAGAATGTGTTAGCTTTCTTTTGTTTCTACCTCCAAGCTATCTCAGACACATTTTTTTCTTCTCCAAATCCAGGGTAATTGTGGCAGAAATATGTAGCTGTACCCCCAAACTCATGTTTCAGTTCCCCTTCCCACAGTACAGAGCTATTGTTGATTGGTAGATGCCCAGTTGGAGACTACATTTTTCTAATATGCCTTCCCCTATATCTAGGTCTGACTATTTTTTGGTCAATAGAATAGGTGGCAAAGCTATGTAACTTTAAGGCCAAGGTCTTTAAGGATCTAGGGTGTCTTATCCATGCTATTAAATGCAGACAACGGAGAGGCCAAGGGTGTACAGAGCATCCAGATGCAGAGTCTGGTCCTTGACTCACTATGCAGAGAGTGGCTGCCAACCCTGGAACACTTCATTGGATTGATTTGTGACAGAGAAGTAAGCTTCCACTATGTCTGAGCCTTTATAAGTTGGAGGTCTAGCTGTTCCAGTAGGAAGAATTTACCCTAATTAGCAGAGCTTAGAGGAAAAGCTCCTTTCATTGAGACTGCTACATCTTTGGAAGATAAGTTTGATTATGCATGCTGATTTCTCTTCTTCTTGAGTAACAGTGTAGAAAATGAATTTGTTTGTAAACAGGAAGAATAAAGGTGCCTGACTAAACAAGTACAGCAGATAAGATTTTGTAACTTTAAAACTGGATGCTCTAAAATTATCATGTTCCCTTATTTTCTTGTAACTCAAATTAAATCCAATCTTGTTCCCAGAAAGTGTATTCTCTATATCATTGCAAAAAAATCCTGATAGTCTTAAGTAGCCCAGCAGCATCAGGAAGTATCTTGTGGTTCTTCATTCATTTCAGCAACTATTTACAACACATCTCTGTCTTTGGGCTAGATAGAGTTTTCATGGAATGCGTGCTTGGAGAGAGAGAGAGAAAAAAATAATCACCCAAACAGTATAACAGGTGTCATGAAAAAGAGTAAAAAAAAAAAAAAAAACATATTGGGATGGAAGGATATTTGATCTATTTGGAAAGGTACAAGAAAGATTTCCTGGAGACAGGAACAACTGAGCTCATACTAGAAAGACTAGAAAAGATACACCTTAATGGCAGAGCAGAGATTTCAAAGAGAAGACAGCATGTGTAAAATCTTTTATGTTGAGAAGACCCTAGTACAAAGGTCTGAGCCAATATGTATGTGATAGAGATAAGGAGCCTTGGAGATTGTGAAAGCTGGGGCTTCTGAAAGAGCTGGGCCTCGATGCAGAGTCTTTGAGGTCCTCCAGCATTTTCCTTTTAAACCTAAATTTGATGGGAAGATATTTACAGTACAGGGATTGGGTACACAATATATGATTGCATTTAGAAGAAAATGGGGAGAATGGATCGGCAAGTAAGAAATAATTAATATTAGCAGAATCAAATAACAGGCAAACCTATTAGGAGACAGTTTTAGTTGTTTATTCAAGGGATGTTGGTAGCTAAATTGGAAGTGGTATGGATGGAAAGAAGTCAATAAATTTGAGGTACATTTAGGAAGTAACGTGGAGAAGTCCTACTGGTGAATTAAATCAAGTAAGTTTTATGTATGGTAGAGACTAATGGGAAGAGCTGTAAGACCTGCAGGACTCTCTACCTTATTCTAAGGTCCCCAGCTGCTGCTTCTAAGAATGGAAAGGGTGAGAGAATCTGCATGTTACAACCCGAACTCAGAGAGACTCAAGATTGCCTCTAAAACAAGTGTTGTCAGAACCTACATGCTAAAAATTTTAGACAAATTAGAGAACTTGTTTTTTAAATGTGTTTTAGTCATTAACCAAGGCAATACGTAATGATTTTGAGATGCTGAGAGTGTGATTTTTGAGAGTTGCAAGAAATTGAAGTTCTAGGGATGCCTTATATCAAATTTATAAATTCTCACGTTTGTGTTACCTCTTGTTATATTTAATTTAGTTGTTTTCTCTTTGCTGGGGTTCAATCCATAACTCGTCTAATCCTGTTTACTCTGTATTTGAGATTTTGAGATTTGCTTTTAGCTTTCTGAAAGGAGATTTGTTCTAAACAAACATAAAATTATTGCATTGTTCTGCCCTTTGTCTTCTATGCTAACTTATTTCATTGATTTTAAGGTACACATTTTATAAAACACATTTTAACATTGCTGAAGTCAGGATGCATCTTGTAATTGACAGGGCCCTCAAAATGATAAAAGAAAAAATACTGAATTCCCCTTTTCTTCTCTTAACAATACAGAGAAGAGTTCTCACAACTTCCTAGTTCCTTTGGGGAAATAAATAAATACATAAATAAGCTTATTGCTTATTCCAGCCCAATTAAACACTTCTATCTCTCATGTCTAGTTTAACTCTTTTATCTCTTCTCCCTTTTCCACATTCCATCAGGTCTTTATATGTACAGCTCACAGAAGGAAACCAGACCATTAGGTCCTCTGGAATTTCTTCTCATTCCCTCCCTTTGGAGTCCCTACCCTTCTTTTTCTTTGGGGAAGAAGAAATGGGAAGCATGCTCTGTTGGATATGTTTTAATTATACCTTATTGTTTATTCTCCACCAATTATTGAACATTTTTCCTAATTCATTGCAGCAACACTAACATAGCATTACTAGCTCTGAATTACAGGGATTAAATAATCTCCAGGACTAGTATTTAATTCCATTTCCTGACTACTGGACAAAATCTTTAAAAAAATCATAATAAAGAACTCCTGTGTCAGAATTGATTATTGATGTAGAGGGTACAGGGGCTGATTATGTCTACCATAACCAGGAGAGTTATGTTCTGGTGCCCAGAGTAGGAAAAACTGTTAAAGCAACATCACCTTCCTTCTCAGGCAACTTGACAATGGAAAGATTTACTTTTTTCTGTATTTTTATTTTACACAAAGACAAAGGGGGTGGACTTATCCTTGTTCAACACCTAAATTTTCAACACCTTGTTCAACACCTAAATTTTTTAAAAACAGAGGGCAGAACCCAAGAATATATTTTTAGGTCAAAGTATAAAGACATGCAAACATATCGTCCTATGTGTCCCTATAGCATTTTGTTTACTGATAAGAATGTGTATCAAATTTTGATATAATTTTGTAATTGCTGGTGTTGATTTGGTCCTTTATTTAACTGGTGGACATTTCTTTCTGCCACTATCTTTTGCCTATGCTACAAACACAAGCACCTCCACCATTTGGCAGCCCTTGAACTCTTTCCAACACCAAATATTTTGGGCACACCCCAGCCTCTTGCATAAGCCCCATCATTCATTCATTCATTTAACAGATAGTACCATGAATGGCAATTGTTACACTAAACACTGCTTAGATCTCATGGTTGACTATGTAGAAGGCAGGCTTATGGGCGACTCATGAGGAGTTGAATATAAATAAACAAATACATTCTTGGATTTGGAGAAAACAAACAAGGTCCTCAGACAGAACATAACATAGAGGGACTTTTTAAAAATGAGGAAGTGACAGTAAAGCTGTTGCCTAAAGGAAGTTATGTTCGGACTGGATGGAAGCGGTGGGGGGGGGGTGAGAACAACAGCATCCTGGGCAGAATGAAGAGCAAGGTTTCTGAGTGGGAAAGAACTTGGTTCAAGGACCACAAAAAGACAAGCATGGCCAGTGCATAGTTTAGGAAAGGTGGAACATGGCGTTAAGTGGGTTGAGTAATGTATTATGGAGGAGGTTGGATTTCATTCAATTGAAAATTGGATAAATATTGGTAGATTCAAAGTACAGATTTATCATGATCCAATTTGTATTGAGAAAAGCTCAATTTGTTTGCTCAAAGGAAATACTGAAGGGAAATAATAAGGAAACTTGGACATAAGTTAAATGCTGCTTCAGCATCAATGGTGGCTGGGTCCTAAGTGACACACTGGAAAAGGGCACAATTCCAGGAGATGGTAGAGAGAAAATGAATGAGATTCATTAATGAATTAGATGTAGTTGGGAAATGCAAAGGAGAAGTAAAGAAATCCCAAAACTCAGGTTCCTGGCAAAAATGACTGTATTTGTTTGTATATTTGCAGATTCAGATAAGACTGAGAGGTGGGGCAGGTTTAAAGAAGAGGTGAGTCAAGCTTTCCCATGCTGTGTTGAGCTGGCTGTGAGGCAATGGTGGACTGTCAAGAATGCAGTAGCAAAGGTAAGTCTAAAGAACTGAAATTTAGATCTGACTAGAGATTTAAATTTGTGAGTCAGCATGAAGGAGTCACTCAGAAAAGGAGAGGCAGGTCCAGGACTGAGCTTTGACTGTGTCTCAGTAGCACTTACAAGTCAGGTAGAGGAAGAGATCCAACATGGCGACTGCTGAGGAATACCCAGTGAGGATTGAGAAAAATCTACAGGCGATGTTTTGTAAACAGACAGAGATAATGGTTGGAGAAGGAAGGCCTAACTGTATTTAGTGCTGCTGAGAAGCACAGGAGGACCGAGAAATGTGATGGTACAAAATATGCACCATGGAGATCCTTGACAAGAAGGTACAAGAGCAGAGCTTCCAAGGCTTCAATAGCTCCCCACAGACACCCATTTAATGTCTACTAATTTTGCAGGTCTACTTTCAGTGCTTTTTATTCTAGGCAAACTTCTCAACCTCAGGCCTAGATCAAACACCCTACTGTATGTTTAAATCAGGGCACTGAGCCCTTGCTGTGTCCTGAACAGGTTGTGATGATTACATCATCAATAATTGTGTCTTCCACCAAAGTATCAATAAGTCACAGAGCAAGTTTGGTTTTGCTCAACGTTATTTTCCTTGGGTCGGGCAAAATGACTGTCCTATATTAGGACCCGACTCTACATTTATTGAATGAAAGAGTGAATAATATCTGCTTCTGTAGTTAACCTCATGTAACCTGTTCGTCTTTATGTTAACTTAATGCAACTAAAAATCTAAAAGATGATTTTGTTTAATTAAACTTACTGTTCTAGCTTTTAAAAATCTATGGGTAAGTCAATCAGCTATAATTATTTTGAGCAAATTTTGTTGATCAAAATTTGAGCCAGGCTCAGTGGCATAGGCCTGTAATCCCAGTGGCTCAGGAGGTTGAGGCAGGAGAATTGCTAGTTCAAAGCCAGCTTCAGCAAAAAGCAAGGCATTAAGCAACTCAATGAGGTCCTGTCTCTAAATAAAATACAAAATAGGGCTGGGGATGTGGCTCAGTGGTTGAATGCCCTAGAGTTCAATCCATGGTATCCCCCTGCACCCCCCCAAAAAATTGAGATTATTTTAGATACATGCTATTTTCAACTACTCAAAAAGCATCACTATATTTACTATGTGTAAAATCTGGTGATAATTTCTGTCCCTTTGCTAGCCTCAGTTGTTTTGGCAAAATACTGACTAAGCAGCTGCCCACCTGTCCACCCTCTTGGCATCAATGAGAGTGGATCACATCAGTATGTTAGGAACACTCCCTCCTCTTTTCTATGAGAGTTTTTCACTTCAGCACGCTGAGGACCCACGTGCCAGGCGCAGATGTGATAAAGGAACAGAGGTTTCCCCAGATGTGGTAAAGAAAGCCCAGCTGCTACTACCTAGATTTCCAGTGCTGTGCTGTCCACTGTCTAAGGAGAGCTGTGCAGCACCTCCTGACAAGCTGCTGGGAATTTCTTCCTTTCCACTTCTGGACAGCCTGGACCTCAGTGCTGTCAAATGTGCCATTTGCTATTACTTCTATGGTGAGCCATCAGAATTGTGTATATATTTATTATCCATTTTTGTCTCTATACAACAGGATATATGTCCTTATGTCTTTATAGTACACAATATATGTTTTTCCTCCCAAAAGCCTATGTCCTGTAGACATTAAATTCAATTTTAACAGATAATCCAACTCAGTTAAACATATAATAATCCAATTCACTTATTGCTAATCTTAGATTCCTCAGGTAGACTATTTCTACCTACTTGCCTAAAATCAGATTGAATTTCTTAGCTTCCTGAAGAGACCTGATGTCTCTTTAAGGCTGCTAAACCCTGTATAGAGAGTTGGATCCAAGATGGCAGTCCAGAGGCCACATTCTGTATTGCTCTGTGACTGGGACTCCAGTAGTGAGAATACTGCTTCTCTGCCAGTGATATTCCTGCTCTTGCACTGGAATCATAGTCACTGTGTCTGTCCAGCACTGAAGGCCTCAGCGTCAGAGTAGGTCGCCCAACTCCTTGCCCACGCAGGACTGCCGAGTACCTGAGCAGCACCCACGCAGAACTTTTGGCCACCCACCTGAGCAGAAATCACCGATGCCACTCCCACGCAGAACACCCAGCAGCCACTTGGAGGAATGCTAGCCACCACTCCTGAGTGGACCCCCATCTACCAACATGGGGCTCCCCCGGTCACCGCCATCTTGGGACTCTGTGGCAGCAGAGACGGTCCCCTACTTGCAGTGGCCTGCCTGCAGCCAGGAACTTCACACAGGCTCTGAAGTCAGCCAACAGCCACACTCTGCATGCCACAGAACTCGTATCTGAACTCATCATCCAATACCGGTTCCTCTCACCTGACCTGAAACTCCACCGCTGAAAGCAGGCTCCTCTATCTTGGGTCTCCTTCATCACCATCTTCAGTGGGGGGAAAATCCCGGTTTGGAACTCTGGCTGGCCAGGTACTCAGTTTCTAACGACCTCCTCTCCCCAGCAGCCACTACCCCATCACAGTGACACCTGGTTACCTTTACCATCCTGAGGGGAGAGATACCAGCTAACAACAGACGACCCCACCTATTGGATGAGAATGGAAGCAGGAAAGATACTGATATCCAACCAAAACCAGCCCTGTTTCTTCCTTCAAGATTTTTTTTTCCCTTTCTTTCTCTATTCTCCCTCCCTCACATCCCTAACATATGTGAAACCAGGTACTTTGCATAAATTAGGATTTTGAGACTTGGGACGTCTGAATAGTATATTACAGTTGTGTTATATACTCCCCCCCAATTTCTACTATTTTAACATTTTAAAATTTTTCTTAATATATGTATTGTTTGTTTTATGTACTCTACTGTCTTCCAACTTACTTGTCTACCCAAAATTACTTCTTCTCCCATCTCTTACTGCTAATCTTCCTCTTTAGATTTCTCTTTCACATTTCCTGAGATATAACAACTCTATATCCTCACCTCCTACCTCCTAAGCATATCATCCTACTCCTCACCTCCAGTTCTTTGTCCACCATCAGAAACTGTAAACCCTTTTACAAATCGACTGTAGGTTATATTGAATATATTGTAGGTTATAATTGAATTCACCATTTCTGCACATTGTGACCAAACTGTAAATGTCTTAATAACAAACATTTGCTTTTAGGGCATATTTTTTTTTTATATTGGGATCTGATAACATTGTTCTTCACCTCAAAGGAGAGATATTGGATCCCTGCAGAGACAGTATAAGCCTATAGGGTAAAAATGGTAATGCCTGGGATCCACAGTGCTAGAAGGAAAGACACACACATAACATGAAAAGACAAGGGAAGAAATTGTCCCAAACAAATAAGGATACCACATTATTGGAATCCATGGCCAGCAAAGCAGAAGAAGTGACAGAGAAGGAGTTGAGTATGTACATAATTAAAATGTTCTGTGATTTAAAAGATGATATAAGAGAGCCAATACAGGCAGCAAAAGATCATTTTGACAAAGAACTACATAAACAAATACAGGAAGCAAAAAATTACTTCAATAGGGAGATAGAGGCTTAAAAAAAACAGAGAAATCCTTGAAATGAAAGAAACAATAAACCAAACTAAAAGTTCAATTGAAAGCATCACCAACTGCTTAGACCATTTGGAAGACAGGACCTCAGATAATGAAGACAAAATATGTAATCTTGAAAAGAATATAGACCACACAGTGAAAATGGTAAGAAACCATGAGCAGAACATTCAAGAAATAGGGGATAGCATAAAAAGACCAAATTTAGGACTTATTGGGAGAGAGGAAGGCATAGAGTTCAAAAAAAAAAAAAAAGGGAATGAACAATCTATTCAATGTAATAATATCACAAAATTTTTCAAACATGAAGAATGAATTAGAAAACCAAGAGGCTTACAGGATGCCAAATGTACACAATCACAACAGATTTAAACCAAGGCATATTATAATAAAAAAATGCCTAACATACAGAATAAAAAGAAAAATTAAAAGCCATGAGAGAAAGGAATCAGCTTATATACAGGGGGAAGCCAATTAGACTATGTGCCAATTTTTCAACCCAGACCCTGAAAGCTAGAAGATCCTAGAACAACATATATCAAGCTCTGAAGAAAATGGATGCCAACCAAGCATCTTATAGCCAGCAAAATTAAGCTTTAGATTTGATAATGAAATAAAAACCTTCCATGATAAATAAAAGTTTAAAGAATTTACAACTCAAAAATCTGCACTGCAGAACATCCTTGACAAAATATTTCATGAAGAGCAATTAAAAAACAACAATAAAAATCAGAAAAGGGAGGTATTACACTAAATTAAAAATTAAGCAAAGGAGAAACCAAGTCAAGTTAAATACCAAAAATAAGCAAAAATGGCTGGAAATATAAATCATGTCTTAATATTAACACTGAATGTTAATGGCCTAAACTCACCAATCAAAAGACACAGACTGGACCAAAAAAAAAAAAAAAAAAAAAGACCCAACAATATGTTGCCTCCAAGAAACTCATCTCATAGAAAAAGACATCCACAGATTGAAGGGAAAGATTGGGAAAAATCATACCACTCACATGGACTGTGGAATCAAGTAGGGGTTTCCATCCTAATATCAAATAAAGTAGACTTCAAACCAAAGTTAGTCAAAAGGGATAAAGAAGGACACTACATACTGCTCAAGGGAACCATACACCAATAAGACTTAACAATTATAAATTATAAATATATATGCCCCAAACAATGGAGCATCTACATTCATCAAACAAACTCTTCTCAAGTTCAAGAGTAAAATAGACCACAACACAATAATTCTGGGTGACTTTAACACACCCCTTTCATCAATGGATAGATCATCCAAACAAAAGCTGAACAAAGAAACTGTAGAACTCAATAATACAATCAATAACTTTGGCTTAAATGACATGTATACAATATTTTATCCTTCAATGAATGAGTACACTTTTTTCTCAGCAGCACATGGATCCTTCTCTAAAATAGACCATATATTATGTCACAAAGCAACTCTTAGAAAATATAAAAAAAGTAGAGATACTACCCTGCATTCTATCAGATCAATTAAAAATCAATGATAAAAAAAGAAATAAAAGCTACTCCAATATCTGGAGACTAAATAATATGCTGCTCAATGAACAATGAGTAGCAGAAGACATCAAGGAGGAGATTAAAAAAAATTTAGAGGTGAATGAGAACACAGATACAACAAATTGAAATCTCTGGGACAATATGAAGGCAATACTAAGAGGAAAGTTCATGGCATAGAGTTCATTCCTTAAAAAAAGAAAAAGTCAACAAATAAATTAATATTACATCTCAAAGCCCTAGAAAAAGAAGAACAAATCAACACCAAAAGCAGTAGAGGACAGGAAATAATTAAAAATCAGAGCTAAAATCAATGAAATTGAAATAAAAGGAACAATTGAAAAAATTGACAAAACAAAAAAGTGGGTTCTTTGAAAAAATAAATAAAACTGGCAAACCCTTAGCCATGCTAATGAAGAGAAGGAGAGAGAAAACTCAAATTTGTAACATTCGTGATGAAAAAGGAAATATCACAATAGACACTACAGAAATACAGAAGATAATTAGAAATTATTTTGAAAATTGTACTCCAATAAAATAGAGAATATTGAAGGCATCGACAAATTTCTAGAGGCACATGAGTTTCCCACATTGAATCAAGATGATATACACAATTTAAACAGATCAATTTCAAGCGATGAAATAGAAGATGCCATCAGAAGGCTACCAACCAAGAAAATCCCAGGACTGGATGGATACACAGCTGAATTTTACAGCACCTTTAAAGAAAAACGAATACCAATACTCTTCAATTTATTTCAGGAAATAGAAAAAGAGGGAGCACTTCCAAATTCATTCTATGAGGCCAATATCACCCTGATTTCAAAACCAGGCAATGACACATCAAAAAAAGAAAACTTCAGACCAATATCTCTAATGAACATAGATAAAAATTTTTGGTAAAATTCTGGCAAATCAAATACAAATACATATTAAAAAGACAGTGCACCACAACCAAGTAGGATTCATCCCAGGGATGCAAGGTTGGTTCAACATATGGAACCCAATAAATGTAATTTATCACATCAATATACTTAAGTATAAGAATCATATGATCATCTCAATAGATGTAACAGAAAAAGCATTCAACAAAATACAGCACCCCTAAATGTTCAAAACACTAGAAAAGCTAGGGATAACAGGATCATATCTCAACATTGTAAAGGCTTTCGATGCTAAGCCCCAGGCAAACATCATTCTAAATGGAGAGAAATTGAAAGAATTCCCTCTAAAAACTGGAACAAGACAGAGATGCCCTCTGTCACCACTCCTATTTAACATAGTTCTTGATTTTAATTCTTGAGTTATATACAATGTTGAGATATGATCCTGTTTAAGGTCTGGTATAGTTATGCCACCTGCTTCACTCTTCTTGCTAAGGATTGCTTTAGCTATTCTGGGACTCTTTTTTTTTTCCAGAAGAATTTCATGACTACTTTTTCTATTTCTGGGAGGAATATTATTGGAATTTTGATTGAAATTTCATTAAATTTGTACAATGCTTTTGGTAGTATGGTCATTTTGACAATATTAATTCTGCCTATCCAAGAACTAGGAAGATCTTTCTATCTTCTAAGGTCTTCTTTAATTTCTTTCTTTAGCTTTCTGTATTTTTTTGTTGTAAAGTTTTTTCACCGGGCTGGGGATGTGGCTCAAGCGGTAGCGCGCTCTCCTGGCATGCGTGCCGCCTGGGTTCGATCCTCAGCACCACATACAAACAAAGATGATGTGTCCGCCGATAACTAAAAAATAAATATTAAAATCCTCTCTCTCTATCTCTCTCTCTCTCTCTATTTAAAAAAAAAGTTTTTTCACCTCTTTTGTTAGGTTGGTTCTATAGCTCAAGAATTAAAATCAAGAATAAATGGGATGAATTCAAACTAGAAAGCTTCTTATCAGCAAAAGAAATAACCATGAAGTGAATAGAGAGCCTACATCTTGGGAGCAAATTTTTACCTGCTCACATCAGATAGAACACTAGGGTATATAAAAAGCTCAAAAAGCTAAACACCAAAAAAACCCCCCAAATAACCCAATTAATAAATGGGCCAAAGAAATGAACAGATACTTCTCAGAAGATAATATACAATCAATCAACAAATGTATGAAAAACTGTTCAACATCTCTAGCAATTAGAGAAATGCAAATCAAAGCTACTGTAAGATTTAATTTCATTCCAGTCAGAATGGCAGCTATTAAGAATATAAACAACAATAATTGCTGGTGAGGATGTGGGGGAAAAGGCACACTCCATACTTTGCTGCTGGGACTGCAAACTGGTGCAGCCAATGTGGAAAATAGTATGAAGATTCCTTGGAAAACTAGGAATGGAACCACCATTTAACCCAGCTAACCCACTCCTTAGTCCATACCCAAAGGACTTAAAAAGAGCATACTACAGGGACACAGCCACATCAATGTTTATAGCAGCACCATTCACATTAGCTAAATTGTGGAACCAACCTAGATGCCCGCAGGTAGATGAATGGATAAAGAAAATGTGGTATATATACACAATGGAATATTGCTTAACAAGAGAATAAAATCATGGTATTTGCAGGTAAATGGATGGAGTTAGAGAATATAATGCTGAATGAAGTTATTCAATCCCAAAAGACCAAATGCTGGATTTTTTCTCTGATATAAGGAGGCTAATTCATAGTGGGGTTGGGAAGGGGAACATGGGAAGATTAAATGAACTCTAGTAAGGCAAAGGGGAGGGAGGGGAAGGGAATGGGCAAGGGTGGGAAAAGATGGTGGAATGAGATGGACATCATTACCCTAAGTACATGTATGAAGATGCAAATGATGTGAAAATACCTTGTATACAACCAGAGATTTGAAAAATTGTGCTCTATATGTTTAATATGAATTATAATACATTCTGATGTCATATGTAACAAGTTAGAATAAAAAATTTTAAAAGATATATATATATATATATATATATATATATATATATATATATATATATATAAAGGGGTATATTTTGTACACTTTTAAAAGATCATAAATATCATATGTCAAATCTTTTCCTCCTGACCTCTAGTTTTGTCAAATTTTCTACCATAATAGCAAGTTAACAGAATACAAGTATTTACTTAAAAATAGATTAAGCTAATTTCCAAAGAGTTTTCTATTATAAATGTGTTTTAAGAAATAGAGTGCAGAGCTAAGCACACAAATTTGTGGTCTGTGATGCCTACTTTCCATTAGGTGTACTCATATGAAAATTAATGATTTCACAACTATCTTATTTAAAAATATGTACGCAGCCAGGTGTGATAGTGCATGCTTATAATACCAACAACTCTGGAGGCTAAGGCAGGATAATGGCACATTCAAGGCAAGCCTCAGCAGATTAGCAAGACCCTGACTCAAAATAAAACAAAAAGAATTCAGGTATGGCTCAGTGGTAGAGTACCCCTGGGTTTAATCCACAGGACTAAACTGATAACATCATAATTTTTACAGATTTAGTAATCTCTCTCTTAGAGACAAAAAGTATAAAAATACATAGTACAATTAAACTGAGGAAAGAAGTGAGAAGATGAAGCAGGATGGTAAGTAAGGAGAAGATAAAATTTAGGGACTTGGGTTCCAATCATAACTTAGATCTATTTTTTTTTTTTTTTTTTTGCTATGAGGTCTTAGACAAATCACGTAAACTCTCTCAGAACAACATAGATAAGATGGAGATTAGTAACATTATCTAGATCAAGAGTAGAATAATAATTAGGTAATGTGTGGAAAGTGTTAAGCACATTTCATGCACAGTCTCATAAGGCAACACAGATAATAATAATCAAAATAAAATGTAATCATAATTATACTACTGTGAAAATGTTGTTACTGAGAGTTTAAGCTATGAGATTATTTCCATTTGCACCAACTGGAAGCAAATTTGTCTCTGTAGTTCCTAGCAGCCAAAGTAAGAGTGTAAGTCTATAAATATCAAAATATTTATTTACATAAATACAAAAAGCCTATAATAATTCTTAACTGGGGATTGTAGAATTAATGCATAGGTTGTCTGCCTATAAGTACTCCAAGTATTTGCCTATAGTTCCAAGAATCAGTGCTACATGTGTGTACTTTTATTTTTAAATGCATATATTGTGATAATTATAACAATTCATTCGTATTGCTGGGTTCATAATAGCATTTTGCCAGTAAACATCTTATTCATGGACTTACTAAGAATACCATCTGAAAATGAAAAGCATTTTTATTCATTTCTTGTCCTATCAAAAAAGTTGAAAAAGTCTAACTTTTGTAAAAGACACTTGGTATTTTTCCCCCTCATTAGTAACATGACGAATATCCTAGGTCAATGATGTATTAATGTTTTGAAGCACGACATGCTGTGATAGAAATGGCATTCTGATTCCATTCCTAGCCTCACAAGCATATTTTGTAAAGATTTTTGGGGAAACTGTTAAGCCCCCTGAAGGTACTTTTGCATAGGAAATGGGTTCTATGCTAAAAGTGTCATGTTTCTGGAGCTTGAATGCCCACATAGTGAATGATACTGGTTGCCAAAAATAACCAGATAGGTAGTTCATTCGTTCACTTGGTCATCTAAATAAATCAATGCTTTTTCTTCACTTCAGATACTGTATCATTTTACCACCTCCCACTCTGTTAGACCCAGACTGAGTTTAATTTTATCATCTCCTAGTTAGAAAAATTATTTATTGTTTTGACAGGATTTCTATTGTTGAAAACTATAATGTATATTCTAAAGAATTGCTGTATGAATAGTTGAAGATTTTTTTTGCAGGGGAATAATCTTTTAAAAGGCCTACTAGCTTAGTATAACTACTTAAAGGAAGTAAAATGCCATTGCATTTACTTTGAAAGATTTTTTTTTTTTTAACTTCCTGCAAAGAGGTCCCTTTACAGTATTTTTGGAGAAGTAAGTAAAACCGAATCTGACATCACCACCCTCTAGTTGCTAGCTCCATGTAGCTGGCAAGTGGTTTGCTCTTAGGGTAGCAGAGGAGGAAATTGCTCCCCGTCTGATAAAACAGCAGTGAAGCGTATGCATCCATTTCTTTTATTTTTGATTCAGGTTTACAGAGAAAATCTTTTAGAGAGATAACCATTACTTTGCCTTTCAGGGGGACGCATGCTGTTTCTTAGGGACACGGCTGATTTGCAGATATGACCATGTATATGTGGCTTAAACTTTTGGCATTTGGCTTTGCCTTTCTGGACACACAAGTGTTTGTTACAGGTAGGTACAAGAATATTCATATTTCCTTAATTGTTTTTTCTTTTCTTTTGGAGAAACATTTATTTGAAATAGATATTAAAAATAAATTGTGTTTTGGGGACTGGACGTGATAAGTCTGCTGTAAAATGGTCAAGATTGTTGTGGCTCCAGGAGATCCGGCTTGTTTTGTGACAGAATATATTGTTTCTGTTTAAAAATGTATATGTATTTGGTGTGGGGGAATCACAACTTAAACAAAAAAAAAATAGCATCTGTTTAGTTACAAACTATTGAGGTATTGTGAAAGCAACCCTGCTACTTACCCCTCACATGGAGATGTGAACACGTGTTGGTGAAAGTCTGAGGAATTGTTTAATGACAAAATAAATGGGTTTTCTTTTTAGCAAAAATTGAACTGTTTTAAAAAATCCTAAAATGGCTTTGGTTGCATGAAAGCCACTCCCTATTTTCGGATCAGGAGTTTGCTTCCTCAAATTTTATTACTATTGAAACGTCTGAAATATTTTATTGAATACATAGGTACATGATTGTTCAAAAAATACTCTTAGGTATTTAATGAAACATTGACTTTCAGCATCTTCTTACCACAGGATGCATTTTAAGTCAAACTTTAGTTCCTTGCTAATAATTTTAATGATTTTTTGCTTTGGACATTCTTATAGGGCCACCGCCCTTCCTGGGCATCCTAGCCTTGAGGAGGTAGAGGTATTTAAATTTTTAAGAATCATGCAAATGCTATGTCTTACAGAAAAATTCAATGGATTGGGCGTTTGGTCCCTATTTAAGCTTGAGATCTTTGTACAGTTATGATCTACCCAGTGGGTGTTTCTGGAAGATTTTTAGTTGGGTCATGAATACATTTTGGTTCATTATTAAATGTGACTAATAGATATTTAATATTTCTCCTTATGATGTAGGAAGTTATTATTAAAACATCATTGAAAATGGCATCTTTGTAGAAATTCCAACCATTTTTTTAAATGAAAAAAATGTTCAAAAAATCTTGTTTTATGAGCTTTTCCCCTTTCTCCTTCCCCCTGAAAGTCAGGGCAGCCTGATCGGGTTACATTATCAGTTCATATTTTAAGTAACTAATGACAGTGGAAAGAAAAACACTGTACTTTAAGTTTAAGTTTTTTTTCATTGTAAAGCTGGATTAAAAAAAAATCTTTGTAGGTACAGCATTTCTTGGAGTATGAAACATGCTTGCCAAACTGCCACCCCCGTGAAGTCTCTTTATTATAATCAAAAGCAAATTATAAAAAGCAGTAATTTCATAAGATGATATATGTGTATTTTCATAAATCAGAGGACATTTTCACTAAAAATTCCCTCTCATAAAATGTTATAAAGCATTTATAAATGAATATAAGGGAATATGGAAATATTTTGTAGGTCATAGATCAATTCACCATAAGAATTCAAATCAGTTTGTTAAAAATGTTTTTCATCATAAGGAAAATCTTTGAATTCATGATCAAAATAAAAGTATAATAGAATCTGGTAACCTTTAAAGTAAATTTTCTAAATAATTTATACTATAAATGGATAGATATACGTTGTTCTATTTTAAAAATTCAAGTTAACCTTTAATTGTCACATTAATATTAAAAACAACCATTTTTCTAAAAAGTATTGGGAGTCTTATTGAGTATATAAATACTTGGGGAAAACATGTATTAATATAATCCTGTGTCTACAAATTTGTTTAGCATACTTTTAAGTTCCAAGAGATATTTTGTGACTCAATGTATAATTTGGCAGGTTATTGTTTAAATTTTGTATTTTTATTTATTAGCTACAATTCTGTTTTATTTAAATGTGTTATAATTGGTTTAGTGTGTACAGGAAATAATAAACATTGGACAGCAAAATTTACACTTTTTGTTCTAAAGGCATAAAGAAATAGTCAAATGTAGATGAGACATCAATGAATAAATATGCACACAATTCAGATGCTTTATTTAATATCTAAAATGCACATGTGGACAAGGTCAAAGTTAAGATTCGCCAAGGCAAGAACAATGCTGGAATCAGTTTTACACAAAAGTTTTGACTCTCCTTGCATTGTACCTCTAGGCCATGACAATTGAAAAATAAATCCTTGTTTAAAATTTCTAAATAATTCTAGGGAAGAATGATGATTTTGACAGCACAGGTAGAGGTGACTGTTCTCTGGCCATAATGAAGTCATAATGCCAGGCAATTCTACCTCTCCATGGCAGAACAGAACAGTTAAGAGTACTTTGAATTATGCCTTGTGAAATGTGCTATAGGTTTTGTTATGAGTCATAACAATTGTCTCATTTCTTCATTTTCCATCTACGTTAAAAAAAATCTCATGTCACAAACACATCCTGTATCTTGCACATCACAGACATTCAATGCAAATTATTAATTGAATTTGATAAGCAATCCTATTAAGTGTTAAATGCAGCTTAAGAGAATCTGGGGTGTGTATAAGATTGCTTAGGTGATCTTTTAAAAATATTTCCCTACTAAAAACTTTTCTTATCATTGCTAGATATTTGTTAAGGGAAGATAAAGTGGGATTGGAGGTCTGTATCTCCTTTCACTCGGTTTCTCTACATAACTAAACACAGAAACAGAGTAGTTAGCTTAAGCAAGGTTATTTCCCTATTCTTCTTATATCTTTTCATCAGTGACAAATAAGTAGTGTAAAAACACAAATATTGCTACATTATTCATATACATACCTACATAAAGATACGAATATATCCTGTGTGAATTATGTTCTATATTCATATATGTGAGTTATATGTGCTATTTGGTATCTGGCTTCAGTCTAACTACTGTTTCTCCATATTTACCTGCCTTTTAAATTTTGGGGTGCTATAAACTTGGCCAGTTATTATTCTCACTTTCTACAGTCTGGGGTGTTTACTGTTATCTACTATGTATTGTGCTCCTATTTCTCCATGTCTGGATTACTCCTGTAGAAATATGAAACCTACCTCCTTTCCTAAATACAAATATTTAACATGCTTCTCCGCTCCTGAAATTTTGCTTTTGAGTAATCTCTAAAATCTTTTCTTCATTCCAATTCTCCATTGCCATCACCATAATCCATGGCTATATGAGTTTTCACCTGTAATACTGTAAAAATTTCCTAATCTCTCTGTTTTTTTAAATAATAGTTCCTTAATCAGTCTCATCCTTTTTCTGTACATTGTTTAGCTTAAAAATACAATAGAAGGGGGGAATTCAGATATTTTCTCATGGTGTAGTTTCTAATCTTGTAGGCAGAGCAACTGGGTGTGCCATTAAGCTGAGAGTGGGGCATGGAGCTGGTGGTGATCTTTCCTTCCCTTTCTAAGGATTGAAAGAGAATAAGCAGTTCTTCCACACTCAAGGCCTCTTTCGCCCTGTGCAAGTCCCATCTCCTCTCTGACATTTTCTTTTGTCACTCTTGCCACGAAATATCTCCACCAAAAGTGGGTCCTTTTACTACCTTTCCTTGGCATTTTTCAAGTACTGTTTTAACGGTTGTGATGATGGTGTTGATATGTCCCTCTGTGGATTCATTGCCATTATAACCTATGTAAATGCAGAAACGATATCTTAAGCTTCTTCATATATTCTATACCTGATTTCTCACCAGATACTGAGTAAGTAGTGAATTTTCTTAATAAATTTATAGATTATAGTCAAGAAGAAGAGGAAGACAAATCTTAGAGAGGGTGGTCGAAAGAGAATGTGAGCAGAAAAAAAAATTTGAAGAATCAAGTAGAAGGGTGGCTTTTGCCTTTTTTTTTTTTTTTTTGATATTTCCTTGTTTCATCTACTTGTCTCACTTCTTGTCTGGAGAGGTCTCCCTGGCTTCTTTAAAATCCATAGTTTGGAATGTTCCTAAATTTTCTTCCACTGCTCTTTGGACATTTTTGCTAATGTCATAGGGTAGGTCAGCATCATTATTCAAATGTAGGTTCCCATAAGAAGAAAAGGAGGGAGTGGAGACGGAAGCACTCACGTGAGCTCATGTGACAGGACAGTACAGTCAAGGCCAGTCCTTGCACATGTTGGTGGGACACTGATACTAGTTCACTGGGACTGTTTTCAAGGGCAGATAAAGATGTGTGAACATGGAGAGTTTGAGGACTAGACAGTGAGATAGTGAACTTCAGTCTGTGGTAAAATACTGAGATTTATAGTGAGGATGCTGCATTTTGTTGGTGAGCACACAGTGTTAATGAAGACAAAGGCGCATGTTCAAAACAGAATGTATTAACTCAATGGGGTACAGAGAAATTTTTCATTACCCTAGAAAGTCTTCATAACATTATGAGATTATTTATGCAGGAAAAAATGGAATCAAAATTTAACTTCTGTTTAAACTCAGTTTAGAGTAAACATCTTTGTCAGTACTAGATGCCTTGTTTCACAGCAGTTGCTATTACCAGAGGATTAGTGATATATATGACTTTTACATATGGAAAGAGAGCAGTCTGGACAGTGAGAAAGGGAAAAAATGAAATACAGAAGGTTATTTATTTAGTAATATATGATATAGTCATATATGATGTCTATATATATATATATATATATATATATATATATACACATATATGAAAGATAAAGAAGCAATTATAGTAATCACTGGATTTTGCATACACAGCCCTAACCAACATTTAGATTAGAAAATATCAAAATAATTATCTAAAAACTTTAATCTACATTCCAGTTTACATATGTCAATGTATTATTTCAAATTCTGTCCGTCAAAAAGCCTAGGAATGACAGTTGTATGCAGAAAATTATGTGTTTGGGAATCACAAAACAATCAAGATAGAATAAAGGAAGATATCAAAACTTTTCTACTCTTTCTTATAGGACAAGCAAAAATACACAAAGTCAAGGTTAGCAAAATAAATAGGCATCTACTGTGTCCATTCACAGTACTTTCAATGGATTCACTTCTACAAAGATAATCAACGAAGTTTTTAAAGTGTTTTTGGAGTCCTTACTATAGACCCAAGTTCAAACAAAAGTTAACATATTTCTATGGTGCTTATCTATACATGTTTAAGACATTCATTTCCTGCTAAAAATGAGACAAGTATTTGAAGTGAAAAAACTGCTTTACTGAAAATGCAATATAACTTATTTATATTGATTTATGATTATATTATAATTACAATGCAATGATATTCAAGGGAAAATGATCACCACTAATATATTTTTAAAAATTACTTTTCATTAAAATTTTAGCAACAGGAAGGAAAAGATCAGCCCTCGAAATAGTGATCTGTTATCATTGGCTGGAGTCAAGAGCTGAGGGTCACCCTAGCATCACACCCATGGACAGTGGCAAAGTGAAACTTTAATAAAAACCACTGATAGACAAAAAGAAATTCTCTACATTTTAACTTGGAAATGTTTGTCCCAATATTCCAGAAAATAGTTTAGAGAAACCTATATAAATAACAACGATGTTAAGAGATGATATCAAAATGATATGACAGTAAAGGGTGGTCACTCTATTTTATAAATCCCCACTTAAATAAAAACTAGTAATTTGTTTACAAAGAAAGGAAAAAATATTCAGCATAATAGGAAACAAGGCAGGAATCATTCCATGTTGGGCAATACCATGGCTTTGAAGTAAGAAATATTTTAGAAATTTAACTCTAAGAATTATATAATTTTGATCCAAATCATTTTCCCTCTTTGAAATACTTTCCTTATCCTTAAGTTGTTGTAAGCATTCATAGTAATAATATTTGTGAAGACACTTTGAAAACTATGAGCTACTCCCTGTAAGGTGATACATTCATTCATGTAATCCCATGAAATCACGGCACATAGCTATTGAACACTGAAGTGTGATTACAATTATCATTTAATTTGAAGCACTAAGAGGACATAAAGGGTCAGTTTAAAGTTGAGGGATAGAGGAATAAATCTTCATAGACTTTGATTTCTTTTATATTTGCATCCCCCTTTTCAGAGATTTTTCAGGCTACTCTAGATTCTATATTCTAAAGATTCTATAAACTCCATGCCTTCTACATTCTTCACTAGGAATTCGTTACTATTTCCTATTATAACAATAGCCTGAAAATATTTTTTCCTTCAGTTCTTACTGGGCCCATCCTTGCAAGTACAGAATAATCCTGTAAAAGGATAAAAATGTCATATTTGTGCATCCTTTCTTTAGTTACTCCCTAATTGGGTAGAGAATGTTATGACCCCATGATTTTGACACCAGGGATGTTTGACTCAACTTTTATTTATTTATTTTTTATTGATTTTTTTTTTAAAAAATAAATGACAGTGGAATGCATTAAAATTTTTATTACACATAGACAGCACAATTTTTCAAATCTCTGGTTATATATAAAGTATGTCAACACCAATTCGTGTCTTCATACATGTACTTTGGATAATGATGTCCATCAATTTCCACCATCCTTGCTAACCCCCTACCCCCTCCCTTCCCCCGACCTAGAATTCATCTATTACTCCCATGCTCCCCAACTTTTAAATGAAAATAAACACTTCATTAGAATATACCAATAGGAATTTTTCTTGAGTTTCAGAAAAAGAGACCTCCATTAAAACAAATTAATTATTTCTATGTAGCTTAAGTAAATTATTTCCAATTTTTAAATTTTCATGTTTGCTTTACTGAATTCAATAGTATCACTTTCATTTAAGTTTTTTTCAATTACATGTACTATTAAATTCATGAATCAGTTTTATCCACATCAAATTATACTTATAGTCTTTTACCTTATTGTCATTAGTTTACTAATTATAATTTTACTTGTCAAATAATAAATCTCTAAAATTTTTAAAAATGGTTTAGTTCCTTTATTTAGATAGAAAGATTTCCTGTGTGCTGTTTTAGCAACCGATATTTATTTTGTTTTATTTTTGCAATTCATTTTTACCTAAAACAAAATCTAATTTTTCATTTTTCTCAAACTTACATTGGGAAGCATTAACCATTCTCCAATTCAGGTTATGTTGATATTTCCATCAGTAGCATTTATATTGAGATTGAGAACACTTTCAGTTGGATTGATGTTGAGATTTTAATAGTTTTGATTATTCCATAGGTAGCCATTGGAAAGTTTAGAAACATCTCTGGAACTGCACTATAGAATTATGTTTAATTCTCACTCATTTGTAGTATATTCTGATTAGTTTACTAACTTGGTACTAACTTCTTATTCATGGAGCAAAAAGTTAAAAAATATTAACATGGTAAGTTTAAGTGTCCTCAGTGTAAAACGGTGGGTAGGAAAGTATCACATCATCCTATCTTCATGTACTAGTAAAAACAAAAACAATTAGCATTGTACTTGCAGTTCTATTTGATATTTGAATCCCTCTAGATTTCTCTAGCTTTTTCTGTAGCTGCTTTGTGACATATGCTATATACTATTGTTGTAACTTTCATTTTCCCCAAAATACAATAGTTTCCTGTCTTCAAACCATTGGCTATGCTACTTTTAATTCCTTGGATATCTTTTTTTTTCCTCCAATTGAGTAAATTATAATTCCACTTCAAAATTTAGCTAGAAAATCATGCCTGCCTTCTGGGGCAGCCACACTATCAACAGTCACACTACATCCCTTACCCTGGGTAGATGTCCTGCTGCTGTGATGGTCTGTGAATAACACTCCTCTTGGAGTGTTTTATATATATAATATATACATTTATATCTATATATACATATATTATATATAATATATATATATATATGTTGATGGACTTTATTTATTTATATGTGATGCTGAGAATTGAACCCAGTGCCTCACACATGCTAAGGCAAGCACTCTACCACTGAGCCACACCCCCAGCCCCTCTTGGAGTGTTCTGTTCTTGGCTCTCACAATGACTGGTGAACTCATGTAGTTTGTCACTGGGTTTTTGCTTATTTACAAGTGTCTGCAGGTTCCTGACACTTTTTTTTTTTTTCTGAATGCACAGATAGTCTGTGAGTGTGATCAACCCAATTCTGTATGTAGGAAGCACTTAATGATTCATATGAATGATTTTAATTCTGTCCATTTGTTGTTGCCATTATTTAAGTGAATTATTCCAGGTGAATTTTTCTATATGGTAGAAAATTTGCAAAATTTTAGGAATAAAAGATGGAAGAAATTGCATAAAGTTTTTGCTGTCATTTGTTTTTTTCCCTCTTTTCTTTTGATCACATGCTATGTATAAAATTGCATATCTGATTTTTTCTAGGAAAATCATGATTATTCTAGACAATTGAAGAAATACAGAAATAAATAAATTGGCAAGTGAAAATCTCACAGACTACCAGTACTCAAGACCTAAAAACTTTCTTAATATCTCATTTGACCAGGACAACTAAATCTATTCATTTATTCATTAGTTCATTAATTCTTCTGAGGAACAACTATTTGATGCATGCTTTCTCTGTGCTGCTTGTTGGGAATACCACTTCCTGTGCCCATTCTCATGTAGTCTGCAATCTATTTATGGCAGTGGCTGCTTAGAAATGAAGTTTTGACTTCCAAGGTCTCCATTAGCACCCCAAAGCTTGCTTGTCAAAGTAGTAATAATGTTCTTTGCTACATATGATTATTGGTGTTGGTAGTCATTTATAAATTATAACTAAAAATCACTCTCTTAAAATCTATGTGTAATTAGTAAGACTACCTCCAGGTCCCTGATCTGACTAGATTTTCTCTGCAAACTCTTCAATTAGAGTTCTGCAGTTGCCACTGAGTTGTGTAGATTATTATTCAATATTTATTTTTTTAAAAATGGTGGATGCAATAAGGGACTAGAAAGTGGACCTAATTCCTTTCGTTAGTTTTGTGATTTATAGTGGAAATAAAATATGTATATGGAGAGAAAAGGTAGAAACATACATCCATATACACTAAACCAACACATCCTTAGCTTTTTGATGTTCTTTCAGAGTAAATTTCCGAAGTCACCAGTTCATAAACAAATCAGGGCTGGGTAGGATGGGAGATGGAATTTTTAACCTAGGTCTATCTCATTCTAGGCCTTGCTTTTTTCCATTGAGTTAATCAGTGTTGTGTGTTTAGCTTGATAATAAAGTAATTGCAGACATGACTATGTCAGTGGGTAAAGCACAGCAGGACTGGAGGGCAGTTATTCATTTGTGTGAAATATGCATTTAAGTCCCATCCATTGGATTTAGCTACTTGAATCTTTGTACACGGAGCCTCTTCCATATTTTTGGCAAGAAAAAATTCATTTGAGATTATGTCTCTTGGAAAAAACGAAAATATATCTTTGCTTTTTAATTATCTTTACCGTGATTGCTGATGCCACACAAATAATGCAAAAATAATATGTTAACTATTATCTTGAAAAAGGGGATAATGAAGTATAGGACTGAGTTTGCCTTGAGGTGAGTGATACCATGGAAAGAATGGATTTTCCCCTTCTTAATTGTTTTTTGATATTACATAAAGTGAAAGCCATTGAATATTTCACCAATGTATCTAAATTTTTGTTTTGAAGTACAAGGGAAGTAACTTGACCTTTGTTGAACACTTTGATCATGGAAAACACATGAAGTTCTCATCTTATTCCAGGAAGTGTAGGCACCAGAAAATCTTTTCAGAGTCATCCAAAAGATGCATTAAATGAATCAGGTAGAGCTCTCTTATAGTTTTCTATTACAGAGACAAGTTTGATTTAGTAACTCTAGGGAGCAAAAAGAAAAAAATATGTTTGTTAATTGATCAAGATGATAAATATGATCTGCTAATCAGATAATTTAGGACAAATAATTTACTTTGATTTCTTAGATTTAGTTTTCCAAATATATCTTTTTTTTTCTAAAATCAGAGCTAATCAACCCCAAGTATTTCTACTTTTCAATCATCCATACATGTTTTTACACCATAAATCTACTTATTGATACTTTAGATATGATCAAAATATATAATAGCTAAAGAAAGCACTGAAGCACAGATTATCAGTTCAGAGTTTGTCTCTGATAGGAAGTGATACTGGGGATGTAGATAAGGAAAAGGGCCAGGAAGCTGATGAAAGCAAATTAGATGATGATGATGCAGACTTTGGACTCAGCCAAGCTCTACTTTTAAAAACTTCAGAAGTCATTGTTTGAAATCTTGTCTAGATTCCAGTCTGAACCTGCTAATCATGAAAGATTGCAAAAATTCACCCTTTAAGCCTCAGTTTCTTCAGATATAATAGTAATTGAGATGATTTGTTTACTGATTCTACAGTTGTTCACAGAGTTCCTCCTATGTAACAGAAACTGTTCTCAATGCTGACACAGTCACAAATAAAACGGAGAAGATACCCACTCTCATGGAACTTACATCCTAGCAAGGGGGGGATAACAAACCGGAAAAGAAATAGATAATTGAGAAAATTTCAATTGAGTGGTGTAAAGAAAGTTAAGCAGTCTGATATGATAGTGATAGGCCAGATTCATGGGTGAACGCTTCTTGAAACAGACTGATCAAAGATTTCTTTGAAGATGTGTCACTGAGTCATGTGATGGTTAGACAAGAACATGGAGATCTATGTGAGTGGAAATGCCAGGTGCCAAGGCCATGTGGCCAAAGCTGAAAATTGGCAAGTTCTAGGCACAGAAAAGTCAGCTGCCTGTGGCATGGTGAGGAAAGACTTAACGTTTAATATTGAGCCTAGAACGACAAATAGGAATCAGATCTATAGCTCCTTGTTGAAAACGCAAAGAATCTGGATTTCATCCTAAGTATGAGATGAAGCCATTTTGAATTTGTGAGAATGACTTGATCAGATTTTCATGATAAAGACATAACTCTGGCTGCTATAAAGAGAATATATATTGGGTGTAAATCAACTCCTGGAGCCAATTGAATCAGGAAGAGGGAGATAGGGGATGGTGATCTCGACTACTGGACTAAATGTTGGCAGTGAAGGTGGAACAAAAAGGACAGATTAACTTAGAATGAAGAAAATAGCTGCATGAAAGGACAAAGACGTTATAGAAAATGGTTTCTTTTTCCCCATGAGTTATTGAACTGGGTAAGAACCCAGTAAATTTGCCAGTCATTGTGGAATTTAAAGCTAAAGGACTGAATGGGACCATGTGAGGAAATAGTTTGATAGACAAGAGCAGAGGGCGTAATTCTGAATCCTCTGGGGCACTCCATAATTGGAAGGATTGAGAAGAAGAAATAGGAGGACAAAATAAGACAGGCTAGCCAGTGGGGAAAAATGAAATACATTTTGCTTTGAATGTTAAAAGAAGAGTCCATGAGGGTAGAGGGCCTAGCACTCTTAGTGGTATATACTAAAAAGTCAGGAAAATTTCATATAAATTTCCAAATAAATGTCTTGTCTGAATGGTGAACAGTGACTGTGAGCCTCCTAACTATTGGCATATATCCCTATTTACTTTAACATTGCTGGAAAAATAATTATGAAGAAATTTGTCACAATACATAGAAGAATTATATATCTTTAATATACCATCACTTGCAAAGCATAGTTGCTAAAAAAGAAGAAAGCTGTGGCTTTACCTAATTTATTTTAATAAAAACTGCAAAATACATTGAGAGGCTAATGAATTAGAAGTTTAGCTGAAAAGTTTCTTGAAAATATAATGCTCTGTTGAGTTGCTTAGTGGCTTGTATTTTGTTTTGATGTATATTGATAAAAATAGTTAAAAAATACTACTTAAGCTAGTGCTTGGAGAAGTTGGAGTCTTTCTGTGTGAGTTAATTGGTCATATAAAAGGCTTATTTATAAATCAAGTTTTAAATCTCCCATTTCTTCAAGAAGTTTGAAAAACAACTGGTTATTGATTTAGCAGGTATTAGGTAGAAACTAATATACTTGATAAGTAGAAAGCATACAAATGGAAATAAGTCTTTTGATATCAGTTTGGTAGGTTTACTTAAAAGAGATTTGTATTTCAGAGCATCTTGTTTTAATACTAACTAGTAATCTATACTAACTACTAAAGTAACCTGAAAAATAGTTGAGGGCTGGGCATGGTGGGGCACACCTGTGATCCCAGCAGCTGGGGAGGCTGAGGCAGACATATCAGAGAGTTCAAGGCCAGCCTCAGCAACTTAGCAAGGTTGTAAGCAATTTAGTAAGACCCTATCTCCAAAAAAAAAAAAAAAAAAAAGGATGTTGCTCAGTGGTTAAGTGCCCCTGAGTTCAATCCCTGGTACCAAAAAAAAAAAAAAAAAAGAAAGAAAGAAAAAGGAAAAAAAATAAGTCATGCTTACCTTATGCCAGGAACTATTTTCAATAGTTTACAGATGTTATCATGTTTAGCTTAGGTTTGCAAATTGTTACAATTTCTAGTTATAGCTACCTTTGTTTCCAGATATTAGTAAAATTTACTGGCTATCATATTGTAAGAGGAAATAGTAATATTTGATTTTCTTTGTTCTAATATTAAATACTAGAATTGAGGAAGAACAAATCAGAAAGGGGAGTAACACTGAGTGCCCCTGAGGGCCTGATGCTTGAGAGACACTGTGCTCCTTAGCCTCAGAATTATTTCTACAATAATCCTGAATTCTTGGGATTACTAAATGAATATATGGATAGACTTTTCCTATTAGTTTTATTTTATTTCATCATTTTTCAAGTTTTTCTTCTAATTACTTTTGTTTTATTTCAGTGCTGAGGATAAAACCCAGGGCTCTATGCATACTAGGCAAGTGCCCTGCCACTGAGTTACATCCCCAGCCCCTTGGATATTAGTTTTAAAAGGGGAAACTATTATATTTAAACTCAAAGAACAAGTGATCTAGATATTATTGTTATTTGTTTTGCATTGTGGTAGTTTTGCTTACATTGAAAATGGGGCCGAGATGGTTTGGTGGTTTACTGTGATCTCAATAGTGAAATCATATTGAAAGGCTCAGTCTGCATAGGAGAAAGTCTTATTGTTTTCTCCTCCTGCCCCTGCTTAATTTTCAGATGAATATAAAGGAGCAATTTAAGCACCACTGCTTACTCCACATTTTAAAGAATAAATTGAGAGTGTGGGGAAAGGGAGAGATTGAGAGAAAACATGCCAGTTTAATGAAAATACTATATTAGTGTGTGAGAAATAGAAATCATGCATGTAGGCACTGTCTACTGTGAATCTGAAAGTATAATTAGGTGTAACGCAGAAAAACCTTGTGTTTGTAAATAGCAACGAGATAAAAGCTTAGTAAGCCTAAATAATCAGTTTTCAGATGTGTTAGCTCAATTATGTGGACAAATATCAGTGTGTATTTTTATTTTTTATTTTGGGCCCATTGTTTCAAGGATAAATGTTTAAAAGAAGGAAATAACATCCCATTGAAATATAAGGGGAATGATCCTCATGTAAATATAAACAGCTGTGATGGATCTTTGCTGAATGGCAACTTTAAAACAGATGGAACCCAGGAGTCCACCAGAGATTCAAGAAGGTGGAGGTTCTCACACTGGGGAAGATAAAAAGATACTTTCAGGGTGACCTACAAGAGAAAATCACCAAAGCCTTTGAAATAGATTTTCCCTTTTCTACTAATAGACAGTGGTGTTATGTTCAGGGCAGCTAGAAAGTCTTGGATGAAAGAAGTATTGGGAATGGCTAGTGAAGAGATCAAAGGCGAGCGGAACCTCAAAATTCTGGAATTGGAACAAGTCAGATACAATATAAGAAGTACTTCAAAGGCGGAGAAATAAGAATAATAAAAATACCTTTAGTTGTCAAATGTGCAATTTGTGCCAATTTTGTCACATTCTGTTTTGCAGAAGCACTGTAAAACTAAAGCTATTTTCTATTAATGTCAATTTTACTAAACATGTTTTCCCGTCTAACTTAGTCAATTTCCAAGAAGAGAAAAAGAATTCCAAATGATTTTTTTTGTTATATGCAATAGAATATATTTTCCTAAACTAAAATTTGACGTTCATGCTTCTTAGTATAGGGTCGTTATAGAAAATGAATGTGAAAGCATTTTTTAAAATGTAATGAGATGGGATAATATGAGGGCTTGTTACATTATTTAAACATTTGGAAAACTATAAAGGAGTGCAGAAATTCTGTTATTGCTATTATAATTAGCTTCTTATGGTTTTTTACTTTAAGAATTGGAATGAAAATTGAAATTTTATTTAAAAATAAAAACTTTTTCACATATTATTCTGTAAATCAAAATATAGAAATGTAGACTGACCATTATCAATGTTGACTCCTGTTTTGTAATTAATCTATTTTCAAACATATGTATGCTAGAGAGCAACTGAATAAAGAAAAAAGAAAAATCAGTGCAACTCATAAAGCAATGATTTTTGTATAATATTGGCTCCAGTTTATATTTTATCAAAGCCTAAAAGGAAACACTTATCATGGGTCTTTATTTTTGCTAAATATTTTAGAACAAAATATTTTCATAAAGGTGTTTTAGAAAAATAATGTGCCTTTTATTTTAATTTGTCCATTATTCCATTTCATATTTAATACTGAAAACATCACTTTAATTATTTTTAAACAAAAGTCCATGATAACTTATTTAAAAATCTATTTTGCCCATGAATTTTTTCAGAAGTCTCACTTCCTAAGGATTCCAGTACCATAACCTACCTTTTAAGCAAGCCCTCCATTTTATGGGCTAAACATCTGGATTTGATGGGAAACAAAACATTTCCTTCCTCTGGCTTTTCTAATAATCCTCTCTTACAGATACACATGCTTCATGTTTGTTAATAAATTGACTTGATTTTAATATCTACTGTTTTAACACACAATGAATTATGGCATTTTCAATTAAATTCATTTTAGATTCCTTATAAAAACAATATTAAAAGCTACCCTAAAATGTATTAGGGCCACAGATGTTTTCCCTTATAGTGTTAATTGATTTAAGGTCCATCAAAATGTTGTGAAAATGTACTGAGTTAACAATAATGATGGCACATGGTTTAGATTAAAATTCTTTTGTGTAATTTTTTTAATTAATAAAAGAATTTATTTTTCTCCAATTGAAATAAATGTAGCTAGCAGATTGAACCAACAAAGCAGAAGCTAAGATTTTATTCTCTAATTTTGTAATGAAAGGTATTTAAAATTAGGGATCATTTGATACACCTAAAATTTATGTGCACGGATTACAAGTGCTAGTTTTGTTTTGAGTGAAGAGAAGATCGCTACGTATTCTTTATATCTACTTCCCTATTTCACAATTGTAGCAATTAACCTATTTAACTCTTCATTTGACAAAATACAGCACATAACAAGCAACTTCGGTTTCTTGGTGCCTCTTCTCAAAATACATTTCAATTGATCTTCATCTCTTTTAACCTTGCCCTCTTATTATAAGAGAATAATATGAACTCTAATTTGAGAAAATCATGTAAAGTTTCTCAAAATTCACATTAATATAGGCAAAACAATAATATTTCAACAAAATATAGAATTTTAAATTTTTTATAGAAAAGAATGAAAAATATAAATGTTCACCCATCATGTCCATGTTGAATTACTAAGAATGAATTACAGATCCATGAATACTTAAGGAAATTTTGATTTCAGGAAATATATCAATGGACTGAATCTGTCAAACCCATTCAATTAATTTAGTAACAATACTTTGTTATTTACATGACTGATTTTTAAATTTATGTTAAAAAATCTTTATATCCAATAAATATTATCAGAGTAAGTCAATTTGTACACAGGGTGCAAGAAAAAGTAAGACATGGCTTTTATTCATGTTACTATTTAAAATAACACCTGAATTTCATATTCTTTACTATTTAGTGAGAGTCAAGTATTGCTCACAAAATGTTTTTTTTTTGTTGTTGTTGTTTTTTTAAATTCACCACAATATTTCCTGCTTTTACTTGGGCTAGGACTCCTGAAGAAAAAGTTTAAACAGAAAAAAGTTTGGAAATTTGGAAACTACTGAAGAATATATCATTGTTGTTTACACAACAGTACAATTTCGGAGAAAAAAAAAGATAGACTTCAGAAATCATCTAGTTCAACTGTCTGGTTTACAAATGAGAAAACTGAAACTCAATGATGTTTAATGACTTGTCCTTTATTATAATAAAAATGAGGAAACAGTACAGGATGCTTCTGACATAAGATATTTACACATTGACTGAAATAATGGAATAAATATTGAATTAGGTATTAAATGATAAGTTTGAATCTTAAATCTGCCACTAATTTATTCACCATATTTAAATTCTGATAGGTAGTTTTGAGTAAGTTACTTGACCTTTTCAAGCTTCAATTCCCTTTTCAATTAGATGTAGGACTTAGACCAGTTTCTCAATCTTGAAGCTACTGGCATTTCAGCTGGAGAATGGGGCTGTCCTATGCATCATAGGACACTTCACTTAGGAACATTCACACACTAGATGCAGTGGTATCCTGCTGCACCCCCCCCCCCATCTGTGACACCTCAAAATATCTCCAGGCTTTGCCAAATGTCTTGAGAACAAAACTGCCTAAGTTAACCACCTTCACAGAGAACTACTAAAGGAGTTGTAATTTCTTTGGGTTGTTCCAGTGGTAAAGCAATGTGGTTCTAGACTAAGTGGTTAGCCACTGTGTACTTCTTCAGAAATCAACCCCTAAGTGTTATTCACCAGGAAGTTTGTTGGTTATGGTACACAATGACCAAAGGGCACTTCATATAATTTATATACAGTTAATATAAGTGCTAAAAATATTTGCAGGTGAGAAATGTTTAGTGACAGTAAAATACAAACTATTTTATAAGTTTAAGATGGTTTAAAATATATAAACTATATTCACTGTAACTGGCATTTTTTTAAATGTAAGAATTATCTGTCCCTATTAAAGACAACAGCAATTTGGTCATCGTTTCAAAGATAAATAGAAACTCACTTATAATCATGGGTGTTCACTATCCGGTGTTCCTTTACCTGTGGCAGCTGTGCAGGGCAGTTGTGTCTGATAAGATCTGACAGAACATTAAAGCCTTCAGAGTGAAAAAAAAAATGACAGATGTCTTGTCATCCTTTGCATATGGAAAGAGTAGGAATCTATTATATTTAGTTTTTAAATTAAAAGGTATTGTTGCTTCCCTTTCTTTCTTTCTTCCGCCCCATTCCCCCACCCCATCCCTACTGGATCTAGACAGCTGCCAGTGGAGGTTGAAGGACTCATTCAGGGACAGTGGACACTATAGGAGCTATCAAGATACACCAGAGACTTTTGTGTGGCCACTGATGCCAAATCAGTGAGCTAACACCATGTGTCTACTGCACAGCACTGGATCAATTCCTTTGTTAACACATTGCCACAAGTCCTCTGAGGAAGTTTACTGACCTTCCATTTTTACAAGAAATGCATGTCATGGAGGTGGGGTCAGGGAGAGGGTACACAGGAAAGTTTAGTTGCTACAAGGTAGAAGCTGAGAGCTCAAGTAGGTAGTTTGGTTATGTTCTGCCAGATGGAGATAAAAACTGAGGCAGCCACATCCTGTGACCAGAAATTGTTAAAGTAAGCAGACTTCTATGGGGGAGTAATAGTAAAGAGCTTTAGACTAGGAGATTAAATGAGAGTAGGGGAAAAAAAATCAACTTTGCTTAAGATGGCAGTACTGTGTTTGGTTAGAAAACATTGAAACTCCAACATAGGATAGAATTAAGAATCTTTTTTTTGGGGGGGTGGGGGTTACCAGAGATTGATCTCAGGGGCACTCTAACACTGAGCCACATCCCCAACACTGTTTTGTATTTTATTTAGAGACAGGATCTCACCAAATTGCTTAGCACCTTGCTTTTGCTGAGGCTGACTTTGAATGCAAATCTCCTGCCTCAGTTTCTCAAGCTCACTGGGATTACACGAGTGTGCCTCCAGCCCCGCAAGAGCTTTTTATACATATTGTATGTATGTGTAATCATATGCTAAATGTTTTGATTCACCTTCTTCGAGCAGAGCAAACTTAGTACTATAATCCGAAACATGCAGTTCCTAGAGCAGAGAAAATTATCTGGTTGTTTCTACTAATCCAAGTGTTGACAGTCTTTCAGAAAATGAAAATTTGTCCAAGTTTACTCGTAGATGATACATTAATGGAGAAAATAATTTTTTTCTGTATTGAATATTGTCACCAGATTACTGGTGCTTTGGAATTTTTTTTTTCATTAAAGAAATTTGACTTTTATTGGCCACACTGTTTTCTGTTTCCATTGGATTCAAACAATGGAGATATCATTTCAACAGTTTTATTACTTAAAAAAAGCAAATTCATTATAGATAGATATTCATCTGAAGTCCTAAAAGTACCTAAATAAAGTATAGTCCATTTTGTTGGGAAAAAATCATAATAAACGGTGTTTGCATTTTTAACTCTCTTGCTACTTCTGGGTTCTAATTGAGACCGGAAGGAGAAGTTGCAAAACATTATGAGAAATTTTTGCTCTGTATTTTTTTTTCTTCTCAATTTCCACCCAAATGGAAATACCAGAAGTCTAGAAAAGCCCATACTTGCTAAATGCCCATTTTAGTGCTTCTTTTCCACAGCAGGTCCTCAGTTTGCTCCTCATCTTTTAATGTCCCTGTCCTTTTCTGAATGAACACAAGTTCTTCTAGGTTTCTTGTTGCCATTGGCTTCCTGAATACCTCATAAAAATATGTGGTGGTAGCATCTTCTCCATAATTGGACAGAAGTAGTTTAATTATGTTTGGTGCTCAGTGAATGTGTTAAGCTAAACTGCACCCAAACACTGAAAAATCACCCCCCATTTTCTAGGGAAGAGGTGTGACATTATATATATATGCTGTAGCCTTCCTCCCTGCCCTTGGGGACATCCTTCTGGTTCTGTGTCCATGCAATGCCTCTCCTTATTTTTTTTTTTAAATTTCTTTCTACTGTAAACTCTTCTAAGGGAGAGATTTACTTTTGCATATCCAGTGCCTCACATTAGAGTAGCCTTGACACATTTATTTGTTGAATTAATCATGAAATGAATTAAAAAATGAATGCCTGTAACTCATTGAGAGAAGCTGGCTATATGGAAATATTTTAGCCTGTTTTGTACAGATAAACGGATACTGAGGCCTACTATTCTGATGGCAAGTATGGCAATCCATTGATTGACCTTACCAATTATTTGATTATGTTACTGTCTACATAAGGAGTGGAAAAAAATAAGGCAATGTACACTGTTGATAATTATACTCCTGAAAGACATACAATGAATACTTTCATTCCTTGAAGCAGGGCAATATGGATGCTCTTGAATATTCTCCATGACTTACCATCTATCTCTACTGAATGAGAAAAGTATCTGTTCGTGAAGCGGTAAATTTAGGGCATCCTTTTTGCTTTTTTTTTCTTTTATACAGATTAAATTAACAAGTTCTCTATGCTTCTTCCATACTTTCCTCTTCCTGTCATCCCCTAAAAATGGTTAGTGCTTTGACATTTTTGACCTGGAATACGACATGATACATGTATAGGACAGTATTTGATGTAACCATGCTTTTGTTTTTGTGCTAATTTCTGGAAAATTATTACAGTTCAGTCACCTTCACTTTTAGAGAGAGTAGCAGAGTTTTCTGGTGGTTCTTCCTACTGATTTAGAAGGATTTCCGTTTTCAGTTTTCCGTTTTCTTTGGAGTAACAAAGTTTAAAAGTATTTTTCATGAAACCGGTTGAATAGCTTTCCGATGCCCCTTACAGATGGAGGTGGAGAATATCTGCTAGTCTTCATTTTAGTGGTAAATAAGAAAAATCATTTTCTTTCCAGATAAGATTTTTGAAAATATTTAAAAGATACCTTGATGATGAATTTAAAATTAAGGAGCAAATTATTTCAAGTATAATCACTGGTTTTTTTTTGAGATATAAGCTTTTATTTCTTTAAAGTTGCAAACTGGTAACTGATAAACTGACAACTGCTAGTCTGATGAATGGGCCGGTGGAGACTTCTGGGCCAAAGTCTGTAAGAAGGAGTTACCAACTTGTTCATGTTTTGATTCTGCCTTGTTCCTTTGCCTGTCACCATTGACACATTTCATAATAATTATTTGCTTATTTTGTAAAAAAAAAAGACTTTTCTTTTTGCTTATTTTGTAAAAGAGAATATTTCTGTAAATATCCTACATATGTTAGAATCACTGTATGACTGTGAGCAGGAGATGAATCAGTGGATAAGAGACAAGTGGCCCCTGCTCACATGGACTTGTGCAGGCCTCCGCCAATGAGGAACAAGGACCTGTGCTCAGTCTGAGACGTGCTAGTTGAGGTTGTCTGAGGAAACTGGCCATGTATGTTCAATGACCAAACCCTGAAGGATTTTTTTTTCCTTAATTCTTCTATAGAACTAGTCTATCAGTTTGCAGTCAATGAAGAACACTTTGGTAGTTTTTCCTTAACATGCATATACCATTATACAGAAGCCTTTGTCCATATATATACATGGCCATATTTTAAGATAGATTTCTAGAACTAGAATTTTTGTCTCAAAGACTAGAAACATTTTAGATTTCTTCGTACATAGTGACTGACAAATAGCTTTCAGAAAAGTTGTTGTCTCTAGGCTTTTTCTAGCAATGTGAGTTTCCTTTCACAAGCTTTTGTCAGAGTTTACCTTTATCATTTTCAAACTTATTATTTTATAGGTAGGACTAATTCTTAAGTTTATTATTTAGCATTTAATTTGATTTTTATTGAGGTTGGGTTTCTCTCTCTCTCTCTCTCTGTCTCTGTGTGTGTGTGTGTGTATGTGTGTGTGTAGTGTTGGTGACCAAACCTAGGGCCTCATACATGCTAAGCACACACTCTACCACTCTGCTACATAGTTAACATGCCCAGCCTGAGGTAGTGTTTTATTTTTTCTAATTTTAATGTTTATATAACATTTACATTTCCTCTTGTGTGAGCATATCACAGAAAAAAATGTTTGTACATTTTTTATTTTGTGCAGTTGTATTTAAATTTTGATTTGAAATTATATAAAAGATGAATCTATATATAGAGATATATATAGATATAATTATCTATCTATCTATCTATCTATCTATCTATATATATATATATATATATATATATAGAGAGAGAGAGAGAGAGAGAGGCAAAAGTAATAGCAAAACAAGAAATAGAGGTTACAAAATTATCAGCTGTGATAGTCTAAAGAGGAATTCTTTGTACAGCTGTGAATTATCCTTCAAAAAAAAAAAGAAATCTTAACTATTTAGTTTCTGCAGTGCTCAGAGGACACTTGCAATGGACACTAGCTTCCATCATTCCAGGAAGAGAATCCAGTATGCAACCTAGGTGTCTTTAACAGTAAGCCCTTGAGCCTCACAACCCTGCCCATCAAAGAACCTACCAGAACACAGTGACTCAAAAGTGTACCCTTATGCTGCACTGGGATTCTTCACCTTCTCCTTCCCCCTCAGACTTCCACCCCCAACCACACACACCTACCTGCTAACTTTCACACCAAGCCTTTGAGAACAGCAGTTTTGGTAAGTCCCCATTTCAATTCCTTTCACAGTGGAGTTGCACAATCTTTGAGTTAAAAGAAACCTTGGAGTTCAATGTTCGTATCCCTTTATCCACACATCCACATAAAATATTTTCTAAAGATTATTTTATTTAAAGGAAAGCCCATTTTAATCTTGAACTGCTCAAATTTCTTGAAATCCGAGGTTTCAAAATCTTCTACACTAAGACTAAACCTGTGGTCCTCAAATTAGTCTCAAGACTCCTTCTTAAACATTCCTATACATAAACTTCTTTCTTAAACTCAATTATGGACTATGAAGAACTTTTCTTTATGTTGCTCATATGTATATTTACCACGAAAGAATAGTGAATTCTAAAATATTTATTTATTCTCGATTTAACAATAAGAATAAATTCAGTAAGTGCTAAGATAAATAATATTATATGAAAGAAAACTGCATACTAACTTGGCAGGGTGACATGCACATGTAATCCCAGCTGCTTGGGAAGCTGAGTCAGGAGGATGGTGAGTTCAAAGTGAGCCTCAGCAAAAGTGAGGTGCTAAGCAACTCAGTGAGACCCTGTTTCTAAATAAAATACAAAATAGGGCTGGGGATGTGGTTCAGTTGTTGAGTGTCCCTGAGTTCAAACCCTGGTAACTCACCCCCCATCCCCCACAAAAAATTTTAAAAACTGCATACTATAAAGCAAAGACTTAATAGAAATGGTGGCACTGTTTTACATTTTTACAAATCTCTTTAATGTATATCTTAAAAAAAGCTAGATTCTTATGTTTGCTTTTATATTCTGTTTGTTGCCATATAGTTCTCAGAAACTTTTTATTTTCCAATAATGAGAGAATTAGAGAGTAAAAGGAAAATAACTTTTAAGTATGCTGTCTTGTACCCCTCTTCACCTGTGTCCCCAGGTCAGCTTCCTTTGAATACTCTTGGGTTTCAGTTCTTTTTTTAATATGTGTTACTCTGCACTGGACATAGTACTTGAGAGACCTGGTACCTGGAATCAACTAATATATGTCTTTCAAAAAGTGACGATTGGGAAGTTACCATGTCCAACAGGTTGACTATTCTTTGACACATAATAATTGTATCAAGTGAGTATAACTAGCATATTCATCACCTCATACATTTATCACTTCTTTGTGTTGAGAACATTCATTGACCTCTTCTAGCTATTTTGGAATTTACAACACATTCTTATTAGTTATAGTCACTACTGTACAAGAGAACGCTAGCACTTAGACCTCCCATCTATCTGTAACTCTGTCCCTGTGGACCAGCCTGTTCCCTGCCTCTCTCCAGCCTCCCTACTCTGACCTGGTTTCTAGTAACCACTATTCTACTCTTGCTTCTATGTGATCAACTTTTTTAGATTCTACATACAAGCAAGATCGTGTACCATGTGTATTTCTGTGCCTAGTTTATATCACTTAACATAATGTCCTCTGGGTTCATCCATGCTGTTGCAAATGACAGGATTTCATTCTTTTGCAATTTTTGTGTGATACACCTGCAATCTCAGAGTCAACAAAACCAGTATTAGGCAATGTGATTCTGCCATACTGTGTTGACGATTTTTAACAATAATACTGATTATAAAAAATAATACCTAAAATAACTGATAATATTAATCACTTAATATGCTAGATGTATATGTTAATATATGTGTTAATTTTCTCATCTATTTTTTATATTAGGTTTTATGTTCTTATTTTTTTTAAAAATTTTCTTTAGATGTAGATGGACACAATAACTTTATTTTTTATTTTATTTATCTTTATGTGGTGCTAAGGATGGAACTCAGTACCTCACACATGTGAGGCAAGTGCTCCACCACTGAGCAACAACCCCAGCCCCTCATTTTTTAAATATTATTTAGCTCAGAGAAATTAGAAACTTTGTTTTGAGTTTACATAACCAACAGAAGACAAAATCAAAATTTTATCTCAAACAACTCGATTCCAGTGTCATTTTGAATAGGATTTTTCTGGGAGCTCTGTTTATATGTGTGTGGGCTCATATTAGTATAAATATAGATATTAATATATTTATAATTTTAAGCTGAAATATTATAACAGGACTTTATCCATACTAATTCATTTTCTATCTCTGCTTTTAGGACAGCATTACACATACTGCAGATATTCTCAGTTAGTTGACAGTTATTTTTCTGTTCTTCTAACGTGTCTGCTGCTGTAACTTCACATCCCAATGTTTTTATAGCATTTTATAAATTAGGTTTTCTCCTTTGACCTTGAGGGCCTCCTATCAGGCCCTCAATCTGGACCCACCATTCCCTTTAGCAGTAACTGTGCCACATGTCCAGAGAGTCCATTCTACACACGTAGAAGGAAGGGCCTGAATTAGCATGGCCCCACACCAGAGCAAGGACTACAGTCCAGGCAGAGATGGAGCACCTGTGTCCTGCTTCCCGGGTCTGTGCTCCTATGAAATATGACACATTCTTAAGCCCATGACCACCCCACAGATGAAAAGAGACCCTCTCCTGACACAATTGCACTACAGGCAGGACTGAACTTGTGATGACTTCTTCTATGTAATTCTGAAATCCCTGGACCTGAGTCCTGCTGTGTGCACCTGCTTCCTCTATACCTTGCTCAATTTCATTCTTTTCAGTCCATTAACAAAAAGAAATCAAGCTGGTAGCAGTAACAATTAGAATAATAATGGTCTTTAACTTTTTATCTGTTTAGAAAAATAATAGAATTCTCAGGAGTACTTTTAGCTATACAATTCCTTGATCTAATTAAATAAGCTTTAAACTTCTTGTAAAGTGTAAAGGGGCACAGTTGGATTTGTGGAAATAGAAAGAGGCAATCCTGAGTTTGAATAATTTGAGGTACTGGTGAGTTTCAGGAAGTAGTGGAAGGAGACTTCAGTTAGAGGCTTGGTCTTATGAACAAAATCCTGACGTGGATGTGAGAGACGTGGCCTCCCCTATCCAGAGCTGGTCTTATGGCCATAATAGGTGACATCGTTATGCAAGGTCATTTTGCAGTGGTAAAGAGTGCAGTTAATTAACTGGACTTCCTGGATTTAAATCCCATATATACCACTGAGTGTGCTTCTTTGGAAAAGTTGACTAATCTCTCTGTGCCTCTGTTTCCTCAGAGATACTAAAGAATAAATGATTAGCACATAAAAATCATTAAGTACATGTTAACAATTATTATGATTATTTTTTTGCTAATGTTCTTTGTATTCTTTTTTATCCTTTACATATAAGGTCACATTACCTGTGTACCAACAGATATCAAGAACAAAAGCAGCAGAAATTTTTCTATATCAAAATTCACAATAAACATATTCAGTGTGTCCAAATGATATATATATATATATATATATATATATATATATATATATATATATACACTCCACATGCCTTAGGTCATTTAGGGGAAAGTATATTAAATAATTAGAATATGCGAGGGACTAGTTAAATAATATTACTTTAGATAGTTTCTACAGTAGTATAGGACTTTACAGTAGTTTTTATATATTCATATAAGACTATAAATATATATGTGTATATATATATATGTGTGTATACATATATATATATATATACACACTTGAGGGGAGTGTGGATTTTCATTTCATGTCTGTGGTTAGCTATGAGAAATAAGGAACAGAATATCTTCCCACATATTAAAGGGAACTATACAAAGATGGGAAATAACTGTTTGAAATGGCTGCTTGATGAATTCAGCCATAATTGCCAAGTGTCTTGACAGCAGTAGAGATTATTTGGGTAGCAAGAAGAGTAGAGATTCTGTGGGTGAGAAAAACTAAGTCACTACCTATCCTGAGAAGACACTGCAGAGAGTGTGACATGACCCTGAAAGTTTCCAACTATCTCATCAGGGCCCAAGGCAGACACTGCTGTGGGCTTCCCAGTAGAAAGCAGAACTGATTTTTCTTCTTTGTCAACTAATATTTTTTAATGGTCATTTAAAAAATAGACATTTTAAAAATAGTCATGTTACTTGATGACAAAAAGTGGCCTTTAATATTAGTGAATGTTTTTTGGAAATCTGGAAACTTGTAACCCAAATATGTCAGGAACCACTTTCATCTTCATTTCAGATGTCTCCATCAGACAAGTGCATAAAGCTCTGGGACAGGCGCTTTGGGAAAAATACAAAATCTCTCTGAGGCTATTATAACCCTGATTGTTGCCTGATTGCCGGTCAAAGGCTTATTCTGCTGGTGCCCTGGCCCACAGGCCTATATTCCTGTAGCACTGGAACAAATTTTTGAATAGTTCTTTCTTTTTGAACTTCGGGTAACTCACATATCAACAGTGGTTTATGATAAGCGGAAGAAAATGCTTATCTTTTTCCTCCTAAGGCTGGTGTTGTTTGTGGGTGTGGGGGTGAGGCTACCATAAAAATCTAGGTCTCCCATTTTGGAAAAGATCCTTTTTATATGAATGGAATTGGAGATAGTACCAGGGAGGCATTTGGGGACTATTCTTCAGCTCTTTATATCAATTTAATAAATTCAGTTTTTATAGAGGAAGACAATTCACTATTTATTATAATTTCAATGGCTGTATTTTGATATCAAAACTAGCCAATATCAAGAAGTCACTGTTGAGACCTTAAGGGTTAGATATGAAAGACATGAGAACAGACTGACCAGGCAAGGATGTTTTGCAATGGTTGGCTCAGCTCCTCTGGTTGTCTGAGCAAGATTTCCACCTTAAGGTCACTGGAGTAATTAGAATCCTGATCTGTCCCTGCTGTTAATGTGTCTCAAGAAGAGATAAACTGTGAACCTAGCACATACATCTTTCTTCTTTGGATCCTTATCATCTGACGGTAGCCACCACAGAGACATTTGAGTGTGGTTCGGGTACAACATGATAATAAATACCACTGCATAGATGGAGAAGCATATTTGGGAGAGTTTGGGGGGGAAATTCAAATTGGCACAGTAAGGATAAAATGATAACATGGAGAACTATGTGTGATTCCTTTGTTCTGGAAAGATGGCTCAAATGTATATACTGTGTATATTAAGACACCAGTGAATCTTTACTTATGAAAGACAGGTCATTATTCAGTTTGCTCAAGTATTCAAATTTAAAGATGTAGGCAATGTTGTGGACATCTATTTATACAGGTTTGAATAACAGAAATGAACCACGTGTATGGCTGGAATAGTGTGTATATGTGCATTTCTGTGTGTGTGTGTGTGTGTGTGTGTGTGTGTTTCACTCAGGTAGAAAGGAGAGTGTAGAAACAATGGAGAAACTGTTTTTGGTAATCATTATGTCCTCCCCAAATCCTTTAGACTTGATAGATCTTTCCTAGGCCAAATGGTTTTACTGATTATCTGTAATTCACGTCTATTTTTTAAAGAAAAGGAAATGTTACAGTGTTTCCTAACCATGTCTGTAGGCTGCAATTAAAGTAAAAAATGAAAGGTCTATTAATCAATTAACTGAGTTTAAACTGTGATGTAAAGGCAGACTTAAAATATGCACAGGACCATAACAGAGAAGATGTGAACAGATTTCACCTTAGGAAGACTAGACATACAACTCAAGAACATAAAATATTCTCTGTGCAAAGTGATCTTAACACTCTTTTCAAGGTATACGTCCATCATGAACATGCTTTGAAAAATAGATTCATTTTTATTTGTCTATATGGGTTAAATACAAACTTTCTTGAATTCTGATGATTATAGGAGGCCTCGGTAGCCATCCTGTGGATTACTGTTGCCATTGTCTTTGTATTCAGCTGTCAAACAAAATAAAATTTACCAGTGTTGCTCAACTAAGTTGGAGCAACATTTCCATAGATATAGCTGGATGAGACACATGACAGGTGCAGAGGCATAGTCATGCCATAAGCAACCCACATCTTTTTCATGGTTCTTTTCCACCTTCCCATTCTGCAGGCTTTTGTCCTAATGCTTGCCATTTTGTATCTAAATAAGGGCTGCCGTCCACCCATGCCTCTAATCCTCATTCCAAGAAAGAAGAAAGAGAAGAACACAGAAGCAAGAGATTTTTGCCTAATAAGGTGGTGCCCTTTATTCATGAATAGAAACCCTCTCCAGAGGCTTTTGTCTACACTTAGGGGTCAGAAATAGATCCAATGGCCACCCATTACTATGAGGGGTGAGAGGGAGGCACTGAGAAATACAACATATTACTTTTTCAATTCTATTGTAGAGTTAAACAAGGATGAATGGCATTCTGAACAACTTTGAAATATTTACTGTGTGTGTTAGCTGCTGTAGCTCCATGTGATTGCATCTATATGAAGACATTTTATTTGATAAGCTTCCAAGTGTACAAAAAACAAAGGAAAAAAATAGTGTGTTTATTCCAATGGGAATAATTCTTGATAAAAGAATGCCGACTTCCTTGGCCATGTAGATTTTTAAAGTCAAGATTTTGCCTTTGTGGACAACAAAGAGGAGGTGTTCATTCATTCATCCATTCATTCATTTTATCTGTGTTAGTAAGTATTTGGGAGCTCACAGCACAAAACTAAACTCTGAGAAGAGAACAGAAAAGAAAAATCATGGTTTCTACCTTGGAAACATGCCTATTTTATTCATAGAACAACACCTGTACACAGCTATACAAATCAGCAATTCACAATGTACCACAGGAATATATTAAAAATATTTATGAAAATCAGAATTTTCAGGTAGCTGATAGCATTTAAATCCTAAGATCTGGATAGGTAGTGACTGTGTCACAGGTATTCCTGACAGTGCACAGCATGAGAAGAGGTGATAACAAAAATAAACATAGGGAAAAATGAGACCCCAGGTACAGTAATCGTGTTTGCAGAGTAGAGAAGGAATGATAGAAAATCACACAGGCATCCGATAGTAGCTGTTTCTGAATGAAGAAGTGAAAGTTAAAATATACTGTCCTAACAGCTGAATATCAATTATTAAAGTGATCTTACAGACAGAAACACTGGGTGAAGGGCAGAAATGATGAGAACCAGCCATATGGCTCTCTAGGGGAAGAGCATTACATGTACTCAAATCTAAGGTGATAGCTAAAATCCAAGGTGATATTTTATGTGAATATATGCACAGTGCCATGGTAGCAAAAATAATGTCATCTCACTTAGGATTCTGAAAGCCATTTAAACATCAGGTAGATGAATAAGAGGGGCAGGGCACAACACATAGAAAAAATACAAAGTGTTTAAACGATTGAGTTTGCATACAAACTAAGTGCTTTAGTGCTGCCCTGCTTCTTTTGTATTACTACTAAAAATGGGAAGTAATAGGTAGAGAAAGTCAGAGAGACTGAAGACTTACAAAAACACCCTTGCATGTAAGAAGTTAATGCAAAATTGGCAGTAATGGTTCCTAAGGCAATGAGTAATAATTCCATTGGAAAAATAACCCGTGATTAAGAGTAAGGTGGGAAGGGGTGACAAGGAATTAGGAAGGCCCTGTGTCAGGAAGGGGGATTTTTAAAAAGGAGACATCTGTGGCAATAGCTACAAGGACTCCAGGAAAAATCAATGCTTTTTCCGATCAGGTGAAAAGGGTACATGTAGAAGAAGTACAGAAGAAGACTACTAGACTGTAAATGCTAGAGGAGGAGATAAACATGAGATTGCTGACATTTCAGAACTTAAAAGTGCAAAGGTGGAAGTTTTAGCTTTTCTGAGTTGAGGAATCCATTTCTCTCTATGGAAAAAAAAAAAAGGAGAGTCCTTTGGTGAATAGATACATATTGAAGGGAAATTAATAGAACTTTACAGAAACCTGACCTCTGTCCATAAAAGCAGCAATAAGACCACCTGAGGGTTCTGGTACATTCAAATGGAAAATATTTTCATAGTTACAGTAGATGATATACAACATACTCGCCGAAACATGTGAAACTGACAATATTTAATCACTGTTGACCTACAAAAGAAACCACTTTGTATGGTTCCATTTAATGGCAGTAGTTTCAAAGGAGCCTAAATAATATGGTTGAAAGTGTACCCAAAGCTTAGCACACTGGGCAAACATTACAAAGAAATGCCTAAATGGTTGCACAGTAACCACAAAAATGAACACATTTATATTCAGAGTTCAAACTGTGGTAGATTTGAGAGGGTGTTTGGAAATGACTAATTTTTAGTCGCTTCCAAATTCCTGCTCAAGATTCTTTATCTCTCACCAGTCATACTCACACTCGTTGTCTGCCAGCCTTTTCCGGTGCTCACATGCACCCACCTGCACCCTGTGTCCTTCTTTCATGTTTTCTGCCATCCTTCCTTGTAATGTTCTATGGTACCGCCCCATCTGCAAGGTGCTCATAGTACTCATAAGACTTCTTTCGAAAAAAATAATTAGCTTTTCCTTTCAAAACACATTTTTTCATTTAGAAGGATTTCATATTATTTTCATAGTGTGTTTTAACCTACCCTAAATAACCCATTGCTGAATTCTATAGATATCGGAACCAAGGACCTAGGCACCCTTGACTTCCCATTCTATTAGAACAGGAACAGGATCTATTCCAGGACCCTGCCAGCCTCTCCAGAACCCCTTACCTTCCCCAAGCAAGTGAAAAAAAACGTGTGTGTGTGTGTGTGTGTGTGTGTGCGCTCATGCCAAGAGATATAGTAGAGCAAAATTTTAAATTCAGGAAAGATATTAATTGAATTAATAGCCTAACTCATCTTTGAGCCCTAAAGTCCACTGAATGATGAAGCCGTTTTTTATGTTTTGTTTTGTTTTTCCTAAAATACAGATTCTTCCCCAGTTCTCACTCTCATCATCCTGTTTTTAAAGGGAATAATTTAAGTCAGATAAGTTCTTTGGCATCACCCACTAGGCCCTAGTAAATACAAACTAATAACAATTTTATTTTTCTGTTGTAAGGACCTAAATTTAGAACTGTAAAAACATTTTTTTCATGTTAAATAAAGCTCAAAACTGGTATTATCTTCTATTTGAATTACATTTTATACATATCTCAGGAGTTTTGACATTTTATAAGTTAGGTCATGAGTGATGTACTCTATTGGAATAGCTTGACTAGGGCTTTCATGATGGATGTGGCCTTTAAAAATACCGAATAGAAGTGTTTCTTTTCATTTTCTTTAGCTTTTTTAAGGAAAAACACTGGAAAACAAAATCTTCATGATGAAATATTTATTTAGCACTGTTATATAACCTTTGTAGGTATGAAAACTGTATTGAACTTCCTAAATACGAAAGCTAACTGGCATGAGGTTTAAGAAGTAGTAATAAAACAAAACACCATTGAAGAAGCACATAGAAAAATGAACACAAAATAGCACTGGACACATTCAGTACTTACATATATAAAAACAAAGACTTAAATTTTTATAAGACATAATTTATGCATTTATTATAAAATATACTCTGGAAATATTTACATTATGTTTTAAAACCTTGCACTTTTCTGTCATCTACTCCTGAACTACACACACACACACACACACACACACACACACACATATATATATATATACACATGCACACACACAATCATAAAAAAACATTTTTGAGAGAATTATAATGGCAGTGCAGTTAAAAAATAAATAAATACTATCTCTCCACTCTAAGTTGCTTTTTAATTACTGTTTTCTAGCCTTTTCTCCTGCTTCACAAACTCTTAAAGATTTTTTTCTAGCATAACAATCTACATTTTCTCACTTCCCATTCTCTTCTCCACCTACTACTTTCTGGTTTCTTCTTCCAGAATATTCCTGAAACTACTTACACACTTATAATCAATATTTTCTTCCCTGAATCCTCAGTTTTTAACCAATGAAATATAAGCATTTACTTTACCTTATCTCTCAAAGACATTTGACATGATGGACAGTTTCCTTTTTTGAAATTCTTTTCTAGTTTTCATAAAACATGAAACCATCTTCTCTTAGTTTTCTTATTTATCTCAGTCCTTTCTCTCCATTAGCTCCTTAATGTTGGTGTTGGTATATATTCCATTTAGGGCCTCATCTCCTCTGTCCCCACACTACATCACATTCTGCCATTGCTTAGTACGTCTTCTGTAAGTTGATGGTTTTTACGTGTGCATCTCCAGCTCTGCTGCCTCTCCTATGTAAGGGATCCAACTATACACTCCCAGTGCTGTCCCATTGGTATCGTACACTCAACAAAACCAAAACTGAACTCAAAATCCTCCATTAACCCACTCTGCTTTCATTCCCTATTATTAGTGAATTATATCAGTTTCCACATACTTGCTCATGCTAAATGTCTAGGGCATATGCTGAATTTCTCCTTATCTCTTCATATAGCACATTCAGTTATAAAGTACTAATCCTGTATTCCTCATCTCTCTTAACATGTTTACTGCTATCTACTTCCATTGCCACAACTTTGATTTGGGTTACTTGCATTTTGGCAGTAGTTTCTGGGATTATTATCCTCATACCTCTGTTTTTCTTGCTAATGGGATCTTCAGTTAAAAAATTGGGGGGGAGGGTGCATTTACTTAATTATTTAAGCCCTCCGTGTGATTTGAAGTTCAACTGGATCATGCTGTTTCCCTGCTACCAAGTTAGTTCCTGATTGGTCAAAGGAAATCATGGTGACTTCATTTCCTTTGGTGGTGATGCAATTTAGCCCAATGAAACATGAAAGAGGTTTGGGGAAACTCTTCCCTCAAAAGAAAGACAAGATTCCTTGTCTGTCTCTAAGGCTTTCTTTCTTCCTTCCTTCCTTCCTTCCTTCCTTCCTTCCTTGGCACTAGGGATCAAACCTAGGGACACTTAATCACTGAGCCACATGCCCAGCACTTTTTATTTTTTCTTTTGAGACAGGGTTTTGCTAAGTTGCTTAGGGCCTGGCTAAGTTTCTGAGGCTGGTTTTGAACTTTCGATCCTCCTTCCTCAGCTTCCCAAGCCGCTAGGATTACAAGATGCACCACCATGCTCAGCTCTAATACTATCTTAAGAGAATATGATTCTTGGTCATTTTGAGACCAAGAAGGCAATTAAATCATACCCTGTGGAAGTCAGTGCAAAAATGTGGAAGGAATGTGATCCCTGATATTATCACTCAGCCCATGATATTAAATTTAGTTTTTACTAATAATAAATTCCTTAAGGTTTAAACTGGGTATGATGGCACACACTTACCATCCCAGCAACTCTGGAAGCTGAGCAGGTGGATCACAAATTCAAGGCCAGCCTCGACAACTTAGTAAGACCCTAAGCAACTTGTTGAGGCTCTAAGTAACTTAGACCCTGTTTCAATTTTTTTTTTTTTTTTAGAGAGAGAATTTTTTTTTTAATATTTATTTTTTAGTTCTTGGCAGACACAACATCTTTGTTGGTATGTGGTGCTGAGGATCGAACCAGGGCCGCATGCATGCCAGGCGAGCGCGCTACTGCTTGAGCCACATCCCCAGCCCCTGTCTCAAAATTAAAAATGAAAAAAAGGACTGGGAATGTGAGTCAGTGGTTAAGTGACCCGCCCCTGGGTTCAACACCTCTTACCCAATAAATAAACAAATAAATTCCTTAGTGTGTAATATAAGTTTTTAAAAATGTTAATTGTGCATGATTGATAAAATATTTTACAGCCTCTTGATCCATTTTACATCCTTAATCTCCCTTCTGTACACAACAATTGAGTTGCTCACCCACCTAAAGTTCTACAATAATCCTGAGGATAATGGTCTCATTTCTCAGTCTGTAATAGGAGGCCCTTCATCACCAACATCACATTTTCCCCAGAAACATTTATAGCATTACTTTTTACCTTAAACCTTGATTTTCAGCCTTGAAGAAGTATGATTACTTTCGAAAATATCCTAGACTTTCAGTTTGGGGCCACACTGTTCTCTTTTCCTAAAAAAATCGCCTTCTCTTCCTGCTTAACTCCCACACAATTTTCTTAACTTAGATGTTCCCTTTCTCAGGCACTTGTTCTCTCTGTTTCCATATGACCCAAGACACTATCATGCTTAGGACTTTGTAATATGATTATAATCTAATGACTGAAAGAATTAATCTCGAGTCATACTTTCTGCAGCAAATCCTGTCTCTACTACTAAGAAGCTGAATGATGGAGGACAAGTTATGTATTGTGCTTTTCTTCTACAATAAGCATAGTATCCTATATGATTACAATGATTTGATAAATATGGGAAATATAAATATTGTCTTTACCTAGTGCAGTGCTTGATACATATGGAGTGTGGTGTATATATTAGTGATTGGGACTGTGCCTATGTGATCTATTTTCTCCCTTAAGCTGTGGCCAAGACTATGAATACACAGTATCAAACAGCATCTTATACATGATAGGCATTTGAAAATATTTTTGGGGGTAAATAGAGATGAGTTTGTTTTAAACAAATGAAAATAGGTATTTGCTTATTTCTATTATAAAGACATAGCCCCATCCTCAAGTTTTTTTTTAATCCAGAAAAATGATAAAATTCATTTTTTGTTATTGTCCCTGTGATACTGAGAAAAATAAACAAGGTGTGCTGAAAGACTAAAGCATAACGTGTTCTCAGAATGAAAAAAGATGTCCCTGAAAATGCAGCAGAAAAAAAGACTTTTGATTTATGATTTTTTTCATTACTTTGTTAGTATTTTTATAAAGCAAACCCAAATTTAAGAATTTGAAATTGTGAAGTGTTACTTTCCCCCTGAATATGGTTTTAATTAAATGACTTTTTCCATGTGGGTGGTTTATGTATACAACTGTGGGATAAAAACCCTTCCTTCATTCATTGGTAGGCATTTGTGAGTTCCTTTGGTACACCAATTTATGTTATTTTATTTTTTTATTTTAGTTGTAGTTGGACACAATACCTTTATTTTATTTTTATGTGGTGCTGAGGACCGAACCCAGGGCCTTGACTATGCTAGAGAGCACTCTAATGCTGAGCCACAACTCCAGCCCCCTGTACACCAAAATTTGGAAAGAAAGTATGTTTGTGTTTTTTATTTCATCCAGCTTTATCTTCTTAAAACAAAGACCTTCATTGGTTTGAATTTGCTTCCTTGTCCTGCTGCAGTGGAGTGACACTACTCAGCTGGCCTCAAGACCACGCTCCCTTTTAGGAGTTCCTGGGGAAACATCTCATGCTCATCCTCTCAATTAGGTAATGGATGCTGGCAAGTCAGGAAGAGCAAGAAGAGCATTTCCAATTAGGGCATTTAAGAATAAACTCACAACTAGTGAATGGGAATTTTAAGAACAGTTTTAAGTATTAGGGAGATAGATGGGTAAGCTTTATGATCTTTCAATCATGAAATGTTATGACCCCTTAAACACATCAGGATGTGTAACATTGTCTCTTCAGTAGAGCTAATCTTCAACATCTGTGTGATGGTGTCATAAGTGGGGCTGTGATTCAAGCATATACCAGATGTGCTATGAAAGTGTCCAGTCTCAAAACCATTCAACTGTAAAATGAAAGAAAAATTGTTTCTTCTTTCTCTGAACTATTTACAACCATGAATTTTTTTAAAAGAAAGCTTTTAATTTGGGAATAATTTTAGATTACAGAAAAGTTGCAAAGGTAATGCACGGAGTCCTCATTCATTCATTACTCAGCTCCCTCTAATATGTTTGTCAAAGGGCACGTTTGTTAATACTAAGAAATGATCATTGCACAATGCTATTAACTAAGCTACAGTTTTTATTGGGATCTCATCTATTTTTTTCTAACAATGCCCTTTTTCTACAACGTCATTCAATCCAGGAAACCATGTTGCCTTTGTTAATCAATGTCTCTTTACTTTCCTCTGATATATAACAGTTTTTCAGTCTTTCTTTGACTCATATGGCCTTGAAACTTTTTTTAAAGAGTCAGATGTTTTTGTAGAATATCTCTGAATTTTAGGATGTCTTCTGTACAAATTGAACTTTTATGCTCTTTCTTAAACATGGATGGTAATTGCAAATAATTTTCAAGAGAATTTTGTTATCAAAACTAACTTTTTTTTTTTTTTGGTACCAGGGATTAGACTCAGGGTCACTAGACCACTGAGCCACATCCCAGCCCTATTTTGTATTTTAATTAGAGACAGGGTTTCACTGAATTGCTTAGCACCTTGCTGTTGCCGAGGCTGGCTTTGAACTCACAATCCTCCTGCCTCAGCCTCCTGAGACTCTGGGATTACAGGCCACCATGCTGGGCTTTCAAAACCAACTTTCTATTTTGGATGGAGTGACTTACAATATTACCACCAACAGCATGTCATTTAATTTTCGCAGTGACACCAAAGTTAGTACTAATACTTAACAAAACGGAAATCTGTGGATTTTTTGGTAAAAACAATGCAGATGAGGAGAAATCACTGTGTTAACAATATACCAAAGCAAAAAGCTTACCATTAGAATGACAGTAATAAGTTTTGTAGTAGCCTTCGAAAATTTTGGACACTTCTTATTTCTAGTCATTTTATGAAAATATTAATTGTATTTTTTCAAGATGAAATTAATTTTGTATTCTGCTATCTTTACTAATATGACATTATGTAAAAATGTGGATGTGTCACCGATCTGATTTTGCAATCTGTATTTGGGGTAAAAATGGGAGTTCATAACCCACTTGAATCTAATGTATGAAATATGATATGTCAAGAGCTTTGTAATGTTTTGAACAACCAATAAAAAAAAGTGGAAAAAAAAGAAAACAAAAGAAATTAATTTTGGTGGGAAACAAAAACCTAGATTTTTAAGAAAATAAAATTTGAATCTATCTCCTTTTAGCATGACCTTCCACCTTACTAGGATTATATTATGATAAAGAGACAAAATAATGAAAAAAAGAAGAGAGAAAGAAACAAAAGAAGCCTAGTTCTTCATAAGATTTTCCATAAGAACTTGCTGACCCTAATTGCTCTTAGCTTTATGCCAAGAAATAACATCCTGTGTCAAGAACTGGATTTCCTTTTTATAGATCATACACAAAAATATTTGTCTATATTTATAAACTAGACATGTTACTAAGGTTTCTATGTTATTGATGAAAATTTGAAACATAGAATCCATGTTCCCTAGGAGATCTCATCATTATAAAAGAAAGACAACTATCCATTTATTAATGTCCAGCTTCTGCATTACTGGAAATTTCTGTTGTTACCTGCTAATTTCATTTAAAAGAATAACATTAGAAAACATTGGAACTATAATTTCAAAACCTTGCCAATGACCAAAACATCATTCCTTCCTTAGAGTATTCCTTCCTTCCTCAAAATCCAGGCTATAGATCTTATCTGGGATTACAATGTGCACATTAATGTTAAAAATTGGTAAAAAAAAAAAAAAAGGTAGAAATTAAACTAGACCATTAATGAGTAATTTTATAGACTACTGCTATGCCCCACTCACCAAATGTTTCTAAAGTCATGAGGTCATGTAACTGTTTTTATGTTTTTGTTGTTTGTTTGTTTTGTTTTGTTTTTAAGTAATTCAATGCAAAGGATTTTAGTTGTATGCATGGAGTGTTGAGGTGCTCTGAGTGCCCAGGTTGGGCCTGGACCCTGCAGACCCAGGCCTAGAGGAGCTATACTTCAGAGGGATTAGCCTGCTGCTTACTGTTCTAGCGTAGGTTCAACTCAGTGTAAGTTGTCCTATTGATGTGAGAATACATAAGCCCATCAACAGGAATGATAATGTGAATCTGAAAAGAAGCCATGTCTTTTTCATTGAACTTATGAAAAACATTTTTTATGTGGTTGTAAAATTTAAGAAACAGATGGTAGATTTGTGTCAGTCAGTGAGGGGGGAATGGTTGGGAGGAAGTTTTCTGAATGATTGTCAGCAAACTGGGTCCCTGAAACTGCCTGGCTTTGGCATCATTTCTGAGCTGCTTTACAAAGGAGGGCTGGGATTCAGAACCCATGGGAGGCAGCTGTTCCCACTGCATAGAGACAGAATCACATGTGACTGGCCACCAAAAAATCATGTGTCCTTGAGGCTTGATATCTTTATTGTTACTCAAAAGCCCTGCTTTTGATATCATTTCTTTAAAGCCCTCCAAGGAATGCAGGAAAATGTGAAAGAAATATGATAAAATACAGCATTGAACATGATGGACACATTCAAGCTATGGGGGGCACTTTACATGCCATCATCTGGGACCATTACTCCAGGGCTTTTCTTTTTTGCTTAGCATAATTGCATAATCACAGTAGAATTATGAAGAAATCAGAATTCAAGATAATAGGCACATTTAGATGCCTATAAAATTCAAAATTAGTAGGAAAATGAAATTTTGCATGCCAATTAAAAGAACAAACTGTAATTTACTCAACACTACTTGTGGATCTTCTACCCATTTACAAAGGCCTCTGCAAGTATTCCTTTATATAACCCTCATACTAACTCATACTTCTACTAGGTATTGTGATTCTTGTTCTATAGACAAAGATCACAATGTTATTTATTTTATGTCACTTTAAACTGACACAATAATCAAATTTATTTATTAAGTCAAATACAAATTTATGGGCCATAAAGGGATGATTCAATACATATGTGCAATACATAATGATGGAGTCAGGATAATTAGCATGCCCATCACCTTAAATATTTAAAATCATTTCTGCTAGCTATTTTGTAATATACATTATTGTAAACTACAGTCACCCTACTGTGTCATAGAATACCAGAACTTATTCCTCGTATTTAACTGTAGCTATCTTTTTCTATGTTGTCACAAGTAACAGAACTTCATCTTTTTATGGCTGAGTAATGCTTCCTTATGTGTATGTACCACATTTTCCTCTACTGGTTCATCTGCTGATAGCTATGTAGGCTGGTTCCATATCTTGTGGAATAGTGCTGCAGTGAACACAGGAGTGCAGATGTCTCTTTCATAGTGATTTCATTATTGTTGTGTATGTACCCAGTACAGGGATTGCTGGGTATTCAACTTACAAAAGGTCTTAATTGGCTGAGCTGGGATTCAAAACCAGGTCCGTTAAGTATGATACAAGGTTCAGTTCTTTCTTCACAACAGTATTTATATTTGGGGGCACAGTTTTGCATTTTGTTCTTTGTTGCAGGAAGGTAAATATAGCTATGTATGAAAATTCAAAAACACATGAAAATGCCAAGAGGAAATGCAATACCATCTTATGAAATGAGAAATTACACATGTCATTTCTTACAATGAGTTTCAAAACTTTATTGCTCAAAGTTTTCATACTGTGAGAACCTAGGCACAAGCTATATTTATGATGAACATTTTAAAATTTATTATTTTTTTCACATAAACCACGGTGCAGAACACAAAGGATGCTAATTATATCTGTGCCTTTCAGAGGCATAAATTGAGTTAGCAAGTCAAATATGGGAAGGCAGTGATATGAGATAATAATAATTACTAACATTTATTGAACACATTGCTAAGGTCTTATTTGAGAGACAAAACAGCCTCGTAAGTAGATATTACAGTCTTTCTTTACCTTTATGAGGAACTGATGTAAGGTCAATGATAAAAATTTTAGAATCTCCTACTAAAACATTTTAACAACAAAGAAACATCCATATATTTAAAAAGAGGTCCATGTCTAGCAGGCATGGGGAAGGGACAGAGGAAGTCATCAGTACAAAGGTGATTGAAGGGGACTACCTAGAGTAGGGTAGAGGCAATGGAAAGGAAAAGGAAACACAGCTTCCAGTTATTAGGTATTCAAGAACTACGTGCCCAAGCGCAGGACAAGGTTGGGAAATGAATGCTCAGAATCCTCCACTCCCGGGAGGCAGCATTATGGATTTAACAAGAAGTGCAGAAGCTTTGCAGACTGACTGACATGGGACTGAGGTATTGCACTGTTACTTACTCTGTACTTGAAGTAGTTTACTTAAAAGGTTTGTCTTTTACCACGTATAAAACAAAAGTAATAATATTTATCTCATAGGGACAATATGAATATTATGTGAAATAATGTATTGGATTGGAGGTATTCAATTCTTCTTCTTCTCCTTCTCTCTCCTTCTCCTTCTCCTTCTCCTTCTTCTTCTACTTTCAATACAGAAAAAAAGCTTTTCCAATGTAGCCAGAATTGCCCCAAATGTAAATGAAAAGGTCCTCATGATATTTTCTAAGGCTTATTAATGAATGCAAAGGCTGATATATTATTTTAGTATCATGAAACACTGATTTAGTGAAGACATAAGACAATTGGTAGAAATATTCAGAATGGAAAATCGTCACCAACCGGGGCAAAAGGATATCAGTTAATGTGGCATGTCAGAAAAGGTCCCTACAAATTTCTGTTTTTTTTCCAGCATTGACTTTCATGAGACTGTTCAATCCCATATTAAAGAAGTCACTTAACTAATGTAGCTCAGTACATTTGCTTGTGAAGGGTGCAATGTGGTATTTTTCTACTAGTAAAGTAGTATTTCACATACGATGTTAAGAGGACTCTGCATAAAGGTGAAAAATCCTTGCCTAGATTATGTTTGATCATTTCATACTTTTGAGGTTAAAAAATATGAATTCAATTCACAATTAAACACACGCATCTATAACCTTTTTTTCTCCAAAATTTCCTTACACAACTAACTAGTAAAGTCCAATTGCTGGCCAAAGAAAGGGTGATTTTTTTTTTTACATTATTGAAGATTAAATGGAGTTTAATATTTTCTTCTTATTGAAATAGCATTGTGAATGCTTTTCAAAATGAAGTGCTCCTGAAAGGTACCAAATCACAATAAAAATCAACCTTGTTTTTGAAATATATTTTCACTGAAGCCAAACCAAATCACCCTGAAATTCAGTATTATGTAGCAGTTAAATGTCTAACCAGACAGCTTCTACACAAACTAGAGAAGTTGTGGTTTTTACCCTGAGATAGGGCTGATTATGCTAGTGCTATGGCAACCAGTTGCACCATTTGGAAGCGCTTGTGTGCTTAACCGCATGAGCTACACCTCTTCCTTTCCTATAAAGACTCAGAATAAGAAAAACAGAAGTTCGCAAGGAGGAGAAACCACAAGGGCAGTAAAGACACTGCTGTGAGCTATTAGCTGTGCAAACAGCAGTCTGTGAGAACAACACACTGAAAACCTCTTTTCTTTCAAAGTGTAGCTTTCCCCATTATGCCAGGTTTCTTTAATGATTTTGAAAGTAACCCAAGTGTTGCTGTTCAGCATTTGTGTGGAGGGGAAACGAGAAGAAATTAGTGGTGCATTTATCAGCCTTTGCTGGATTTTCCTCAGCTTTGGGGGGTTGGAGGGCTGCAAATGGGGCAGGCTTGGTGGACATTTGATCCTATGGGTGATACGGATACTGGTTTGTTAGGAGATCTCTCAATAACTTAGCACTTATTTTCTGTTTATTTTTTATTGTCTTGTGTTTAGTTTACATGCACACACATAGTATAATTTTAATCTGCCTCCTGGTTGTTAGAAAGGTTTGTGGGTGCTGTTGTGAATAATCTTAAGCAGAACTAGATGAAATCGGTGCCCCCTACCCTCTTCACTTGTTTACCCCCTCACCCTGTTCCTTACAAGTTACAGGTTTTGTGAGTAGAGGTTTTTTATCGCTTTTGTTTTAATTTAAAGCATAGACATGAGAAGAGCAACACATTTTCAAGCATGTTTTACTGCTTTTTCTTCCTTGATGATTTGGGTAAAAACACCAAGGACGCACAAGTTCATGTGATTCCTTTATTTTGTCACAGGCAGGCAGGCCTGTTCACTTGTCCTTCCCCTTTTATGCTACATTAAAAGAATTTCCTTCTTTTACAATCATCATTTGGTAGTTTGTGCTCTTTAACAATAAGTTTTAATGTGTGACAGTTTGAACAATGTTCATACATGGTATTTTACTTATTGTTGAGTTCCTCATAGCTATTTGGCACAAGGAGTAAATTTAGCCCTCGTTCTTTTTCCATGTAGCACAGTGTGGTTGAACAAGCATGGGCTTTTTGGAATCAGATATGCATTGAAATCTACACTTAGTTTCCTATGAGATTTTTAGCCTTGCTCATATTTATTTATGTTCTTGACGCTTCATCTATAAAAAACAAATAATGCTATCTGCTCTGTAGGAGTCCTATAATAATTAGATAAAATAATACGTAACGTTATTTAGCACAGTGCCATCCATCTGGTAGCTGCTTATTAAACAGCAACTATTATTAATAGGACTGAAGACATTGATCAGACAATTTCTTCACTTGTGCAAAGGTACTTTGGTGTTTCTTTGTATTTCTTTGACTATGACCTTAGCCATTCTAGAGGACATGAAAAGCCACAAAACCATACCAACAGACTAGTGCAGTTAATGGTTTTTGTTCTCTGAAGTGCAATGTATAAGTAAAGTATATGTCCTTGGATTTAGAGTAACGAGAATAAGGCATTTTTATAAAAATAAAAAAGACAATATGGAAAAGTATTAAAAGAGCATCTGGGTTAAAAAGAAGAGTATATAGATATAATTAAGGAGATATCTTTACCAGTTGTTCTTAACTCTTGTTCCCCATTGTAATCACTGAAGTTTAAGAAAAAAACAACATGGTTCACTTCACACCATAAATTTACTCAATCAGAATTTCCAGAGGTGGAGCCCAGTAATCTGTACTTTCAATTTTATGCATAGCTAGGATTGATGCAATAGAAGATTGATATTTTGTATTAATCAGGATTACAATATTGACATACCAACACACACACACACACACACACACACACACATAACTGATACAAATGAGAATTTCACGAGCTACGTTCCAAAGAACACTGCCATTCCATTGTGCATGTTCTATGAGTATGTGGCTTCTGGCCAATACTTTTGGGAGATCCTGGGTTAAAGGAAACTACATAAACTTATCTATGCCTTTAATATGCTAATGCAATTTATGAATCTTTCCAAAGGGCATGTAGAATTACTTTTTAAAGTATTTTAACTATGGGACTTTTTACAGCACATGAATCTAAATCAGAGACCTGTTTCCCTATTAGCACACAGGAAGTGATAATCTAGATTCCCCATGAATTATTAATAAATATTATAAGATAGGAAAAAGGGAACATAACCACTTTTTCATACCTGGTTATCTTGTCTTTATTAAATTTTTGCCATCATTTTCATAGTTGGTCAACATTTCTAAAATTGATAACATGGAGTTTTAAGACAAATATAAAAGATCTGTAAGTATATGATTAATTTTCTAGGTTAAAGTATGTGCATACTCACATTGACTCACAAGTGAAAAATAATATTTACAATATTATGCATGATAATTCTTTAGGAGAGAGATGAACACAATTGCTATATTTAAAAATAATAAATAATTTGATTTTGTTTAACCCCAAGGCTGTAAACATTCATCCTTTTATCCCTAACTCTCTTACATAGTGATATTTTTCTTTGTTATTTGTATTTTTATATAAAAAGTGTTTGAACATTTAGACAATTACTTCAACTCCTATAGTAAAGAATAGTTCTTTTCCAACCCCCATTTCCCACCTTTGATAATATCGTGCCATTTGTAAATAGTTATCTTTTTGTTTTATGTTTTTTTTTTATTTGCTTTTTAAGATTTTAGCCAATATCCATTTGATCTTGATGTTGAAATGTTGCTCTTTTTAAGCTCTTATTCTTTGTTCATGGATGCAAGTCACCTCATTTCTGAAAATATGAATTAGAGTTGGTTTTATGATTTTTGTTTGCATTGTCTGTTTCTGCCAAGGTCCACCTGTGTTTATCTTGTGTTAATCTCCTTGTGGGAGGCTTTGGTCTAGTGTGCCTTGGATGTCCATTTGTATTTATGAGTGAGGCCTAAAAAATTATTTTGAAAATTTCTGGGCCTTGATGAAACTTATAAATTCATTAGCCTTAACTTTATTTAATGAAATCAGAAAGGCAAAAACTCTCTCAGCCTTAGTTTCCTTATCTATTGGATGAACACATGTCAATACATACCATTAGAATCCTGAATCATTTCTGTGAGTAGAAATCTCTGAATTATTCTCCGCTAATATACAGCAACTATTTTACACAAAGGATTCCAAACATAACAATAATATAACTACTCTTCTAACATTGAGTCTGCCTAAAGCAAGTAAGTGTTAATTAGACACTACTTCAAATCTTACACTTCTTCTGTATGACTGTGAGCAATTTGCTTAAGTCCTTTAATTCACAGTTTAATTCCCTACAAAATGTGTAAAATAATTGCTGAATGACTTACCTAGATAATTAAATTAAAAATACGCACACATGCACAGAGAAAAAGATGTGCATAGTGTTTGATATATAAAAATATTTCAGTGAGCTATGTCTATCAAAATTTTATTTTCTGACAAGATAATGGATGAAGGAAAGGCTACTTCCTCTGATTCTCTGAAATCTTGATAATAGCTTGTCTGTCATATGCACAAGATTTTTGTCCTATGGATACTTATTAATCTGATACAATTTGTTGGATTTATTATCTGTGGATCATATGCCAGGTTTACAGAATAAATAAAAGTAGAATTTTTAATTTTTATTTATATGATTTATTATTATCATGGCATACAAAGAAAGGACAGCTGTGCATATCAGTTCTAGCTGACCCTAATTTTTTAAATTTAGCTTTTCCACTTTGCATGGCCTTTATGCTTATGGAGGTCAGGTATGTGTTCTACACCTTCAGAGCATGCCTCCAATCCTTTTAGACCAATATTTAGAATAAGCATGTATTTCATCTATTCCGTCTCACCCTTCTGTCCTTGTACTTCTCTTCGATTTGCCAACTAGACAGGCTTAAATCCCCTTGGAAGTGGTTTTCCGTTTATTTTATTTATTTATTTTTGGAAGCGAAGTGGAAGGGGTGGTATTTAAAGCCCAGGTACATCTTTTGAAATGCCATTCCACTCAAATTGATCCCTGGTTCTTGCTGAAATCTCTGATCCGGGACTTAAGGGTGTGACTTCAAGGCAACTTTGATTTGCAATCATTTAAACATTTTGAGTTGTAAAGGAAACATATTGGGAAAGGTAAATTCAGTAACAATACATGTGTTAGAATAACGCCGCTTTGAAGATCAAGTGTTCTGTTATCTACATTTTTATGTGTTTAATGTATCTAGTCAATTCCGTTGGTGATTCACAACAGGATTATAATGGGGAAAAGAGCTCTGGGTTGAATGATTTACAGATTTTTGGTGCTCTAGTGCCACCTACTGCAATATTACTAACTATTGCTCTCCCTACATAATGAAGATACAGGGCACTTGTGTGGGGGAAAAAATAAGTGTAGAACATTGTGTCCCCAGAAGGTTAAAGCCAAAATGTTTCTGTAATTAATAGAAACACTGAGAATATTACTGTGCTCCATTTTATTATATTTATTTGATGTATTTAATAGAATTTAAAGGAAAACTCCATGCAGTTCATTCTTTAGAAAATCTGAGGCTCTCTCTTTAACTGTCATACATCTTGACATGTGCTCACTTAATCCCTACTATTTTATGTAGTTTCTTTACCTATTCGCCATCTCTTCACAGTATTGCTCATATATACAGTTTGCATACATCATAATCCTAATTTAGTAATATAAGCTAGTATTTGATATGTAATTATCATGCATTGGTTATTAAGTATTTTATGCAAAGATTCTGTTTTTACCAGACCTACTTACTTAAGTAACAGAAGATTGTTACTTTAAGTAACTCAGGAGCTAGGGTATAAAGAGCATAGGGCTGGATACATACATCAAACAACTGAGATAACTACATTGGCTCATTTGCTTTGATTGCTCAACCAGATTAATCTGTGACCATGTACGGCGGCTAAATGGATAGTTCGTGAAATAATTAAATGTCTCACACAACCGATCTTTTTAGGTCTTTTGGTTATAACAATAAGGATTCATCCCAGGTGCTTCTACCTATGGTTTTAACAATATTCTGATGATGTCTGCATACATGAATTTAAACAGAAAGTCATTGCTCATGTAACTTAGGAAAAATTTCAAAATGTGATAGAGGCATTGAAGAATTAGTGACATTTTGCAGATAGTTTCTTCTAAGTATCTAAGCAATGTCATTTATCCTCTACCTTCATATGCAGAGACCATCTCTACAGAAGAATTTGTTAGTGCACTGATTGCCTTTGACTGTCCCTTAGATATTCAGTATTTTTAACCAGGTGATTCATGTAGGTCACCCTGTGTGCTCCTATTTTGAGATTCATAAATTTTTGTGATTTTTTAAAAAAATAATTAAAAAAACTTTACATTTAGGTATTCAAATGGATACAGACTATGAAAATTAATATCTTATTTCAAGTTGTACTGCTGATGTGGCTGCAAAGTGCTTTGGTTTGAATTTTGGAGTGATCTTTTCAATTTTTTTAAAAAAATTATAGTGATTCTATGAGGGTTTTTTGAGTAGTTAAAAATTTTCATGTCATGTATCATGTTGAATAAAAAAATCTTATTAATACTGAAAATATGCTTGTAGGGAATTTGTGGCCATGAGAACAAGTAATTTTGGTTTTATATTGAGTCTAAACAGGTAATGCTGAAGTCTTGGTATTTTCTTTAAAAAAGATGAAAATGAGTGTGTGTGTGTGTGTGTGTGTGTAGGTATAGGTGTGTAGGTTCAAGCTTGAAACCTCATGTAAATAAAATTTTTTAAAAAACATAAGCTATAGTATTTTAATATAGCCACTTGGTGGAGGAATTTAAAATTGCTTTCAGAGGTAAATGACTACACATGTAAATGTATGTTCAATTTGAGAACACTTTATGGAAAGTATGCATGAACAAAGAAAGGAAAATATATCAGAACTTAAGGAATTATTTTGTTTTCCGGGGATGTTAAATTTTTTTCTATTTGCATAAAAGATGAAAGGATTTGGGGAAATATTGAGTATTTAAACACAATTATGCCAGAAATATATATAATTCTATTCCCAAGCTTCAGAACCTTTCACAGCTTCTCAAGAGGCCTATGGATTGTAAATTTTTTAATACTTGTGTTTTTCACTATAGTTTTGTTGTCTTCCTGGTCATGAGAGTATCTTATAGTAAATAAGCTTAATAAATCTTTCATTTTTTTCCTAATTTTTTCCTGTACCTTGTTTACAGCATTCATTCAGCAAATTATGATTGAATCTGAATATCCATTTTCAGGGTCAAGTTTATTTTAGTATTTTTAATATTACCAGTACTGTACTCTGAAGGAAAATACCAATTAAAATGCTTTTTAAAATTAACTTATGAGCTATTAATAAACACATTCTCGTAGAACCTAAGATAGTGTTAAAAGATTTTCCTTGCTATGAATTCCAAGTGAAGAAGAAAGCCTGTGAGGACAGAATTATGAGGGAAGAGGGAGGCCTGAGATTGAGAGTATGGCCTGCAGAGTCGGACAGGCTCAGACTGAAGCCTGGGCTAGCATGCACTAGCCTTGCAAAGACACTTGAGTTTTCTGAGTTTCATGGGGTTTTTGCAATGCTTAAGATAAAAAAGAAAAGCAAAAGGCTTAGTACAGGGCATAGCGCCCATTAAGCACTCAGTAACTATTAATGACTAATGATAATAACATAATACCATTTCTAGGTCTGTCTTTAAAAAAGATAAATCTTTATTTCAGTAATTTACACCTTCCTCCTTTTCTGAACTGTGATTAAAATACTGTACATTACATAGTTTCTTTTAAAATGCATTGCATATGAACCGCTTGGAATTAAATTCATTTTTCTGAGGTATTTAACACAGATAAGGCCTTGTGAACAGTCCACTAGTTGCAAACATTTCTAGCATACTTACTCTAATATTAAAATTTTTTTCTTTAAAAAACAGTTAACTACATATATTGCCCCAGCATTCATTTCCTCACTTTCATAGTAAACATTACAGCTTATATTTTCTTTTATAAAATACTCTATATCTTGATGCTACATATTTAAATGGCAGCAAGCTAACAGGTCAGATCCCAAAAGTCTAGTGGTCTGTGAAATAAGTGTTGGAGCTGGGGCATGTCCATGGATTCCTCTTTTCTCTGTTACCAGATTTACTACCTGATTTCTTCTTTATATTCATTTATCTGATGGCTTGTATCACTCTCAGGAAAAAATTAAACCTCCTTATCAGAACCACTAAAGCATGCTCCTCACCTTTTCTCCTAAAGCTGTTATAGTCAGATCTGTTTGATTTCTACTCTGAATTTACTCATGTTCAAAACCATTCAACAATTAACTTATCGACCACTTACTATCTGGAAAATTCTTTAGCTACAGCTGCTGATCTTCCTCTTACAATGCTTGCTAATCTCCCACAGAAGGAATTTTAGTCATTAGTCTGAATCAGGTTCATCCATGAATTAAATGTCTTTGTAGGATACTGGGTGTTGTGTCTCATGGAGTATAAACTTTTCCAGGGCAAGAACCACACCTTTGTCACGTTCAGTCTTCACATCTGATAACATGCCCTCAAAACAATGAATTCTTCTTGAACACAACTGAACCAAATTAACTCATTTCAGGGTTCAAGGAGTTACATGTTGATATTAAGAAGGAGTGTATAAAAATAATTTTAGACATTTAAAAGCACATCTCTTTCTCAGATAAAGAGAAATATATTGTTTGAAATGTATTTATACACTCAAAGCCACTTGAGTGTTTCAAATTTGGTGATATACTGTATCCTTTACCATACCATGAGGGATATTTTTCTATTCATTTACTACACGAGAATTATTATTTAATGCTATACTAATACTTTATTTTTTTATTACTACTTTTGCAAACCAATAGAATTCTAAGAACCTAAGAGGAAAAAAATATGAATAAGAGGAGAGAATAGGTGGTTAACAGAAAAATAAAAATAACAATAATTTATATGGAACAGAATAATAAAAAAATTACTAAACATGAAGAGGGAAAAATTACCCATAATCTATATAAAATAATAAAGTCATGTGCCACATAACAATGTTTTGGTCTAAACAGTGGCCCCATGATATTTTATCAACTAGTGATGCTATAGCGATATTAAATTGTGAAAGTACATTCCATGGTGTTTCACAAAGATGAAATCACCTAATGATGCATCTCTCAGAGCATGCGCCCATTGCTAAGCAATACAATCAGTGATCAGAATGAATGATCAAGAAAAAGTAGAGAAACATAATAAGAAAATGCATATTTTAATAATTACACACTACCCATCAGTTATATACATATACCACCATCACATGTACATAAAAATACATTTCATTCCAAGGCCTAAGCCACTGAGTGTTGATGAAGAATACTGTGGTCATACTCCTCTGGTGGCACCCCTGAGGGGGAGAGATGTTTTCAGATCAGTTTGTCCTCAGAAAATGACATCTCATGGCAGGAAGACATCTTAAATACTAGTCCATCCCTCATTCCATTTGATGCTTGGCTCCCTTTCACAATCTCAGTTAGATATCATTTGGAAAAGAACTTAATGTTCTTCTTGATTGTCATTCAGTAAGATAGGATGAACACATGTGCCTTTACTCTAGACTAAATGCAGCTTCTGTTGTGCCAACAAAGCTGCTCTTTACAGCAATCTCACAATCTCCATGTTGAATCCAGTTGTGCCAAGTAGATTCCCATGTTATTTGATTTAATTGGTTAGCTTTGCTGGCCTTCTTCTTAATTGCCACTTAACTTCAGGATTCTGTTTTTGGAGCCTCCTTATTTTAAGCAGGTTTGGGGATCTCCTTTGCCCCCATAGCTGCAATATCCAGCTATATGCTGAACTATAGTACCTGTCCAGGTGTATCTTGAGCTACCAACCTCTGCATTCAAATGCTACTGAAAAATTTTACATGGAATCTCAAGCTTATCAGATTCTCTTCTTTCACTTTCTTTTTTTAGTATAATGAAATTTTCCATGACCTATCTACTGTAATTCACTTTTATGTAAAACCATCAGTATGAGTGCTTTCTTTAACAGTCTCCCACATTCTTGTCCCAAAGATTTCCAGTCTTGATGGCTACTTCCTAAGTGTTTCATGGACCCTTTCTTCTCCTGCTTTCTTTGGGAATGCCATTTTCCTCATATTGTGTCTCTCATTTGCTTTCCTGTAGTCCCATGATTTTTTTTTTCTGTCTTCAATCTTGTCATCTGTTAATCCATTTTCCAATTCTCAAAAAGTTTGATCTAAATTCAAATGCTTCTTCATTACATCCACCATCAAGACATCACTCCAGTGGCTATCCAAAGACTGTGAAATTCTTATTCCTCTAACACTATGCCAACCATACATACACCTGTAGATCACGACTTAAATGCATCCAGAAACCCCTAATGCCACTTCCAGCAGCTGGCCACCAACCTGAAAATCTAAATAAGATGTTTCACCTATGTACTTCTATGGCACATTCTAAAACATGTGGAGAGGAAAAATAGTTTCAAAGAACTAAAAATACTGAAAATTGAAACTTTATAAATGTTCTAATATAAAGATGATGTGTAAATTTAAATTTGCCATAGACTTGCATGCATATGTAAATTGAAGTTTTCTAAGCGGTTTTTGTTTCCATTTTGTTGGGCAAATCTCAATTTCTCTCAGTCGTGGTAAGAATGAATCAATGTTTCTATTTTCTTCATTTTATGTTCCTATTTCAAAGGTTACATATTTAATATAGACATATTTTTATTATTCAAAATAATAATTTTAAGAACAAGTTTTATAATTCTGAATGATTCTTGACATTCACTTTTTCCATCCTGTTTATGAGATAGGTTTGATAAGTACCTCAACATATTATTAAGTTGTATATACGTTATCATATATAAGCACTAACTTCTCTTAAAGTTGACAGTAAATCACATGACAGGATTCTCATTACTTTTAAATATTTTAACATTACAAACAAATAAATTTAAGTTAGAATACAAATATTTGTTGTCTAAATGCGGGTTAAAAATTATCTGAGATATTGAAGAGAAGTCTAAACATAATTATGTTTATTTAAGAATTAATATTTTTTAACATTTATAATTTATTAATATTTAAATTTTCACATATATTCTTAATAAACTATTATTTATTTGCATAATAATTCTTTAAGAGTAATTTGCCTTTTTCAAAGCATAAAAAAGCCTTGACTATTGAGATATTTTGTAATAATCATTTCAAATACTCAAATTACAACTGCATGAATGGTCTTAAAATCTGTCCAAATCTTAAGATAAATAAATTAAAAAAATAAAAATTCTACCAATAAATTTATATATATTACACACAAAATAATAGAGAAATTAAATTGCAGGCAGTTAAAGATTAAATCATGTAACTTAAATGTTATCATTATTGAAAATGTACTATTTATTTCCTGATTAAAAATACAATTGACAGTATGCACTGAGAAGTTATGTAAATCACTGATACAATTCTGACTTAATAATTGTAACACACAATTCTAAAGTTGACACATTTGACATATTCTGAAAATTGGATAATTATAGGAATTATTTTTGTCATTAAATAAAAATTCTTTCCCAATAAAGAAAACAAAATCTACTCCAACACTAATGAAAACACTCCCAAATCTGTGTAAGAAGTATATTCTTTTAGTTTTTAATTTTTATTTTTTTTTTATTCTTTTAATTTTCAAAAGGTCTAATGGAATTTAGGTCATTCCTGCATGACAGGTTGTGATTGATTTAGGACATCTTCTCAAATGAAAGTTAGCACCTCTTTCATAGACAATTAGGTTATGCTCAATCTTATAGACAACTGTTTTTGTAGAGAGACGGATATGTGGTAGAATAAGGTATCAGTGTTTAAAATGGTAGATGACTTGGTACCATTGTGAGGGAGCTTCCATTTCCTCTGTCCTGACTCTGCAGTCATAAATCTTCAAATGATAAAACCTGGTGAGTTAAAATTGTAACACATTATGCAAAAGAGAATGTTCTCTCCCTAATATTGTCAATAAGAATGTTATCACTGGGAACCAATAATCTCACCAAAGAGATGGTTTGGAGACAAAGTGGAAATGGCAACTGAAGCATATTTCCTAATCTTAACTTTCTATTTGTGAAACTAGAGCTTAAGTGTGTGCAAGGATATGGAGACTTCTATATGGGAGAACAGTTCTCTGAACACCAAGCTTCATATACCAGGAGTGAATTTGCTTTGTTAGAAGTAAAGTGTTTAGAAATGCCACTCTTTGGGGCTGGGTTGTGGCTCAGTGGTAGAGTGCTCACCTAGCACGTGTGAAGCCCTGGGCTGGATCCTCAGCACCACATAAAAATAAGTAAATAAAATAAAGGTATTGTGTCCAACTACAACTAAAAATTAAATATTAAAAAAAAAAGAAATGCCACTCTTCAAAATAGCATAGCATTGTTTGCTATATTGGGTGTTTGGATTGATTCTCCTTCTAAAGTTTCCTTGTAATTCAAATCTAACAAAAGAGTGGGAGTGGATGCTAAAGAGAGCTTGTTGCAACATTTCTCTCAGAGCAAAAGGGATCATTGGAATCCTGCCAACACCAAAAGTTGATCTAACCTAAAAATAACACATGAATAGTTGCCATGTCTGTAATTTGAGCAAACATTGGTGAATAGAATATTAAGCTCAGTCCTTCCTCCCTCCCTTGCTCTCCTCTCCTCTTCACTTCTCTTTTCTTTTCCCTTACCTTCCCTCCCTTTTATTCAATGAATAGTAGATAGGAAAATACTATGGTTAGGCTTTCAATTTGACCCCAAAGACTGGAAATAGCTACTGGCTCATTGTTTCATTGGTTATGTTGGCAAATAATTATGAGTGAAAGTTTGTTACTAAATGGATTGAATTGTGAGTTACCTGGTTATATAATTCTAGATAGTGAATATTATCATTGGAAAATAACTCATGTAACAAGTGCACTAGGACTTTGGATTTCTGTAATCACAGAATAATTCTGTGATATTTCCCATGCATTTGCAGTTCGGTATGATTCAGATTGGTTTTATCCATATTTAGTGAAAATTTACTTTCGGCATTAATGGATGAAACTAGGGTTTCTTCCTGTCATTCCTATTTATATTTTCTTAATTTTCTAATCAGAAATATCTCAATTTTAGTTCTTTTTCTCATCTCCCCACTTCTTTTATAGTTTTCCCAATCTTTCCATCTTCCCATATTTATGCCGTTTTCTTTCACCTAACCTTTGAACTGAATTAATTTCAGTAATTGTGTAATATTTTAGTTTTGATTGATTGAATATTTGAAAATGTATAATTTGCTATTCAAAGAAATTAATACATGTTAAACAGAAAAATTAGAAAACATTAATTTATAGAATTCCAGAAATCACATGTAAGTTTAAAAATAAACAATTTGGCATATTTCCCTATTCTTTCATAAAGAAATAGATTTGTTCATTCAAAAACCACAGGCAAATTTAAAGGCCTTGCATATGCACTGCTAATTTACCCTGAAGAAAATTGTTCCCAAGTGCACATACATATCAATTGTGCAGGTACTTATTTCACTACTACTTGGTCACTTTTCTCCTCTTTTTAAAGTAAATTTGAACTGTGGAAAATATTACTTCTGTACCTTAAATTGTGTTTCTTTTGTTATCATCATAAAGTTGAAGACATGTTGACATTTTCATAAGTATAGGTCATTTGTATACCTATTTGTGAATTTTGTTTTGTTTTTCTTTACCCACACTTTTTTTTTTGCTTTGGTTACATTTTATTTATTTTTAAAAAAGAATCTGTGTGTATCTAGAATTTTTGTATTTTCTTTTTTCCTCTTGGAATCTTGTCTCTCCTGATAACCTTTTTCTGACTTTATCTTTCTCCTTCATTTTCTTCATCTAAAAGTTTTTTAAAAATTTCCTTTAAGCATCTTTAGCCATTGTTCTCCATCCTTCTGAATCCAAATGCTTTGAAAAACCCAGAAATTTAATTGGAAGGTAGCAAAGGAAAGATGTTTTAAGACCATTTTCCCCACTTCTATCTCTTGCTACTATTTTGTAGCTTGGTTTATTATCTAAGTCTGCATATTGTATTTCCGCATGCACTTGTATTTGCGCCCACAACATGTCTATGACACACATGTGTAGTGGGCGTGTCATACACATTATAATGGACTAGAGAGTTGATATACTCAGGTGAATTTGTGTTTCAGGATGATTCACGTATTTATTTATTCTTTTTTTCCATCTCCCATTAATATAGAAGGACTGAACATCACAGAAATTTCCAGTGTTCTGCCTCCAACTAGCCCCTTACTGACTTCCACCACTATCCCCTCACTCGCAAGCATCTCTGAAAGAGAAAATGACTCATCAGAGACCACATCTTCTCCTAGTCCAGGTGATCCTTCAACCAAGTCTCCCTGGATCCTTTGGATGATGCTAATGTTTTTGCTATGACAGGTTGACATAAAAATGTTCATAACTGAAATATATTAGGAAAACCTTATCTGTTTAAAAATATTCTAAAGTGATCAAACAGCTTTTCTTTATGTGTGCAGTTTCTAAGGATGTATTTTATTCAAGTGCATAAAGTGTGGGAAATATTAAGTGTCTATAAAATGTTGATTGATAATGTCATGCATATGTGCCATTAGGAAGAGGTAAAGGGAAGGAGGAAAGTCCCTAAGTAAAATCAGGAGGGGAAAGTTTTTCCAGTGTCCTCCATCTCCACATTCAGCATCATTCTCTCCACTCCCTCAGGTTTTCTGCAGCCCAGGACACATTGGAACTCCTTATCAGAGCTAAAGTAGAATCTTCCCACTCCTTTGTTCCATTCCATGTTCATATCATCAGAAAATTATTGAACATAGACAATTTATTTTTAAAAATTTACTCTGAGGATTGTTACCTCAGTTTTTTTATGTGGGTTTCTCCCAAAGATATTTGCATTATTTAAAATTTATTTTAATTAACCCGAGTTGTAAGACCTGACAGTGTAATTTAAGGCAAAATATCATAGCAAAATATCAGATTGATGTGAGAAGTACTTTTGCTCCTTAGAACATTCACATATCAATGATTCCAGCTCACTTGATGGTAAATATTAAGTCTGCTAGTGTATTCAGTACATAAGTCTACCAACAGGACAGTTGCCCATGTATTTCTGAAACAATGTGCTAGATGTCATTTTCTTAAGCATACTGGTTTGTAGACATAATCTGATAAGAGACGAAGCTATGTGACTGCTTAGTAATAATGCCATTTATCTTAATTTGTGAAACAATATAACACAGTCACAGAAACATTATTTAGAGTATGTTGCAGTGTTTTGAGTACAAATACTGATGAAATATATTAATAAGTCATTAAATAAACGGATAATGTCTTCTTCAGCAATTACTGGCTGATATTTAATCTTTTCCTCCTGCCACCAATAGCAGAGAGGTGGCTAGAACCTATTGAGACATCTGAACTCATTGCCTGATGTTTCTACAAAAGCAATGTAAGGATGGAGTTGCTGATGCTAGGTGGAATATTTCATTCTAAGTTGTTATTTTGAGCCATGGCACAGAGTGTCTGCCATATTAAAGGTTCCATGTTTCACTTCACATACACACTAAAAGTCATACATTTGAGACATTTCTGACTCTTTATTCCCACTTAGTATCTTTTTTACCTGAACAAAGTACAGTCATAGATTTTCAGAGAGAGCATATGAGAAAAAAGGTTTAAAATTGAAATAATTGGAAACAAGGATACATAATCTTAAAATACTAATTTATTTTGGCAGTATTAATTTGATGGCAAATTTTGCTTGGAAAAGTGTCTTCTGCTTTCTAATAAAAGGACACATTTTATTATATAGAAAACAAACTTGCCATTGGGTGATATTTCAGTTATCTACAACAAATTCTATATACACTATTTGATTTATGATTATGATTGATTTTATATTTTAGAATGCAGCCTATTTTTTCTTGCTCACTGATAAACTCAAGGAAAAATGCTTTAGTTCACTCTTCTAATGATATAATATGCACCATTCAAAATAGTTGCAACTATGGTTACCTGAGTGTGTATGTGCACATGTGTATATAAGCAAACACTTGTTTAACTGGTTCTACACTTCTCCTAGCAATAAATATTATCAATCTGTCAAAACTGTCAATATGGTAGTTAAAAATACTTGATGTTGATTTACATTTGTTATAATGATGAGCATTTCCCCCATACTTTTTGGATATTGTACATATTACTCAGATGCCTACTACATGGCTTGTCCATTTTTTCTATTTCTTCTTTGTGATTCTTAAGAGACATTATTTTATTGGAGGAGCCCACTCTTATTCTGCCCACAAGGAAATGTTCCAGCATTCAGATTGTAGTTGAAGGAGAATTTGAAATGATCATAGAAAGTTGAAAGTCACATAAGCAATCTGGAAACGTGAATCCTCTAAGGCTTCTTCTAGCTAAAGGAGCCCCCAGGAATCTGGGGACTAGGAACACAGGTGCCATCTTCCTGCTTCAAAATTGGCAGGCCCATTTTAATAGATTGGGTCACTTCACAGTTTGGTAACTGTAATGGCAACTTGCTCCTTTTTAGTCTCTTAGTGTTTGGATTTTCTCCTGCAGTGGAGAAGACTGATGGAATGATCTCATTTTCTTGCCTAGGTGATCCAGTCTCACAGACGACTGCCCCACCCACGCACACCGACTCGCAGGCGCCCTCTTCTGGAGGAACTGACCCTCAGACACTCAGCAGCAGGGCTGTGCTTACCACACTCATGACTACTCTGAG